>NW_020447396.1:35246-74755 GCF_003343035.1 Apteryx rowi | reverse complement strand
AATTTCTATTTTTCAATGAGTTTCGAGGCGAGCGTGTGCCGCCGGGCGGCGTCTGGCGGGACGGAGGCAGCCGCTTCGGGAGCGGCCGCAGCGGGTTCCCCCCCGCAGCCCCGGCCCCGTCCCGGCAGCCGCCCCCCGGCCCCGCCGCCGCCCCCGGGGAGGTCGCGGGTGCGCGGCAGTAGGTCTTCGGGTGAAACACGAGCAGGTAACTCTGGAAAAAAAAAAAAAAATCTGTGGGCGCAGGGTTGGCTGCCGCTGCTCCGCTCCCCCGAGGGTTTCGTCGCAGGCTGAGAGCATCCAGGTACCCCGTCTCCTCCCGGGCCCCAGTTGGCAGGGTCCGAGCCCCCCGGTGCCGCCGTGCGGACCTGGGGGGCTCGGGCTCAGCCGGCTGCCATTCCCGGCCATCCGCTTTTCAGCGCGGTGGGGTTGCTGGTGCAGAGCGAACTCGAGCCGCTGGGTCTGAATCTCTCTCCCGCGGCGCTGCTCGCTCCTGCTTCCCCCCTTGTTTCCCTCGCCTGCCATGGGTGCCGCTGCACTCGCCCTGGGGCTAGTCTGGCCCTACGAGGCCCAGGGCAAAGGAGGCATTTCGGCTCCCGTCCTCACCTTGGAGCCGTCCCGCTTTGCCCGCCCCATGGGCCAAAAGGCGGTGTGGCCTGCCCAGCCTGCGTGGCGGGGATGGGAGATGAGCGGGACCCTGCAAGCTGGTTTCCAGCCCAGTCGCTGGTGGCGGGTTGGGCTTTGAAGGGTCTTGTGTTCCCCTGCGCCGCTTCCCTGTCCCCCTTCAAAAGGGGTTTTGCACGTTGCTGGAGTCCGCTCATGGGCTCTTCTGCATCGTTCGGCACCATTGCATGCTTTGCTACAAAATCAAGAGCAATCTTAAAGTTCAGCCTCTGGGGAAAAAGGAGTGGATGCCGTCTTGCTGACAGAGAGGTATTTACAACTCTAGTGTTGCCCTTCGCGTGTCTGGAGCTGCGGCCGGACCTTTCTGCTGGACTGGAAGCAATGTCCTGTTCGCAGCTGATGCATGCAAAACGCAGCTCTCGTTTGGGGAATTAGCACCGTAATTGCTGATTGCCTTGGCAGGATGCTGGGAAGGCCATTTCCGAAAGGGTAGCCTGAGCTTGGCTTGGTTTGGAGCAGTGTGGTCCAGCGTGGAGCTGCTGTGGCGGTCTGTGCGCCAATGGAGGTGTTCAACAGCGTTGTAAAGAACATGCCACCAGCTGTCTCGGGGCCACTACAAAAAAACCTCCCATGCCAGAGGTTTTAGTGCCCAATGTGGCTGAAATGTAGTTTGATACCTTGGTTTTTCTGGCTCACAGCAAGTTGTACAGGTTGTGGGGGATGCTTCCCTTTGGCCTGGGGAGGCTGTTTGGAGAGGGGGCTGGGGAAAGACCTCCCACGCTGTGGGAAACACCGTGTGTGTGTGGCTTAAATCCTTTTTGTGACCCTTCATTGCCACGTATGAGTTCCCGGAGCGCTTTGTGGCTGGGCTGCTGGTCCCCATGCCTCCATTTCCGTTGCTCAGCAGAGCTGTGATCTCTCTGGCGATGACACTGCAGTGTGCGAGATGTGCACTGCCTTCTGCTGGAGCGTGCGGTCAAAATGCTAGCGGAGGAAGTATTTGCTGAATCAACTCTTCTTTAAAGCCAAGAAAACCCAAGGGTCTGTTTTGCTCTGAAAGTGCCTCTGCGTCCTGTGTTGAGCTGTACATTTCCGTGTGGCAGTGCTTTCCCTGCGCTCATCAGCAAGGCCATTCCTAAAGGAGAAAAATGTGCGTGATCAGATAGGAAATGGGAGTTTCTCTTGGTTTTAAAGGGTCTGAAATAAACTTCCAGCACTGCAACTTGAGTGACTTTTGCTCTTCGAGCTGAAGCTAACATCTGTTTTCCGACAGCTTGGAGTTCTCTGCAGCCAGGAAAAGTATTAAGATAATCGATCTGAGCAAGCGTCCCTTTGGTGGCTGAAGAGCTGTGCTGCTTAGCACATTTCTGGTCCGTTTTGGGACAAAGTGGTTACAAGCCAGCCCTGTTCTTTTGCCGTGAACCACAGGGCCCCCCTTGGTACTTGACAGTGCTTGGGGCAGGTTGCAGCCCCGGTGTGGCAGGTGCTGTGAGGGCATGGGGACTCTGTGGTCGTGGTGGTAGGCAGAGACACTTGCTACTTTGTGTCTGTACAGTGGGTCCACCATCTCCTGGACCATTGAGGACTGGCACCAGGGGGAGAGAGGTCATGTTCGCCCTTCTTTAAGGATGGCCTCCGATGTCTTCGTTGATCCAGAACGAGAACATCTTCTAAAAGCAGATGGGTTGATATTTAAACTGCAGCAAGCACCCGTATTTAGTTGCGCCTTGAGTGGCGAACTCTCTCGCTGATGGGAACGTGCTTCCTCCCAGTCCACTGAAACCCTCTTGCTCTGGGGAGGTGAGGGCCGGGACTGTGCTGCTGTGTGTTGTTCACTTGCTTGAGTGTGTCTCGCTTCATTCATTTGACCAAAGGCTGGGCCATGTTATCCCAATGGGTAGGCCTGCGTGTCCTGGGAGGGCAGGTGGTTCTTTCTGGAAAGGCTGTGGAGCCCAAGAGGAAGGATGGGAAGAAGGTAGGAAAGGAGATGGAAGAGAAGAGCCTGTCTTTGGGGCCGTAGGCAAAAATGCAGGGGCCAGTCTGGCTGCAAGTGATAAGGCACTTCAAAAAGGTCTCAAGACCACAAGGCCTCAGTACAGGTATTTACTAGAGGAACTTTACACTAATATTTTTCTTCCCTTCCTTGCAATTCATCTGCTATTTGAGCTGCAAAGATCAAAGCTGTCTTCCAGCAAGTACACGTGGGCCTAAGTAAATAGCTGGACCTACACCTCTCTCCAGTGAATAAACACTCTTTCCTCTCTGAACATTTTCAAGCGTAGCTCTCAGGCCTGGAATGCAAAATATTTCACGTTAGCAGTGGGTGTTTCCACTGCTTTCGATATTTGGGAACTGGGAACAAATGCTCATTTAGCAGCGGACGGTCTCAGGTACAAACGTGCTCTTTGTGAGTGCAGTTGCTGCTGTGGTGTTCACAGAGAAATTCCCCTGGGATCGGAGGACGTGCGATTGTCCAGCCCCAGAGGGAACAGGCCTTGTCCTACTGACATGAGTGGCAGTGGTGGGCTTGTAGGCAGCTCTATGGAGGGCGATGAGGCTGATGAGATGCTTGAAATATGCACAGGAGCATCGCTCCTTTGCAAGGGTTTTAGTTGCACAGGCTTCTGGCAGTGGGTTTGGGACGTTACAAAAGCTGCAAACTGGATTTTTCCAGGTGTAGCCCAAATAGCACCCCTAGTTTTTGCCACATACACAGAAGAGGCAACAGTACTGATCCACTTACCCAGGCCTGGATGTGAATGCTTTCGGCAGGGCAGCACCTAGCAGTGAAGGCCAAAGCTGGGAGAAGGACCAGGGTAGTGTCTTGTACCTTTATAAGAAATCAACTTGTCTTAGACAAAAAAAGAAGAAAAAGAGGGTAATGAAGAAAAGCAATGGCAGAAGAAATGACTATTGGTAATGTGTTGGTTCTTGGACATCAGCATGCTTTTCAGCATGGCAAAGGTGCCGCTCTGGGTGGCCTGGTCCCATGTCCTGCTCCTTGCCTGAGGGATGTTGGATGGGTGGCATCCACGAGCTGCTTGTAAATGCCATAAATCTGTTGGAAAAGCAGATGTTATCTTCTGCAGTGGGGATAAAGCACTCTGCTGCGAGTGTGGCATGCCTTGTGTGCTGTCTTGCCTGGAAAAAGCAGTCCCGCTGCTGGGCACAGGAGGATTTGTGCTATGGGAGAGACCTGCCAGGGAGAGCTCGTGGGCTGCGGGTTTTCTGGCTCTTCGCATGGCTGCCTGCAAGAGCAGGGGCTTTTTCCTGAGCTGTGTCACAGTCTGGAGGCTCTGCGGTGTGGTTCCTGATTTGTTCCTGACATCCCTGCAAGCTTTTGGCAGCTCAGATACGTTGCGCATCTCTTGCCTTTAGGGAGGTTGGTCAGAGGGAGTGCAAGCAAGGTGGGACACCCTGAGGTGGTCCCTTTAGGAGATGTTTGCTCACTTCCTAATGTCAAAGCTGCTGAACCACTGTTTCAGAAAGCAAGCAGAAAGCCTTTTAATTCTGGGTGATGTGGTCTGGACCCTGCCGGGACCAGCAATGCTGGTTGAGTTGGTGAGGTCTCAGCTCTCTGTTCATCTCTCCTCTCCCTTGCCTGCTGCCTGGGCTGTCGGATCCTGGGACCACTTACCGTTGGGTGCAATATGAGGGAGCAGCATCCCATCACCTCTTGTGGCTCAAGTCCCACGGTGCCAGCACCTCGAGCTTGCGTTGTGATAGGAGTCATCGCTATTGCTGTCCGGTTTCAACCAGACAACTGGTGTCCCCTAACAACTGGATAAAGGGCCAGACTGTCCCTTGTTTCTTGCCAGCTCCACTTGCTTTGGTGCACAGCAGTGGGGTGAGGACGAAGCTGTGCCACCCTGCCGGGGTAAGGTCTCAGTGTCAGGTTGTTCCTTTCTTCTGAGGAAATCCTTGGCAGCCAGGAGCTGTTCTCGTGTAGTTACCTGTGTCTCCTTTTAATCCGTGCAGCCCTCTCTGAGTAACTGGGGAAGATCTTCAAGCCAAACACAAGTGGTCTTTGTTTCGAAGCATCAATTTGTGTTGGCAGCCCAGTCTGCAGCACATGTGCTTTTCATTGACTGCTGCTCCGGCTTCGGCCCTCACTCCGTGTGCCAGCTTTTTTTTTTTTTTTTTCTTTTAATTTAATACAAAAATGTTTTTCCTGAGCTTAAAAGGCCGGAGCCGTACAGTACTCCTAGTCTTAAACTAAGTCTAGCCTTTTTTCCAGGGAAGCAGTTTCTGCCTGTGCACAGAGCGGACTGCTTTCCTCCCCTTTGAGAGGTAACTGATATGCGCTGTCCGGGCAGGGAAAATGGTCGAGGGGGTCTTCGGAGTGACTTGCAAACATCTGAAAGCCTGGTCTGTGTGCCTGGGATGTGGTGTGCTGGCCAACCTGGGCCTTTCCGAGCCTGCTCGTCTTGGAGCACATCGGGAATGTTGGAGGGTAGGTGCTTTCACTGCTCTCTGTACACTGTTACTGCCTGGGGCTGCTCCTTTGATTTGGTCTGCTTTCCAAAATCCATCCCTCCCTTCCCTGCTTTTGGCCCTCTGTGAAGTTGTTCTGCGAGGACTCAGCTTGAAAATTCGTTTAAATCCTTTAAAAGTGCAAGCAGGGCCCAGGCTGCTGCTTAAAACATTGCTGTTGATAGCAAACAGATGGATGCTGAGGTGTCCAGGTACCCTGGAGAGCAGAAATGAAAACTAGCCAGGATCAATGCCTAGGAAAAGTCCATCTGGGTCTTGCCAGGGCAAAACATCCCTGTGTACAAGGATCCATGAACTCCCGGTCCCCTTGTGCTGCAGGTGCACATAACTTGCGTGCCTGAGGAGGCACCGTGGCTGTTTTTAACCCATAATTCCTCATGTGAGATAAAGCTCAACTGTGGGATACTGGTGGCCTGGCAGATTAAGACCTGATTTGAACGGAGCAGAAGTTTGGCATTTGTGGACTGGGGTGTGTGTAGGGTCCCTGAGGGTGTTCTGGACACCTGAATCGAAGCCTTGGTGCAAATGCCAGACACTGTTTGCAGAGTATCTCCCAGGTAGCAGCTTCGCAGCTGCATCTCTCGTGTCCTGCTGCTGGAGATGAGGTTTGTCCTGCTATTGGGGTTCTAGGGTCTGGCTATTACCTAAGACTGGCCGTAAATGCTTTTCCCCATTAAGGTTGCTCATTGGCCTCTTTAGGAGCACAAAGAAGCCCTTTGATTGCAGAACATACAGCGACTTTCCAAATGGTTAAAGGCAGGACAAGCTCTGGCTTGCAAGTGCCTGCGTTGCTGTCAGTGCAGCGTGCGGCTCTGCTGGTGAGGCCCATTGCTGGCGCAGCACAGGGCTGCTTGAAGATCTTCCCCTGGCAGGGTTGGGTGCCCGTGGAGGGAGGAAAGGTTACGTTCCTTGTTTTTCCCCAACAAGGACAAGATCGGAGATGACAAAAACAGACGGCCCTGTTGGGTGCTGCGCGGGGAGTGGCAGCAGCATGTCTGGCTCTCCTGCGCCGTTTGCAGGCATGAGGAGCAATTCATGCTTCTGAGGATGGATCGTTTGGGTGCCTCTCCGACTCCCTTGAAGAGAGGTCCATTGCAAAAGCCTCCCCAGCAGCTGAAGGATTGTCCGAATCAGCTTGGACCAAAGAAAACAGAACTTCCTGCGAGTCACTTGGTGTTTTTCTTGGTTCCCATCCCTCTGGGCTGTGTGTCGCCTTTCCAGATGTTCCTGTTCCCTGGCACAGAGCACTGCTTTCTGCCATGGGTCACTTTGGCTTCCTCATCCCATCTTCCAAGGTCACTCTTGGCTTCCTGAGCCAGGCCCTTAGTTCATAAAGAGTGCTGAGAAACTGGAGTGGGGCTGGAGCTGGGCTGCTGAGGTGGCTCTGGAAAATCATGGAGACTTTTTGGATGCGACTTCTTTCACTCATCCATGGAGAAAAACAAAGCCACATGGCCTGGAACGGAAACCATCAGCCTGAACGGTTAATGCTTTGGGAAGGAAATAAATGCCCAGGGACAGGGACATCGGGGTGGGCACCATTTGGCATCACACTGTGTCACTGTGGCTCTGCCTCTTGTCAGCTGGAGATGTTCTCCTGCATGGGTCCTGTGCAGACAGAAGTGCTGTGGATCTGATGGAGCAATCCAGTTTATTTTAGTCTGAGCCTTGCTGTGCAGCCATGGTGAAAAGCCAGGCACCTGCAGATACCTTGGTGCAGCATCTTACGCTGTGGGAGCAGGCTGGTGGGTGTCCGTTCCTGGGGTTTTTGTGCTTTGCTGGTGTTTGGCTGCATAGGATGTCCCAGTGCTCTTCCCACTGTTGGATTCGTGACTGTCTGGTGAGAATCATTTTCTTTCTGGATGCATTGGGAATCAGCTGTGCTGCTGCTCTGGAGAGAAGCACTTGTTTTTCAAGGAGATTTGGTTAATATGAGTTTCTATTTCTGCGAGTCCATTATACCTGGGCTTTTTTTTAATTTGTCACTTTGCATTAGACCTGGCTGTAGCAAACGTTCTGTCTGGTTATCGATTGGTAAAAGTACTTCAGAGAGTGCCCCACTTGCATATTCCTCCCACTCAATGCCTTTTCTCCATTTTTAGATGAGAGGTAATGTAGCAATGCTTCATAGCAAAGCTGCCTTTTAATTAATATTGCATGAGCGCAGGAAATATTAGCTTCTCTGTCCACTTTCCTATTTTTGCGGCTTTTAATATAGATTCATAAAGAGCTGTAATGAAAATAAACAAGGATTTTTTTAATTTTTTTTTTCTGCCCTGTCTGAGCCCCGTGTATCAAGAAGTGGTGATGGTGAAACAGGGCTGGCCTGCAGCTTCCCAGTGATGGAAAGGAAAGGAGCGGGATAAAAGCTGCAGTCCCATAGGGAGCAGTCCAAGATAGCTGTGGGGAGCTGTGTGTCATGCTTTTTAGCCAGGAGGAGGGCACAGCGACACTCGGTGGAAACAGGTCTGCAAGGCACAGCAGTCTGTATTGACGAGCATCCCCGAAACACTTGCGAGGGATGATACTGACCAAGCGGAGAGTCTCTGGGAAGCAATTTCCATATTCAGCCAGAGGTCAAAACCCGGCAGTGTGGAGCTCATACAAATAGGAGAGGGACCAATGCAGCCAGTGGAGCTGGGCCCATTTGGGGTCCCTTTCAGCTGCTCTGCTTGTCCCTGGTGCTGCTGGATGCATGGGGTGACTTTTTCGCTTGCAGGGCTGTGGTGGCTGCTAGGAAAAGTTGGGGTGCAATGTGTCAGGAGCGCCTTTCCTGGCAGCTTCTTCCCTTCTATGGGAGGGGAGCAAACAGGTCGAACCTGCAGCAACCCAAGTGGTGAAGCAGGATGACTGGCTCACCTCGAGCTGGACCCATGCCACAGCCAGGGTGCTGGGCTGCGGCTCTGGCCTTGCTCCGCAGGGAGCAAGGCTGCAGGATTGCCCCACGTGGGTCGCATCCACTGGCCTCCATGCTGCAACCTTGCTTGCAGGAAAGGAGAGGGGCTGGATGCAGCCCCACAGAGGCGGCTGCGTGTGGGGATGCGTGGCTCAATCTGCTGGTGTCACCTTCTGGACGCTGGCACTGGGTGGGCCATTTCTCCTACATGCTGTCTGGAGAGCTCAGCCAGCTGGATCTTCCTGGCAAGTTCATCTGAGCCTTTAGAGGCAGATGACTCCGTGAAACTTAGCTGTAAATATGCCTCCATGACTTGGAGCGAGGTTTAAAATATTTATTCCAGCGCGGGGCTTGGGAGATAAATAACCTCTCCATCTGCTTCCTCACACACATGAGGCTCGGGAGTGCAGCTGTGCCCTGATTTGCAGCTCCCTACATCCTTCCTAGGGCTGGAGGCATCCCTGTGGGTGGGCTGTGAAGTTCCTGTAGATCACGTAAACCAACATCCGATGGCAAAACTGGGAGGGGGCATGTGTGCTGGATGGGGGTGCTTGAGTTGGTGCAGATGTGAGCTTGTATTTGCACCTTTTCTCCCCACAGTGAGCCACTGCTGTCTCTGCTCTGTCATACCAGGGGGTTTTACTCCTTCCAGGCAGGTTTGGTGGCACCATGTAGGGGAACAGCTCACCCAAACAGCTTTAGTGCTGAATCTGCCTGATTCTCCAGCAAACGGGCCCGGGAGATCCAGGAGGGCTGGTAGGCAGGAGCACACAGTACCCAGCCCTGTCCTGCTTCTGGGAGCAGAGGAGCCAGCACAGGACTGGCTCCAAGCAGGAACGTTGTCTCCTCTGCCAGCGCGATGCTGGCGCAGCTGCCTTGCCTCGGAGGCCTCGTGCAGGCACTTCCTCTGCCCGTGCTGCTTCCTTCACTCCGGCCCCCTCCCCACATCCCGCTTTTGTCCTTGCAGCCTGTCCCCTGGGCCGACAGGGGCTCCCGTTTGCTGGAGGGAAGCACCAGGCAGCTTTGTAGGGCTGGGTCCAGTTTTTCCCATTGTCTCCCAGAGTGACATTTCAACTGGAAAAGGGAAAACATGAATCCTGGTCAGGGCTCTGCATGCTGTTCTGGAGGGATCCCCTTCAGCTGGGCTTGGCATGCCAGAAGCTGTTTCAGCCTTCACCCCACGGATGTGAGGAGGTGGTGGTGAGCCTTAGTGTGATGCCCAGAGGCGCAGACCCTGATTCCTGCAGGAGAAAAGCAAAACACCCTTGCCATGGCAGCTGGAGAGCCCTACCTCTGGGTGAGCTGCCCCTCCGACACACCAGGTGCTGGCAGCAGCGGGCATCAGTTCTAAATCCAGGGAAGCCACAGGGTCGCTCGAGGGCTCTGTGCAGCCTGGGAGAGCCGGCTCTCAGGACCAGTAGGTGCAGGGAGCTGAGTCCTCCCTTCCTGCCCCGAAGCATTTATGTTTCTCACGGCTAACACTGCCCTCTCCCCGCTCGTGGTCCCAGGCCAGCTCTCAGGACAGACAGCGGTGGGGCCAAGGCCAGTTGTTCTGGTTCAGCAGCCCCAGCTGGCTGGCAGAGCCACCAAAGAGTTGCTGGGAGTTCCCTGTCTTTGTCCAGATTCCCACTGTGCTCAAACAAGGTGCTGAGATGTTGGGGGATAGTGGGGCTGGTGGCTCCACACAGGCATATCCCCCAAGCTCCTGAGACCACCGGCAAACCTCCTGCTGTGGAGGCAGGCTGCCCTGCATGGTGGCCAGTGTCTACCACTTTGTGAGAGTCTGACCTGTAAAATAATCCATCACCAGTTAAGCCTCCCTGCTCCACAGCAGCAATTAACATTCCCAGGTACTGCTGCATCCTGACCAGATGAGACCACTGTGAATAAATTAGTTTAATTAGGAGTTTGCCTACTAATGCTTTGCTGTCCCACCAGCCTGAGTGAGCTTGCAGTGGGGGTATTGGCTGGTTGCAGCTCTGCTCAGGAACAAGGAAGGTGGGAGAAACCTCCTGCGATGTTTCCCTCCCTTGGTGGGTGCAGGATAGTGCCCTTGTGGCTGCTCTTGCCCTTTGCTGGAGCAGCTGCAAGCCAGCTGCAGTGGGTAGTGTCCTGGACCTTGTTCTCCTGCTCAGCTGTGGAGGATTTCACGGCACTTTGAGGTAGCTCTTCCCGTTTCCCGCCCCCTGGCTGCGTGCACAGTGGAAAGCAGGGTCTCTGCCTGCAAGCTCAATGCCGGGGTGGCCTGGCTGTCCCAGTGCGTGCTGGTAGCTGGTGGGGCTCCTTGAACCTTCTGTCCTCATGCTGAGACTTTTCCTGGGATATTCTGAGATTTTTCTGCTGCAGCACATGTCTCCTGCCTGCTTTGGGGCTGGGGTTGTGCCCAAGGCAGGCTGCAGCACCTCCCTGCCGCGTGTGGCAGCGAGCTCTTTCCACGGCTGCCTGCTCCCTGCCGTGCTGCTCTGAGCCTGGCCTCCCCGTTGGCTCCAGCGATTGATTTATGGTCCTCAGACCCTGGCAGCTTTGTTCTGGTTTCTTGCAATAACTGCTCAGAAATTTGGCATGGCTCTTCCCAAGCATGGGCCCTGGGCCTCGAAGCGCAGGGGGAGACAGGGAGGGTTGCTGACGACAGGGGAGAAAATCCCCCACAGCTTGCAGCCTCTCTGAATACTTTGGGGGAGGCTAATGGCAATTGCGCTAACTGGTTGTGGCCTTTTTTTTCCCCCCTGAATCTTGGTTTGAAGGGCTGCGTTGGCTTCTCAGCAGTCACTCAGAGCCTGTGTTTAAAAGCCCCCCTCTGCGCGGAGGCTGGTGCAGAGAGGTGCTGTGTGGCTTCGATCCCTTTGCAGAGGGACTATCTGTTGCCGTCATGCTGGCAGCTGAGACATTTCCAAGCTTGCATCTGCTCTGCCAGGGTCCCCAACATCTCACAGTGGAAGGGTCTGGTACAGGCTTGATCTTGCCCCCGCACTCAGGGATGGAGGTGGCCAAAGGCTGGACCAGCCCTGCAATTCCCATCTGGGACCTGGGCTAAGCAGCCAAGTGCCATGAGCTGAGCAGACGCCCCTGCCTGTTAGAGGATGGGATGCCTCTGGGCCTGCTTTTATCCAGGCTTCCTTCTCTCCTGGATCAGTAAATCCCACCTGGAAGGGTTGTCTATCTGGGTGCTTCTCTTGGAAGTGTTTTGCATCCAGCCAGTTGTGCTGGGGACTCAAATGGGAATGACTTTTTTTTTTTTCCTGGGCATGGAGTGAGTTTTTGTTTCTGCTTTGACTAGCATTGGACACAACGCAGTTTTAAAAGGCCAACATGATGAGCACCCAAAGAATTTCCAGATGTTGGGCTCAAGCAGATCAAACCTGCTGTGCTCAGAGCTCCTCGCCTGCCTCAAACCGTTTCCATCTGGCCCGGCGGGAGAGAGCGGTTTATTGCAACTCTGCAAGGCTTTCTCAGCTGGGACCCCTCACATGGAGGAATGCGCTGGCTGGAAATCATTTGGAGATGCAAATCTCCGTGGGCGTTTGGCTCGGCTGTCATTTCCGCAGTGTCTGCAAAGCGGCGGGAGAGGCTGTGCGCGAAGCAGGCGCGCTCCGAGCGGCGGTGACTGACCCACCGGGCAGGGGGATTGCTTGTGTTATTAAGCATTTGTGGCTTTTCTTGCTTTCTTCTACGGCTTCATCTGGCGCAAACGAGTGTGCTGGCTCTGTGTTTGCATCCAGGAGGAGAGGAAAAGCTGACCCGGGTGGTGTTCCCCATTCTGGTATGCCAAAAATCCACATTTATAGGAGCATGTTTGTAATGAGCTGTGCCAGGAAACACATGGCCTGCTCGAACCATGAATGGGAGGTCTGTATGGGGCCCCGTGCTCACCGATAGCCTCGCAGGGACGCTTGCCTGCGCCCCTTGCTCTGTAGCCCCCTGCGTGCTCTGGTGATGGTCATGGATGGGGAGGGGACTGGGTGCCACACAACCCTGCAAAAATGAACTGTGACTCGAACCTCAGATCAGCCACGCTCTGCTCCTGCTGACAGATAAAAGCAAAGCCCCAGTATTGAAGCCGTTCCCCAGGTCTGAAGGCTGTGGTAACAGAGGTGATTGCGGCCCGTGGGCAATGATGTTTAATAAATTGCTCCTTAAGACAAGATGTGTTTGATAGTGTTTTGTCCTTATATGCAGGAATATGTTATTGAAACCTGGCCAGGACTGTCTTTTTCCTGGCCTTGGGATGGAGCACGGCTCATGCTCCTTTCTGAAAAGCTGCCTATGGATGCCAGGCTCTTGCCATGGCTCAATGCCTTCCTCATCTCCTGCAGGGAGAGGAAGGTGGGGATGTGCGTCCTGTGCTTGAGGCTGCCCAAGTCCATCCCATGTTGTGCTCCTTTGGGACATGGGACCTGAGTGTGAGCTCCTTGGTCCCCTCTGCTGAGTTTTGATGCTCTTCTCCTTCAAAGGCTGCTTGCAAGGAGCCAGGTGATCTTCCTGGACATGGTTTGGGTTGCTGGTTTCGCTTGGGGTTAGCAGGAGCTCAGCGAGCTCCTGAGGGATATGCAGGCAGCTTCAAAGCAATGCTCTGCATGTGTTCTCCTTGCCTTGTACTGGCCTAAGGAGCTGGGAGTCAGCGCTGCAGAGTGATACAAATCCAGGGTGTGTCAGCTCAGCCAAACCTTTCTTTGGAAGAGGAATAGCCTGTGTTGCTTATGGGTTGGTTGTAGAGGCTTTCTTTCCCCAATGGTCTGAGCAAAGACAGTGGCAGCAGCAGGAAGATAGTGGTGGGGATGTGGCAGGAGGGTGAATCATCAGCAATGGATACCCAGCTGGTAGAAAGCTTTTGTTGCCACCTCACTTTGCTGAGGTTCGTTAATGAGCTGATACAGCCAAAAGTGTTTGCTTGGTGGAAAGTGGTGAAAGTGTCTCTTAATCCTGCTCTGTCTGTATGAGGCTGAAGGGTTGCAGCCTGGGGCCAGACTTGGCCTCTACCCACTGAGTGCCTTGGGAGGAGCTGGTCCAAGGTGGGTGCTGCTGCTGGGGTACCCGTGCTGGGGCACCCATGCTGGTGCCTTCCTGGCCTACCTTCTGCTGCTGGAGGGGCCAGGCCTCCCATCTCTCTCCCAGCCTTGTCTCTGGCCTCCTCTCCTCAGGAAAGTGCCCTGTATGGGTGCTGCAAGGTGCCCAGGGCCCCTTGGGTGCTACAAAGGGCCCTGGAAGTTTAGGGAGCCAGGGATGATCTGGGTCCCCACGTGGGTGCTGTGGTGGGATAAAGGAGCACCTTCCTCAGGAGCATGGGGTGTTTGCTGGCTGTTAAAGTGTAGGGACAGGAAAAAAATGTTTCGCAGTTTGTTAGCAAGCTCTCTGTCCAGTTAGGTGTGGAGCTGGGGGTGTAAATACATGCAGCTCCCACCCTGGTGCTGGGCAAGTTGAGCATTTCTTCAGGGAGTGCTGTCTCTGTGGAGGGAACCGGGGCAGCTGTGAGCGCTCCTGCTCGGCTGTGGGAGTGTTTGAGGTCATCTCCATGTTGAGAGTAAAACCAGTGAGGTCAAGGCGTTGATTTTATTTTATTTTTTTCCTCTTGATGGAGTGCTCGTTGGGTTTGGGGCATGGGATGGAGCTCCTGGTTGGAGTGTGGCTCCTGCAGGGTACCGAGTCACTTTGTGTCCCACCAGTCTTGCATGTCAAATTGAGGAATGGACCTGACTGCCACCTCCCATCGCTTGCCCTGCCACTAGCTGTCCATCTGTGCTGGGCGAAGTGCCTCCAGCAGCACAGAGCAGAGGCCAGCCAGCCATGTCCTCTGCTGCAAGAGCTCCTCAGAGGAGCTGGCTGTGCCAGGGTTTGCAGCTAGCTCCTCCTGTGTGTCTGGGTCATTTGGGTCTAGCAAGCCAGCTGTCCCCCTCCACAGTTGGGGCAGGTGTGAGGCCTCTTACTGGCAGAGGAGAAGGGGAAGAGGATGTGCTTCCTTCCTTTGGGGAGGAAGCCCACACTTTGGATGCTTTGGGTTTTGCTGCCCTGAGCACTGTGGATGAGTTGTAGCTCCTCTGATCTTTTGCTGTTTTGGATGCAGAGCGTCTGGCCAAGCCAAGGCCGGCTTTGCTGCAGTGTCCCTGGAAGCGAGTCTGCAGAATAACACTCCCGTGGGCTGGCTGGAGAGCGGGGCTGGGCCATGAGCTGCAGCAGCCCCTTGCAGTGCTGCGCTTGCTGCGCTTGCTTTCCAAGCCAGCAAGCCTTAACCTTACCTCTGCCTCTGCCAGTTCCTGTTCACATGCCTTTAATTCCTCATTTGCTTGCAGGCAGCTTTAGGATTACTCATGGCCTTGCATCAGCTGCTATGTCTCAAGAGGTCAGTAATCTAGGCTCTTCTGGGTAAAAAGGAAAATGGATCCTTTCCTGTTCCCTTGCTTTCTCCTGCCCCAAGCTGTTTTAGCTCAGTGGGGAGGTGCCTGGGTGCTGAGTGTGCCCGGAGCAGCAGCAGCCTGCTGAGGCAGCACTGGTCTCCCTTGGGGCCCTGGAGGGCTGCAGCCAGGACCTGGGGCTGCACAGCAGCTGAAGGCCTTGCTGTCTAGGCTGCATTCCCCAGCAATGTTGTTGGACAAGCAGACAATGATTTCTGGATTGCTTCAAGATATGGGCGATGAGGCCCATCAGGCAGGGTGGAAGATGTGCTGCCTGGCCTTGCTGGCTCGTGCAGTCGCTTCATGGCAGTCCCATGGGGTGGGCTGCTGGAGCCAGCCCTGAGCGAGCCACTGCATAGCTACCCTGTGGCTGTGCCTCCATGGCTGCACAGCCCAGCAGCCCCATAGCTCTGCAGTCTGCTAAGTGTGTTGCCTTTTGCCTGGCCATCTCCGTGACACTGAGGATGACTCCATCCCTGCATCCCCATCCTGGTCCGGCATCCCTGGCACCCTTTGGTGCCACTGCCTTCTTCCTCGATTCCTGCAGGGCTGCCCTGAAATGGAGCCCAGGCTGTGGGTTGGCCTGCCACATGGTGCTGCCGCCCCTGCTGGCGGGTGCTGCATCCTTCACGCTCTGGAGAGCCAAGCATGGCACTGGTTGGAGCATCCACCCAGACACAATGTTCCCCTTGAGCCAGCATACGCCCAGCCTTGGCAGGCAGTGCTGAGACGCAGTGCCTGGGGCTCTGAAATGTGGCCGCCACTGCAAGCTGACGTGATTGCAAACTTGCTCCAAGGAGCTTCAGGTGGCAGTAACTAGCTTTACATGCTTGCTGACAAAATCTCTCCTGGATGTGGCTGTGCTGATTTAATTCATTGCACTAAAATGCTCTGCGTGTGCTTGGCCTGCCGCAGCTTTTGGAGGAGGCTGCAGTGGCAGAGTCCTGGGGATGTCCCAGGGCCAAAGGGTAAATGGACATATGCGTGGCAGAAATTCAGGCTGGTGATGCAGCTGTTAGTGTGAGCTGCTGTACAGGAGTTTTCATGGGAAGGTGCTAGTTACCTCCTTAAATAAATGAGATGAAGGTTGAGGCGGGGAGACCTCGGCACATGAAGGATTCTGTGTCACTGCTGCCAGACCCCTGCCATCAGCATGCTCTTGGAGCCAGGACGTGAGCTGAGCCTCCTCCTCTCCGTCCTGGGGGCTTCTGCTGGTGTCTGTCCCCTCTTTGCAGATGTTTTGCTCCATGGCGTGAGGGAATTACACCCTGGGAACCCACAGGGATGAGTGCCACTTCCCTTTGTTGGCCAGCTACACAATTCCCTTAACTTTCATCAGCTACCTCGACCGGAGGCTTTTGCATTTCAATTAAATATCCCTTGAGTGAACTCCACTGGGTGTTTTCAAGCGTGCAGGGTTTCGCACTGGGTTCATCTGATCAGGCTGCAACTTTTCAGAAAAGCTTTCTGAAGCCACAGTTGCAATGAGTTTAGGCTGGAAACATGTGCCGAGGGTTTCTTTTTTCTCCCAGCCAGGGGTGGTTTGTGTCACACACACATGCAGGGAGCAGGTGCTTGCCAGCATGCACATTCGGGAGAGCTGCTTGGCACTGGCTGTGCGGGGCGGTAGCTGGCCCAGTGGTGTCACTAGGAATGGAGCTTGGCGGTGGGGGTTGTGTGAGTATTTTTTCTGGTGGCTGTCACTCAGGGAAGAGAAACAGTCATTTTACTTCCATTAGCAGCAGTGCTGCTCAGCCTGGCTTCACCCGTGAAATTGCAGTGGGAATACACTGTTGTAAAGGTTTCCAGCTGGACTGAGCAGGAGCCGCCTTTGCTCTTGGGGTGCCGTGAGAGCTCCCTCATCTCATGGCTTGGACAGTTTTGGCAGTCTCCGATGGCTCAGCTGTGTGTGCACTTGGCTCTGCTGCTCACTAATGCCCAGGGGCTCCTCCAGTCTGCATGGGTGGGATGAGCAGAGCTGGTTCTTCCCATCTCTGAGCAGAGGCTTTTTGTTCCTCATCCTGAACAGAAGTCAGTGGTGTCTATTGGCTCTATCCAGGTTTTATCTGAACTCCGGTATGACAGCATCCCCCTTGGGTAACCTTCTGCTCAGACGGCTTCCTTGAGCCACTGTCCCAAACCCCTGGATGAGCTGGAGGGGACGCAGAGACCCTCCTGTCTCCAGCCAGCTCTTGGAGCCAGGCTGTATAACTTTTACAGCTGGGTCTTAGTGTTGTGGTTTTAAAACACTGCGTAAAACTGGGTCCAGCACTTGACTGCTGCTGTCTTCCTCCCTCACATGTCTGGACCACATCCAGCTGCTACTGGTCTTCCTCCCAGCCCAAATCTGATGTGTGGTGGGTACAGTGGTTTCCAGCACAGGCAGCCAGTGTGTCCATGGCACCTTGGATGCCATCGGCAGCCCAAAGCACAAGTTTCTGGCTCTTATTCCACTTTGACACTTCCTTATCCCAGTTTGCCTTGGCTCTTCTGATCATGAGGACTTTCATTTGTGGGGATCTCCCTTGAGCTCAACTGTGTCCGTTTCCCCGGGATGGAGGATGAAGATATAAATAGCTTCTGCTGCTTCATCCGAGTGAGCTGGATCGCAGTGTTTCCTGCCACCTTATAAAATCCCTGCTTCTCACAGGGAGCTTGTGCCAAGTCTTTGCTGCATCCCCACTCCACAGAGCTGCAGCCTCCTCCTGCCTGGATGTGGTAGTCTGCAGGCAATGAGACCACCAACACTTTTAGCTGACCAGCACCAAATGTGCCTAACAAGATTGTGCTGGCAGCGATGGGGTGAAAGCAGTGCTGCTGCCATTTGGTGTTATACTGCTAGTGCTTACAACTGAATGCTAGAAGCACTCCTAATGTAAAACCTTGTGGCTTAATACGCTAATCCTCCACATCTTGAAAGAGTGGTGTCTCATCACTGGCTGCAGCACGGGCATGACCAGTGGGCTGTGAAAGCTTTGGGGTGCCAGGATGCCGAGAGGACAATTGATCCATCCTGCTCATGGGCTTTCCTAATGTGCACTGCTTCCTTGTGCAGGTTTTGCACCATACATGTATGGTTTAACAGACCTTGGTGCCCTGCAGTATCTCTCTGGAGATGGACAGAGCCAGCTCCTGAAGGCTCAGTGTGGGGTGGCTTCAGGGGTCCCATTCCCCTTTGCTTCTGGCTGGCCATCTCAGCTGCCCGTTTTGTCATGAGCTCAGCTTGTGACACCCCAGGGCTGTCGTGCTGTTGAGTGTGTGATTGTATTTATGTGTGATCAGGCAGTCACTGCCCTTCCAAGTGCTCTTGGTGGAGTGGATGTGATGTGCTGGGAGCTATATGTGTGTGTGTGTGTGTGGGTGTGTATGTATGTAAGAGCATATGTTCCCACCGACTGTGTTGCTGTGGGACGCATATGCCACTTGTGGGGTTTATGAGATGACTGTTGCAGATTGATGGACAGCTCGTACCTCTTTGGGAGGCGCACGATAGCTGATGGTGGAAACTTTGTTGGACTCAACAGCCCTGGGAGCACAGGGAGCTGGGTCCCTGAGGAACCAGGGGCTGCAGTGCCCAGCCTGGCTTGGGACAGTCCCTGGGGACTTTGCGTGCATATCAAGTTCAGTGGCACAACTGGAAGATGATGGTGAAAAGCCAGGCTGCAAGGAATACTATGTCCTAGAACCCTTGGTATGTTGTCTTACGCTGCCAGTCTGCGTGATCTCTCGGTTTCTTGCTGTTCCTTTCCCAGGGGCTTCTTTGGGGTGACTGAAAATGGGAATTGGACCCACAGTCCACACTGGTGCTGGGATGCCTGTGGGTGGCTGCAGTCCAGAGAGGCTTTGCTTGCCTCTTGTGTTGCTTTCCAGCTTTCCAGAATGGAAAGGGCTCTTGAGGCTTTCCGAAATGCAGTGATACAGAGGTCCACTTGTATCATCTCCTTTACAACAGGGCTGCTACTTTGTAGCCTGAGACGTGCTGTTGAATTGTATCCCTTTACGTGAAGACTGAACAAGGGATTGTGGCTGAGCCCCTAAAAAGGAGCTGCCCTGGGAGCTGGGTTTGGATCTTGCTCAGGTAACTCGTCCAGGCAATCCCTTCCCAAAGCCACTTTCCTCACGGCTGTGGGAGTGCACCGTTTCGCCTGCTTTCTTGTTCACTGCTGTGATATATTGTTTCAAAGATACTTGACATCTGCCTGCTTGGCCTTTTTCCCCGTGAGAGCACGGTGCCGGGAACAGGATCCAGGATGGATCAGCATGCTCTGAATTGCCCTTTGTCTGCTTTCCTCTCTGCCGCCAGCTGGTAACCAGAGTCGAGCGCCTGCACGGCTGGCTGCGGCCAGACAGCAGCCAGATTTGGGAATACACTAGCACGGTCCCTCGGTGGCCATGCTGAGAAACGCCTAGCACAGCGCTGGCTGCTCTGCTGAGGGCTCAGGCAGCCCTGCTCTGGTGATAGCAGCTGTCTGTAGAGCATTGCGAATGGCGTGTGCTCACCAACTCCCTTCTCGCCGTCGCCAGGCTCTAACCTGCTTTCCTTTTCCTTGCAGCGGTGGGGACTCGTGCAACGATCCTTTTCACCAAGGAGCCATACTCCCAGGATGCGCTGCACGGCCGCAGCGCCATCCTCCGCTGTGAGGTGGCTGAGCCGGCAAACGTGGCCTTTGAATGGCTGCAGAATGGGCTCCCCATCCAGGACACGGAGCAACGCTTCAAAGAAGGCAGCAACCTCCAGTTCATTGCCATAGATAGGCACCGGGACGCAGGAGAATTCCAGTGCGTGGCAAGGAATGTGCTCACTGGGGAGGAAGCCCGCACAGCCAATGCATCCTTCAATATCAAGTGTGAGTTTGGGGCAAGAGGGACCAAGAACAGGCTGTTGCCGTGGCTTTGCCAGGGGGTGGCGGTCAGTTAAGGATCGGGTAGCACGGGCTGTGCTGGAAGGCATCCTCTGCAGCTCCCACATCCATCATGCCCTCTAGGCCCCTTGTATCCTCTGGCATCCTGAAGGCTGTCAGATTGAAAAATAGCTGAATGGCAGAGCTCAGAGGGCTCTGTGATCAGTGCCAAAAAGTCTGGTTGGAGGTCAGTAACTAGCAGTGTCCCCCAGGGGTCAATGCTGGCTCCAATTCCACTCCACTTATTCATCAGTGACCTGGATGAAGGGACAGAGTGCGCCCTCAGCAAGTTTGCTGATGATGCAAAACTGGGAGCRGGGGCTCTTACACCAGAGGGCTGTGCTGCCATTCAGAGGGGCCTCGACAGTCAGGAGAGATGGGCAGAGAGGAAGCACATGGCGTTCCGTAATGGGAAGCGCAGAGCCCCGCACCCGGGGAGAAATAACYGCATGCGCCAGTCCAGGCTGGGGGCTGACGTGCTGGAGAGCAGCCCTGCAGAGAAGGACCTGGCAGTCCTGGTGGACAACAAGTTCCCCACGAGGCAGCAGTGTGCTCTTGTGGCAAAGGAGGCCAATGGTGTGCTGGGCTGCATTAGGAAGAGCATGGCCAGCAGGCGGAGGGAGGTGATCCTTGGCCTCTGCTCAGCCCTGGTGAGGGCACTGCGGGAGTGCTGTGTCCAGGTCTGGGCACCGCAGCAGAGGGGAACTCTGGAGCTACTGGAGTGAGTCCAGCAAAGATGATCAAGGGACTGAGGTGATCAAAGGAGTAGAGTGACAGGAGGAAAAGGCTGAGCRAGCTGGGACTGTTCAGCCTGGAGAAGGGAAGGCTGAGGGGAGAACGTATGAAGGCGTTGAGCTATGTGAAGGGAGGCTGTGAAGGGGATGGGGCCAGACTCTTGTCAGCGGTGCCCAGTGACTGGACGAGAGGCAACGGGCACAAACGGAAACAGAGGAAGCTCGGTCTGAACAGGAGGAAAAGCTTGTTTACTGTGAGGGTGACAGAGCACTGGAGCAGGTCACCCAGAGAGCTTGCAAAGTCTCCATCCTTGGGGATGTTCAACAGCCATCTGGACACGGTCCTGGGCAACGTGCTGTAGGTGGCCCTACTTGAGCAGGGAGGTGGAGGTTGGACTAGATGATCTCTAAAGGTCTCTTACACCCATAACCGTTCTGCAATTCTGTGATGCTCCCTCCCACTGTGTTCAGGTGCCTTCCCTGTCCATTTATGTGGAACCAGCCTGGACTGGTGCATGGGGTTATTTCTCCCCAGGTGCAGGACTATGCGCTTCCCGTTATTGAATTTCATGAGGCTCCTCTGTGCACATCTCTCCAGCCTGTCAAGGGCCCTTTGAATGTCAGCACAGCCCTTTGGGGTATCAGCCACTGCTCCCAGTTTTGCATCATCAGCAAGCTTGCTGAGGGTACGCTCTGTCCCTTCATCCAGGTCACTGATGAAGATGTTAAACAGTATTGGACCCATATATATGAGGATATTACTGCACCAAGCATGTCCTCAGCATTGCAGACCTCTTTGGAGCCTGTCTCATCCCTCAGGGAACAGCTACGCAGGCCAGGGTGGGACACTTTCAGGGTGGGCGTCCCTATGCTCTGTGCCATGGACTGGTGCTGGCTTAAGGGGATTACACGTCTCTGAGCCTTCCTGTTCCCATGCCACCCACTCCGGATGTTACCAAGCTGTATGGAGAGCCAGCCATGGTGATCTTCCCTTTGACCCCGCAGGGCTGGAGACAGGCAGCGTGCTGCTGAGACAGCCAACCAGCACGGCTGAGATCCAGCCCTCCTCCACGGTGGTGCTGCGATGTCACATCGACGGCCACCCGCGGTAAGGGTTGCCTCCCAAGGAGTGGGTCCTGCTGGGAGTCCCCTGCGCATTTGCCGTGCTCTCTTCCCCTTCCTCTTTCTCTCTCTCTCTCCTTCTCTCTCCTGCGAGGTTGCAGTAAAGTCTAGGGAAGGCGAAATGCAGGATTGAGACTGTGGCTGAGCACCTGGGGAGAAGGCAAACGGCTTCCTTGGAGCCGCGTAGCAAGGAGCACAGTAAGGACGGGCTCTTGCAGGCCGGTCGCTGAGCTGCTTTGTGTGCTGCGGTCACTCTCCGTCGCTTTCCGATCATGTGCCATCTCCTTGGCTGCATGTCTCATGGCTTTGTGTGCGTGCCGGGGCCAGCAGTGGGGATGGAGAGCCAGGGAAAGGGGCCATCTCTGGGCTGTGTCCTCTGCACATGCACTCCCTGGCAAGCTGTGCACCCCAGTCACCCTCTTGTGCCTGTCTCGTAGCCCCACATGGCAGTGGTTCCGGGACAGCATCCCCATCCCCGATGACCGCGACACCTATGCCATCAGCAACAAGGAGCGGACGCTGACCCTCCGCAGTGCCAGCCCCAACGACAACGGGCTCTACTACTGCTGCGCCCGCAGTGCCATTGGGTTTGTGTGCAGCCATGACAACTTCACGCTGAATATCATCGGTGAGTGGCTCCTGGCTGCCCTGGTCCAGGCTTTGGCTGTTTTACTGCCCGGTCGACAGCGTCCCCTTTGCTGCCGTGGGCTGCAAGGGAAGTGTCAGGGTGGTGTGACTTCCTCTGTGAGAAACCTCTTGCTGGAGACAGGTCTGACACACTGGCTGGGTTTGAATTTGCTCCTGTCTACTGGCATTAATTTGTCCACACGTCTTTCTGGAGTAGGTCTGTGTTGTTGTCTCTGGGACCTCCCTCCTTTAACTAGGTTTGGACCCTGGAGGCTGTAGGTGCTGCTGGTTTTGGTAACACCAGTGCTGCTGTGATACCTTGTGGGGTGAGACACCTTTGGAGACAAGGCCTGGACTGCAGCCGGAAAAGGGCTGTTGGCCTTAGGGAGGTATCTGGACCTGGACAAGGGGATTTGTGGTCAGGTGGCAGGGTCGGACATGTTTGCCATGAGCCCAGGGTGCTCAGGGGCTCCCTGAAAGCAGATGGGGCTTTCCCCAAAGCAGCCTCTGCATGCAGTCCCAGCTGTGTGACAACAGCTGTAGCGGCATGTCTGCCTGCTTTGGGGATGGGTGTCCTTGCAGGGTGCTCCCAGCTCCTCTTTGCGTTTCCCCTGGTGAAACGCATTTTCACCTGAAATCACCTGATGAAATCCCCTGGTTTCCCCATTCAAGGCCCCTCTGAATGGCAGCACAGCCCTCTGGTGTATGATGAAGGGACCCCACAGGCTGTTCCCCTCTCCTCACGCTCCTGTGGTCTCTGCCGTTGCAGATGAGAGCTTCCCCCAGCCAGTGATCATCCCACAGGACCTCATCGTGACCAAGAACGAAGAGGCCATGTTCGACTGCCAGTTTACAGCTGTGCCCCCTCCCACGCAGGAGTGGCTCTTTGAAGACACCCCCATCACCAACAGGTCCAGGTAATGGGGGGCCCAGTGGTGTGGGAGGAGAGGGGGACACCATGGCCCGGAAGCAACAGAGAAGGGCCAAAGGTTCACTCAAGAGCAGGCATTTGACACCAGGTTGGCCTCCACTGATGGGGCCAGTTTCTCAGCTCATCTGGGCTGGGGTTAGCAGGGCCTTGGTGCTTGTATGTGGCTTTCATCTGCACAGGGCTTAAAAAACGGACTGTCCTCTATTGAGTGCGAGGGGCTGTCAGTCCTGCATGCCTGCATGTGGTGATCCCCACAACTGGGCACGTCTCCCAGCCTCAGATGTCTGTGTGTGATGACTTGTGGAGCCAGGGACATCTCCAGCCCCAGACACCCACTAGTGTAATTCCCAGAGCCAGGGACACCTCCCAGCCCCAGATGCCTGCACAGCAACCCCTGAGCCTTTGGCTGTTTTGCAGCTCCATATGCCTGCCCGTGGCAATCCCTGGAGCCAGGGACATTTCTCAGCCCCAGACACCCATGCACAAGGTGATCCCTGCAGCTGGGGACGTCTCCTGCCCCAGGATGCCCACGTATGGTGATCCCTGCAGCCAGGGATGTCTCATAGCTGGACTGTGCAGGGTGATTCCCAGCGACAAGATGCCACCAAGCCAGACTGCACAAGGTGAGCGGTGCCATCTAGCATGAGATGCCCGATGGCCTGGCAGCTCCTGGGCGCCACCTTGTGCCCTCTTCCCCTTGTGCTGCCTCTTGGAGCTGGCCTGCTTTGGGGTGCATCTTTCCAGGGAAGCCCGCTCTGCTCTAAGGAGGATACTTCTCTTAGCTTGTCTTCTCGATGAAGCATGCATCCCACCATCTCCTTGTCCCCACATGCTGCTCCCCACCCCAGGGAGCTTTGGCTTGGCCCAAAGGTCTCCTTGTTCACTCCATGGGCTTGTGCAGGACAAATTCCCCCGAGGTCCCCAACTGAGCCCTGTCTCTCCCTGCATGCCCAGGACCATCGTGTTCGCCAACGGCTCCCTGCTGATCACCCAGGTGAGGGCTCGCAGCACTGGGGTCTACAAGTGTGTTGGCCGCGGGCAGAGGGGGAAACCTGCTGTCCTGGAGGCGACTCTGCGGCTGGCAGGTGAGGTCCTGGGACTGGTGGCGGGGCAGGGAATGGGTCCCAGGCTTGCAGCGTCACTCTGAGCTACACAAGGAGGTAGCAGTGGGTTGGTACATAGAAAAGCACTTGGTTTATCTGTGAAGTGGCTCATCCTTGCTGCCCAGATGAAGTGTGCAAAGGTAGCTTGTGTGTGCCTTCCCTCAACTGGTGTCTCCTGTGGGGATGGTGATGCCAGGGGGCAGCCACATGCTCCTGCCCTCTTTGAACCCTGCTGTCTGTTGCTCCTCTCAGAGATTGAAGACATGGCACCCTTCTCCCCGAAGGTGTTCACGGCCAACCAGGGACATCGTGTGGCCTGTGTTGCCCCCCGGGGCATACCCCCACCCCAGGTCTGGTGGGAGCGGGACCAGAAGCAGGTTCCCACTGCTGGCAGAGTGTACCAAGAGGCAGAGCAGCTCATCTTTACTAGTATCACCGAGACAGATGCAGGAACCTACACGTGCCATGCTGCCAACAAGGCTGGAGAGAAGAAACAGGAGCTGAGCATCACCGTGGCCAGTAGGCAGCTTTCAGAGAAGGGCTGGGAGCAGGGGAAGGGGCTGGAGGGGGAGTTGGGGTAGGCCGGCAAGGGCCTGTGCATCGCCTCCTGGGTGCAGAGAAGCACAGCCCCCATGGCTGGCCAGGGACACCAGTCTGGGCCGTGCTGGTGTTGGCTGGTGGGGCGGTGAGTGGCCCCATGTAACCCCTTGCCTTTGTGCCCAGCGGTGCCCAAGTGGGTGGAGATGCCCAAGGACAGCCAGCTGGAGGAGAGCAAGCCGGGATACCTGCACTGCCTCAGCAAGGCCTCCCTGAAACCCACTGTCACCTGGTACCGCAACGGCGTCTCCATCTCCGAGGTGAGGTGGCGGGATGAGCCCCACTGCTCGCGGGCGCTTCTTCAAGGCAGCTGTTTGGCTCCCTCCTCCGCCGCCGCTGCTGTTTCTCACCTTGCTCCTGGGCCTGGCATCACCCTGTTACCTGTGCCCTGGCTGTGCTCCTGGCACTGTCCCCATGCTCCTGGCACTGTCCCCATCCTCCTGGTGTGTGGGTGTATGAGTGGCTATCTCTGGCTGCTTGGCTCGCCACTGGCCTGGTGCTTTTTGGGGAGGAGAGAAGAGATGGAGCAGCCTGCCTCAGCTCTCCGAGTGGGTCTTGGCAGGGCTGTGCCCATCTGGGGCATGGCAAAGCAAAGCCTTGGAGAGGCAGCGATGAGCCCAGGGCTGGTGACAGTGGTGTTTCTGTCTCCCTCCCTTCTTTCGGGGTAGGACTCGCGCTTTGAGATCTCGGAGAACGGAACGCTGCGCATCAACAACGTGGAGGTGTACGATGGGACAATGTACAAGTGCGTGAGCAGCACACCAGCAGGCAGCATCGAGGGATATGCACGGGTGCATGTGCTAGGTATGCTGGTGGGGGCTCTCTCATTTGGCAGGGGATGGGTGTGATATCCCCAGGTTTGGTGCTGGGAGGCCTGATTGCACCTGTGTCTCTTGCAGAAAAGCTGAAGTTCACCCCACCACCCCAGCCACTGCAGTGCATGGAGTTTGATAAGGAGGTTACAGTGTCCTGCTCGGCCACTGGCCGGGAAAAGCCCACCATCCAGTGGACTAAAACAGGTGAGGGGGACTCGGATGGGACATGTCTGTCTCCAGCATGGGCCACTGGAGCTTTGCATTGGCCTGCCTCTGGCACGGGTGAGGCAGCAGCGCTATGGCGGGCTGGGGAGCTGGCATGCAGCTCAGTGTCACATGTGTGACTGCTGCATCCCTCTTCTTGCCATCCTGTAGATGGGAGCAGCCTGCCGTCCCATGTCAGCCACAACGCCGGCGTCTTGTCCTTCCGCAAGGTGAGCCGGAGCGACTCGGGGAACTACACATGCATCGCCTCCAACAGCCCTCAGGGCGAGATCCGAGCCACTGTGCAGCTTGTGGTAGCAGGTGAGGGCTCAGGGCAGGCAGCTGGGTTGGCTGTTCTGCTGGCCTGGCAGCAGAGTTGCCTGGGTGGTGCCCAGTGGGCACATCCACATGGAGAGAGAGGTGTCTGTCCTGACAGCCAACCCTGCCCCATGGCACTTGGATATCCAATTTGTCAGTGCCTTGCAAATAGCTCAAGAGGACACGTGCGGTTGTGCTGGTGCGGGCCTCACTCCCTTGTGTGGGCTCAGTGCCATCCCATGGACTCATGCTGATCTCTCTGCCTTCAGTTTACGTCACCTTCAAGCTAGAGCCAGAGCCCACGACGGTGTACCAGGGCCACACAGCCATGTTCCAGTGCCAGGCAGAGGGCGACCCCATGCCACACATCCAATGGAAAGGGAAGGACAAGATTTTGGATCCCGGCAAGCTCCTGCCCAGGTATGCAGCCCATGTCCCAAACTGAAGGTGTGCTTGTGCTGCACTGCAGCGATCGTCGGGCCCACTCAGTGTGCCCATGCTGGCAAAAGGGTCTGGCCTTACCAGCTGGGCAGGGTCACCCGGTCAGTTGTTTCTGGGCTCCCCGGCCCTGAGGATTTGCTCCCTGCCACGGCCTGCCAAGCTGCAATGGCTTGGTTGCAAGAGCTGCAGCGCTAAGGCGCAGCCTGAGATTCGAGACGGATGTAGGCTGAGGGGCTAAGGCTATTGCACCACAGGGTGATGGGGCTGCAGGGCTCCCAAGCCTGTCTCTGCCCTCTCATGCTTGCAAAGGGCTTTGTGTGGTTGGCAGGATTCAGATCATGCCCAATGGCTCCCTGGTGATTTACGATGTCACCACCGAGGACTCGGGAAAATACACCTGCATCGCTGGCAACAGCTGCAACATCAAGCACCGCGAGGCCTTCCTCTATGTCGTAGGTAAGGGAGGTGCCCAACATCAGGACACAGGCTTTTGGCATCCCAGACATCTCTGGCCCTGCTGCTGGCCCAGTCATGGTGCCATCCATCTGTATTGGGATGCAGCACTGGATACTGCGGGCTATGCCCAGTACCCTGTAGCTGGACCAGGAAGCCAGCACAGCAGCAAGGTGGCTTTTCCTTCCCCACCAGCAAATTCCCATACGGGGTTTGGGCCATTGCTTCACACCCTCATGGGTTTGGCGCTCTTTGCCCCCCAGACAAGCCGGCAGTGGAAGAGGATGAGGGGCCCAGCAGCCACACACCCTACAAGATGATCCAGACCATTGGGCTTTCAGTGGGAGCAGCTGTTGCCTACATTATCATTGTATTGGGGCTGATGTTCTACTGCAAGAAGCGGAGGAAAGCTAAGCGGCTGAAGAAGCATCCGGAGGGTGAGGAACCCGAAATGGAGTGTCTGAACGGTAAGATCCAAGCACCTGGAGGTGGGTACTTCCCTGCTGGTCCCCACCTCTGGATTGGAGGTGTGTAGGAAGCTTCTAGGGGCAGGGGGCTCCTTCTTTTACCCCACCCCAGGTCTCTTGCTCTTGGTTTTGGCCTCTGCTTGTGATAGAGACCCGCTCTTGGGCTAGAAATGGCCAGAGAAAGCATGCCCAGCAAGTTGGTGCAAAATCTGCGTCCTAACCCTGTGTCATGGCTGTCCCTGTGTGCCAAGATATGAGTATTGCTCCTGCCTTCCAGCACTGATGTATGGTCTCACGTATGGTCTTTGCCAAGGGAAGGGGAATGTACCCACCAGCCAGGACTTGGATGCAGCTTTGCAGAGTTACACGGCTGCCTTCTTTCCTGTGCCACTGTTTCAGCCCCCTGTCCCCAGAGCTTGCTCTTGGGAGCCAGCAGGCAGCTGCAGGCTGAGCCCATCACTGTGGATGGGACGTGGAGGTTGCTTTCCCTGGGTGTTGTGTTACATCTCTGGCTGCATCTCCTGGCACTCAGTATCCCTCTGCAGCTGGCCACAGCTGCCCTATGCTATTGCTCCCAGCTAAGTTGGTTGCTTTTGCAGACATGTGCCCAGCAGTGCCCTTTCCATGTGAGCAGCATGTTGTATTCATACCCTTTGAGTGCCACCTTTGTTGTGTCCATCAGACGATGTTCCTTCCTGTCCCATGGCAGTTGAGCTGCTGGTTTCCATGAGACCCTGCAAAGTCCTTTCTGGAAATTCAAATAGCCTCAGCTCCATCCCCTTTGTCCACAAGTTTATGACTCCTTCAGTGCACCCAAGAGACCCTTATGGTGTCATTTTCTTTTCTAAAAGCTGTTGCAGCTCCTTCTCCTCATGTCTTGTTTGTCCTTGCCACACCGATCCAGTTAGAGCTTCTTTTGTGCGATGGGGTGCAGCCATTGAGTTCACTGCCCTCACAGTTCCCTGGATCTCCCCCTGCACAGCTGTAAATGCAGCATGGTGCTTCCCTGCTCCTAGTTCTCCAGCACGCAGCCACGTGCTGATCTCACAGGGGATGCTGTGAGGTCCTGGCAAAACACTGCTGCTGGGTTTTTTTTCCTGTCCTTCCTCTTGTATTGATACTTTGAGCAGTGCTAAACTGCCTCAAGGGAAGTCTGGCTGTAGGCACCTCCTGGGAGCAGGGATGCAGGAGCATCTCTGCAGTTTTGCGTTCTGCCACTGTGCCGCTGTGCACTTTTCCCCTGGCCACCTCTGCCCCCAGGCTCTGGCTAGCACTGTCTTCCTGGGGAAAGGATTTGTTTTAATCCTGTTTCAGGTTCTCTCTCAGGATTTTGGCCTATCTTTATTATGTTTTTTCTTTGTATTCTGCCGGAGTTTGTCTCCTCTTATTCCCTTTGTTTGGAGCCAGTTTAGCTGTTTGAGATGCATCCTTGCTGTCTGCGCTCCTTTTTGGTCCTTCCACAGCCTCTCTGGAGAAGCAGTGCGTTTGCTCTCAGCTCCAGGGGAGTGACCCCCAAATGTTCTGCAAAGATTTGGCTCTCTTCCTTGTTTTGATATCATCCCCCTTTAGCAGAGTCACCTGAAATATCCCAGTACCTGCCCAACAACAAGTACTCCCTGACTGGCCACCAGCTGACTTCTCCAGTGCCCTCAGGACTCGGACAGATTTGCCCTTCCTACGGACAGGCAGAGTTGGTGCTCTCCTAACAAGTGAGTTGCCTGGGACAAAACAGGCAGCTCCTCTCTGCTTGGTTCCTGTCTGTGTAAATAAAACTCTTCCTGCTCATCTCTGCATTTCCCTTCATCGAGGTCCCTTTGTTATTGACTGTCTCATCAAAGCTCTGTGAAACATGGTGATGTCTGTGCTCAAAAGTGAGTTTTGTTGCTGCTGCTGCTGCTGCCCACTGATGCCACCCCTCAGCAGCAGAGTGCTCGCTCTGCAGCCTCTGTTGTTTTCTTGGCACAGTTGCAGCAGTCTTCTCATATTTTCTCTTGGCTTCAAGTTTGTAGTCTTGAGACACCATCAGTCATGACTGCAGACAGTGCAGGGTCAAACAGGCTTAAGTGCCAGGCTGCTCATAATTAGCATAAAAACAGAGATAGTGGAAGTAGCATCAAGCCTTGATTTATAGGGTAGACGGTGTTTTTCACCATGGTCTTCTGCAAATACTACTCCAGTGCATGAGAGAAGTCACTTGTCAATAGCCACGGCTCTTTAAGTCATTGCATCTCAGTCTTCATGGCTCCAAGCCTACCCGTCACAAAGCCATGGTCCTCATCACCGTGGCCAGACCCACTGAGGACATGCTGAAGGGCTGGTACATTGCTGAACAGTATCCCTTGACAGAAATCATGAGCATAGTGGTTCCTGTTGGAGCAATAGCATGTTGGATGAAGTCTTAATTTGGTAATCAAACCCTTTTGCACAGCCAGATGTTTCCCCAGTGCTTGCTCCTGGACTAGCTGAAATGGAATGCGTACAGTAACGCAGGGTGATGCTGCACATGTGTCATCCACCTTTGCTCGGTGCTTTGTCCTGCCTTACATTCAAACTCCTGCCTTCAGCTCATAGAAAGCAGCATTTCCTAGTACTTGCTCTGATCTAAGCAGTAAGTGCACTCAAAATCAAGGTTTGCTTTCTGTACAGAAATCTTTCCAATACAATCCAGCTGTAAAACACAGGGTGCTTTGCTTTCTTAAGGTAACAATGTTTAGTCCTGTTCACTGGCTTGTGTGTGTGCTGGGGAAGTTTCTAGTGGAGTTCCTAAGCAGAAAGCTTGCCGGGGGTTAATTGCAAGGACACTGCTTCCAAGCACTGCTCTAATCCGGGCGGTAAAAGAAACTCCAGGCTGATCTGATCTGACAGGGTCAAGATTACCAAAGACATCTGTGTTGCAGGTTTGCATGGAAAGGAACAGGAGCAGAGGGCAGGCTGCAGCAGCTGGTGCCAGATGGACCTGGGAGTCTCTTGGGCATCTAAAGACCAAGTTTTAGCAATCAGGGTCCTCTCTGTCCTCTCTCCGCCTCACCTATCTGATCTCCTGCTGTTCTGCAGACTCTTGTCAACAGACGGTTTGGATGTGGCCACCCATTTTCTTTGGGACATCCAAGTGCAATGGGATGGATGTGGCCAGATGGGGTCACTTGGCTCTGGGACCAAAGCCATCGCTGAGCATCTGATCGCAGGGATGGCTGCGGGGCTGGCAGCGATGGGGCCAGGGCCTCACTTGAGACTGGAAGGAGCGACTGTGTGGAGGGCACCACGTTTCCCGGGACTGCAAGTCAGGCCAGGGTGCTTGGAGCTAGCCGCGCGTGCTTGGAGCATCAGCCCTGGATTGCTGTTCTCCAAAATGGGCTGATCCCCACCACGGCATGCACTGTGCAGCCTGCTGGCATGCTGTAGCCACGTGTGCTTGCCTTGCAGGTGGTGCTTTCCTGCAGAATGGGCAGACGACAGATGAGATCCAGGAAGAAGTGGCCTTGACCAACCTGGGCAGCAGCTCCGGAGCCAGCAAGCGGCACAGCACTGCTGACAAGATGCACTTTCCGCGCTCCAACCTGCAGACAATCACTACCCTTGGTACGCCGGGCCACCCTGGTCCCCACCCCAAGTTCTGACCCAGCAAAAAACCTGCTGCTGTAACCCCAGCATGTCCTAGCTGGAATATGGGACCTGTTGGGGTACAGAGGGTCCCACAACCTCTGTCTTTGCGGGAGTCCTGGGCTGTCCTAACATGTGCTGTCCTCCCACATGCTGCCCTCCACTTGCAGGCAGGGGGGAGTTTGGCGAGGTCTTCCTGGCCAAGGCGAAGGGTGTGGAGGATGGCGAAGATGAGGCACTGGTGCTGGTGAAGAGCCTGCAGACCAGGGATGAGCAGCTGCAGCTGGACTTCCGGCGCGAGGCAGAGATGTTCGGCAAGCTGAACCATGCCAACGTGGTGCGGCTGCTGGGGCTGTGCCGCGAGGCAGAGCCACACTACATGGTGCTGGAGTATGTGGACCTGGTAAGGGCCCTGCCAGTGATGCCTGTGGTAGGGAGGGTGGGTTGGATGGCAGATGTGGACAAACATGATGTGGTCCAGGCTGGTGGCACAGGACAAGCAAGGTACGGGGAGGCCAGTCTGAGCTTACCGCTGTTCATACAATACAGAGGAGTCTTGAGGGGAAAGGGTCTCCTGCAGGACCCACAGGGCATTTCTTCCCCTTCCCTGTCCTCCTTAATGCTGGGTGCTTTCTGGAACTCAGTTGAACAATTTAAGCTGTGGGATTCCCTGCCACAGTTTGCTGTGAATGCTTAAAGCTCCTATGGAAAGCCTGGAGTTTATTGGAAAGAACTCCATTTGGGGTATGAAAAATCTCCTGGAAGCATCAGGCCTGCTTGCCCTGATCTTAGCCCTTCGAGCCACAGAGACAAGATACTGCTTGACCTACCAGACAGGGGCCAGGAGGGCAGGCAAGGGCTGTGGCCCAGGATGAGGGGAGTCTGCAGTGCTCCTTGTGGACCTGCTGTGGCTGGGCACAGTGGGAACCAATGCAGCTGGCAGTGAGTAGATGCTGCCTCTGAATTGCCATCTGTCGTCTCAGGGGGACCTAAAGCAGTTCCTGAGGATCTCCAAGAGTAAAGATGAGTCTCTGAAGCCACAGCCCCTCAGCACCAAGCACAAGGTGAGGACATAGCTGTGGCGATGCTGTGGGGCTGTGGGACCAGGGGAGGGCAGCCAGTGCCAACATCTCTCTGGGAGGTAGGTGTCTATCTGCACGCAGGTGGCCCTGGGCATGGAGCATCTCTCCAACGGCAGGTTCGTGCACCGGGACTTGGCAGCAAGGAACTGCCTGGTCAGCGCTCAGCGGCAGGTCAAGGTCTCGGCCCTGAGCCTCAGCAAGGATGTGTATAACAGGTCTGTTGGGAGCCTGACGGGGGGACGGGACAGGATGGGAAGGTACCTATCTCACTGCCTGCCTGTCCTGCCTGCAGCGAGTATTACCACTTCCGCCAGGCCTGGATCCCACTGCGCTGGATGCCACCCGAGGCCGTGCTGGAGGATGAGTTCTCCACCAAGTCGGATGTGTGGTCCTTTGGGGTGCTAATGTGGGAAGTCTTCACGCATGGAGAGATGCCCTACAGCCCGCTGGCAGACGATGAGGTCCTGGCAGGTATGTGAGGCACCTTGTGCCACCCCCAGTGTCCTTTTCTCAGGGGTGAGGGGCTGAGCTGGGCACTGTCCCCCCTCCTACGTGATGCTGGTCCAGCTGGGGAGGCTGCTGCAGCTCATGCAGGGAGGTCCACATGCAGAGATGCTGCGGAGGGCATCATGCCTCTTCTCAACGGCCCTTTGGGCTTTGCTTTTCTGCAGGTCTGCAGTCAGGCAAGACGAAGCTCCTGCAGCCTGAGGGCTGCCCTTCGCGGCTGGCCAAGCTGATGCAGCGCTGCTGGGCCCCCAGCCCCAAGGATCGGCCCTCCTTCGGCGAGCTCGCCACCACCCTCGGGGACAGCCCGGCCGACAGCAAGGCCTGAGCGGCCCAGCCCTTGCTGGGGAAGGAGGCGAGGGGGCGGGCAGGGATCAGGGCGCTCCCAGGGTGCTCCTGGGTCTCCTGGCTGAGCACCGGCCCGATGTGCTGGGAGCTGCTCGGCACCAGCAGCGGCTGAACTCAAAGCACAAGTCTGCGCAACCCCCATCCCTCTCCTCCCTGGGCCCGCAACACCAGCCCTTGCTGCCTCTCGATCTCTGCCTGCCCGGTCTGGAGCCCCCGGGCTGCCGGCATGGATGCAGCGTGGCTCCCCCTTGCCCAGTGAGAGCCGGGCTGCGGCAGCCGGCTCTCTGTCCCCGCTCGCCATGCGCGTTAGCTGTCGGCCCTGTCCGTCCAGCCGTCTGTCTGTCTGTGCTAGGCATGCCGGTGTCCCCCTGCAGGCATGGGCCCGCCCGCAGGAGCATGAAGTGCCTGGCATATGAAGGAGACGCCTGCCACCTTTCCCGTTGCCCCCGCGCCTTTTTTTGTACGACTCCCCCTATCCCTGGGGCAGCACCCCCCTCTCATCTCCTTTTCTAGTGTGCTGACTCCTCCCCACCGTAGTATTTCTGTTACTGGAACGCAGCCTAGAGTTGGGTTAGTTTGTTTGCTTGAGCGGAGGGTACCGCAGCCAAGAAGGGTTGGGTTTTTGTTGTGTTTTTATGTGCTGCTCTCAATAAAAAAAAGCCTTTTTTTTTTTTTTGGTCTTTGTAAGATGCTGCTCTCAGCTGCCTCCTTTCCTCCACGTGGTTCCTGGGAAGGACTGGGGGCTGGTTACGGGTGCATCTGTGCCTCCGGTGTTTCCCTCAGCTACCAGCGTTTGCTGAGGCTCAGGAAGCCCCAGCACAACCCAGGGGCTGGCCGAGCTGGCACAGAGCTGTGGAGCAGTCTGACTGGCTGTACATCTCCTTGGGGTTATAGAGATGACAGAGCTGAGCTCTTCCAGGAGGAGGACCGGGGCTGGATATGAGTCAATGGGCACAAGTTGCTGAAGGGAAATTTGCATTGGATACGAGGGAAAATGCTTGTCCCTTGAGGGTGGTGAAACCCTGGGACAGCCCCGGAGAGGTTGTGGGATCTCCACTCTTGGAGATACTCCATCCTTGACCAGACCAGCAACCTCATCCAGTTTGCCATGCTTTGAGCAGGGGTAGACCAAAAATGCCCAGGAACCCCTTCCCACCTGTGCTACCCCAAGGGATTATGGAAATGCTGGAAAGTCAAGTCAAGATTTGTGCACAGAGGGTGAAGAGGTTCATTTCTTGGTGTGCGCTAAACAGCTCCGAGTTTGGACTCAGCCCTGGGATTGAGAGGTTAGCTGGTCCTGTTGGGGTGCAAGCAGGCTTGCTGGCTGCAGGCCAGAATTACTGAAAGTGCTCGTCCCTCTCCAGGAGCTGCCAAGGCTCCCTGGGCCAAGGGCTCTGGGTGAGATAAGCTGCAGCTGTGGCCAGCTGACAGGCCCCGCTACCCACCAGCCCTGGTCCTCCTTTGCACAGTGAGCTTGGCAGTGGGTTATTGCCCCCCACCTCCCGAGCCCTTGCTGCCTCCACAGCCTTTGTGCAGATGGCCTGACTGCAGCCTGGGGCTGGTGGCACACTGTGCATGCAGCAGAGGGAACCCTTGGAGGGGGTCTCGGGACATGCATTGTCTCCCCAGTGCAGCTCTGCATTCCTCATCTTTGCTGCTCGCCTCCTGGGCCTTCCCAGCACGCCCATAAGGCTATTGAGATGTGTGCAGGTGCTGCTGCGTGTGTCCTCCCCAGCTTTGGGTGTCTTCCCACGTGCATTTAGTTGCAATTGATGTGTTGTTCCATCTTTCCAGTCTGTCACACTGCTGTGGACTTTCCTTCTTGCATCTCCTGCAGGATGGCTGTGCATGTTGTGTGATTCTACAGCCGAGTCACTAATAAGTGCATTTCTGCTTGTGCATCCCCATGGTATTTATTACCCTTTGAGCACCTCTTGCCCCAGAAATACTCCCAGCTGGTTCAGCAACTTCTTGGTTGGGCATTTTCAGGTAGATCATATGAGAGAGCCTGATGCTAGATTCCTCCAGCTGGACTAGTGCTGTAACATCTCACTTCATGCCTCGCCAGGGGTTAGCTATTTCTTCCCGACTCTTGGTGCTCTACTTTGGAGGCTGCCTGGGACGTTAGGGGAAGGTACGGGGAGCTGTATAGCATCAGCCGACAAGCCAGAGAGTGCCGTTGAGGCTTTGCCCTGGAAGAAGGCCACTGGCATGTCAGATGCAACCAGTGATCCCTGGTCCTCTGCCACTGCAGCTGGAGAACAGAGGTGTCCAGGACCGTTGGGCTGACAGTCCCGCTCTGCTGGCCTTGTGCTTGCAGCTCTGTTTCCCAGGAGCGGGGACAACATGGCTGCAGAGGGCAAGTCTGGTGAGAGGTGTCAGGATGTGGGGCTCAGCTCTACCGCAGTGCATCCTGCAGACACGAGTGTCTATTTACCACACGGCCCAGATCCAATGGCTACAGGGGGCACCCAAGCAGAAAAGACACCAATGCTAAGACAAACCCCAGGCCTCCAGGGTGCATGGGATGGGTGAGAGCATGTATTTTTGTGAGTGATGTCATGAAAAAGCTCTGTATCCTTGGGGACAGCACAGATGTTGGCCAAACTAATTGGAAACAGTGGGCTGAGCAAAGACAGGCCTGGCTAAATGGGGAATGGGGAATCAGCACACCCGACTTAAGCCCCTGCAGGAGATGGGGAGGACTCAGACAGCAGGGGGGGGATCCAACTGCTTCAGTCCAAATTGAAGTAATAACATCTTCAAAAACATGGGGGAAGGATGATACCCAGGGTGGCATCTTGCAGCACCCAGGGCCACAAAGAACAGCATGGCTGGATCAGAACACAGGTCCACCTAATGGACCACCAAAACGTGTGGTCAAAAATTAACATTTAGGGAAAAGTATAAGACTTGGCAAGCAGGTATGCAGCATCCCAGCTGCCAACTACCTAAAGCATGATAACCTCTGAACCAGGCATTTCCGGTAGCCCTTGATGATTTCTCTTGTCACAAAGTTATCCAAGCTCCCCTTAAGCCTGTGCATGCTTTGGGCACCCATAGCACCCCAGGGCAATGAGTGCACAGATCCGCTATGCAGCAGGAAGAAGTACCTCTTCTTGTTTGCTTTGATTTTACCTGGTGCCCTGCGGCTCTTATGCAGGTGTCTCAGGGCCCTGCGGGTGCACTAATGAACCTTAATTGCCCTGAGCAGCCTCACCTGGGGCACCCACCCCCTTTGCCCATGGCCCAGGAGCTGCATTTAAGCTCAGGCCTGGGCCCTTGCTCTTGTTTTGAGCAACCTTGTAGGTGGACTTATTATCAGCCTTGTCTCCACCTGTCTCCTGGGTTGACCTTAGACACATGTTATAGCCTTATTTCTGGTCTTGTCTTCTAACTGGACTCTCTGAATGGACCCTTGACCTGGTTCATCATTTGCTGCATCTGGGCTTGTTGATGGACCATGTTGCCAGTACACGGCTCTGCCTGCCCTGCTCAGGTACTGTGGGATTTTGCCCATTGGTGAGGGCATAGTCTGTACTGGGGTTGGCTTGTCCCCCCTTGAGGAGTGGTCCTGTCTATGCTGCTCTCTGACAGCATGTGTGATGGCTGGAGGAGCTCCTCTGCTGATTAAAAAAAAAAAAACAAAAAAAACAAAAACAACAACAAAAACAAAAATCCAAGAAAACTAAATGTGGGTTGGGTCTTTCTTCACATACATTCAGCAATACTGCTTACCCAAGAGATGTGGATGTTAGAAGGTGAGAATAGCTACCTGTGTTCAGCAGCAGTCAGAAGAGCAGCTGAAGTATGAGGATGGAAACCCATGCTGGGGTTGAGTGCAGAGTGTGCATAGTTATGTTGCCCTAGTCCAAAGTGGATGGAAATCCTTGAAAAAGGGGTGAGAAAGGGCTTTCACATTGCAAAGGCCTAGAAGAGAGGTGCTAAGGGAACATGGAAGGCTATAAAACATCAAGTGTCATGGAGATGCTGAGAGAGAAATGCTGTCCAGCCTTGCATCAGCCTGGAAGAGCTGGGGATTGCTTCCTCCTGCATGCAGGCAGCTGTAGGAGTGATATCCATGTCAAGGGTCTGTTGAAGGCTGGGAGAAACAGGTAAGGTGGACTGGGGAAGAGCTATTTATACCAAAGGCAAAACAATCTGTGGCTCTCAGCTTTGCCATGGCCAGCCAGGGAGGCTAGAAGAGCCTCTGGGAAAGGACTAGACCCATGGGAGTATTCCACTCTACTAGGGCATTAAGTTGCACATTTTTCCCCCCACACACACTTTGGGCTCAGTGCAATGGAGAAATATGGAGACACCCCCCCCCCCCCCATGGCACCCTGTGCTGTTGCTGGGAAGGGAGAAGTCTGGTGGTGTGGGGACTGTGGGGGCTGCATCCCCTGTCCAAGAGGACACTGTGTGGCCAGCTCACAGCTGGCTGCAGTAATGCTGGGGGCATCAGGGCCCCTGCTGCAGCAGAGCTGGTCCAGACAGCAGCTTGTCTGGGGGGATCCTTGGAGGTAACTGGAGGAGATGCTTTTACAGCACAGTGCCATGCTCTGTACCCATGCCTGGGTAGACAGAGGGTTAGAAACATGAGTTGTGTGATGGGGTGTTATAAACCAGAACAGCCTGAAAAATGAAATGGGATTGTCAAGTGGCCAAAAATGGATCTAAGCTGCTCTCACCTGCCACTGAGTGCTAGTGTGGCTAGGGAGGTCCAGGGTCACTGAAGACTTGTGTCCTGAGGGTGGTGGCCTGGGGACAGGGCTTGGCTCTGACCTCTTCAGAGATGTTTGCTTCCCAAAAAATCTCAGAGGCAGATGGATGCTCTGGTCCCATTCAGCACACAAGTGGGACATGCATCTCGGAAAGCAACCCCAAAACTAGGCTAGGGAGGAAGGCGATGGCAGCAAGAGAAGAACCAGCCCGAAGCAAGGTGGTTCTTGCCTATGCAGCCTGGAGAAGGCAGAGGCCTCCCCTTGGCCTGCAAGAAAAGGCCTGGGGGGAAGCATGCAGTGGCCCCACTGGCAAGTGGGACCCCTGTCCTGGTGTTTGGCATGGGTGCATGCTCCTGCTGAGCAGGGTGACTGGCCCAGCCCTGACTGTCAGATCCTCGTGTCAGCTATGCTCAGCCTAGCCAGCACCTTTGGCTATGCCAAGGGGCTCGCTGACCCTTCACAACCCCGCAGGATGCAGCAAGGTGTCTGGCTCACCTGGACTGGGTGTAGCGGCTTGTGGTCTGCTCGAAAGGAGAGCGCGGCCAGGGCATGTGATGGGAGGCATGTGAGTCCCCGCAGCCCTGCTGGGAGCTATAAATGGCATGTGCGCTCACTAGAGGAGCACGGCTGGCGGGGAGCGGGCTGGAGGGGGCGGAGGTTTGGTTTTGCAGTGACTCCCTCACTCTGTAGGAGGTTGGCCCTGGGGAGTGGGAGACAGCTGTGAAGGCTGATGGCAAGTGTGCGCGTCTGCTGAGCAATGAGACAGACACTGAAAGGGCTTGTGCAAGCTGGAAAGCCCTCGGTGGGGTGCCCAGGAGGCAGAAACGAGCCTGTGGCGGGTCTGGTGCTGGCGGAGGTGAGCCCTTGCTCTGCCTCCTGGTTGCCATCTGCAGGATGGGGTGAGGGAGAGCCCTTTTTTCACCAAAGGATGCCTCTGTGTATGTGTGCTCGCAGCTTTGCTCTTGCCCACAAACTGAGCGTTTGCCTTCAATGTGGGTACGGATAGGCCCACTGCACCCTTGCTGACCCATGTGCAGTCTGCCCTGCACCCCGAAATCAGCCTGCTGGCATGGACTGTCCCTTTCATGGAGGTTCTGGTTCATCCCTGCACTGAGGATCTGGCCTGCAGCACCTCCTAGATATACTCCAAGCCACTGTGAGGGGGGGGTGACGGATGGAAGTGGTCCTGTGGAGAGAGGGCAGTACCAGTGCCACCCTGTCTGTCTTTCCAAGGGAGGGAGACAGGGGCATAGACCATATGTCCCACCCGAGGGTGGCTGCATGACAGGTTCCCTGTGCTCCCCTCCTGGAATCTGGAAGGTAGCTGCAGCCCATCCTGTTACAGGTAGGGACCCTTTTCCTTTTGGCCAGGGGCTAACCATGCTTAGGCAAGGTGCCTTTTGGTAATGTCTGCCTGGTCCTGTGCCCTGCAGACCCATGTGCACCAACATGGTGCCACTCTCTTCCTGGGCCTTCTCCAGGACCTCCTAACCCCAGGCAGAGGAAGGCAGGGAAGGTGTGGGGGGGAGGCAGTGTGGCCCACTTCCAGACTGGGCAGCCACCAGAGACAGGTGACCAACATGCTGTCTCCTGCATGATGCTGGGCTGGTGGGGGTGGAGGCCTGGAGTTATACCTGGTGGCATGGCAGTGGGGGCTTGAAGGGGCTGGGATGCAGGGCAAGCAGAGCGGAGCTCCTTGCTCTAATGTGCCCTGAGGACAGCAGGGCTTGGGGGTGCAGGCGAGGCCAGGGGCAGGCAGTGTTTGTCATGTTGTGTGTCCCCTGCAAGGATGAATGTGCCTGGAGGTGAGGGTGGGGAGCAGGGAGGAATCTTTGCCCGTTTTCCCCTTCTGCAGCCCGCCCGGCTACGGCGGCGCCCGCGCCCTCGGGGCTCGCTCCCGCGCGGCCCGCCCCGTCCATGCCGCGCTGCGCGCTGTGCCTTTAAGAGCCTCCCTGCGTGTTTCAATCTGGGGGTGACGCGAGCGCAGTCGGCACGTATGCAAATCGGCCGCCAGGCGGAAGCCAATGGGCGCCGGCGTTCGGCGGCCGGCTGCCAATGGGATGGCGCCTCCCGGCGGGGCGCCGGCTCGCCCCATATAAGGAGCGCCTTCGCCATAAAAGGCAACATTGTATCGCTTTATA
>NW_020447396.1:0-34661 GCF_003343035.1 Apteryx rowi | reverse complement strand
AAGATCAAGATGGAGTTCATCGACAACAAGCTGCGGCGCTACACCACCTTCAGCAAGAGGAAGACCGGCATCATGAAGAAGGTGCGGCCCCCGGGGCACCGGCGAGCCCCGGGCGGGACGGGGCGAGCCGGCGGCGGGGCCGGGCGGCGGGGCCGTGCCCGGAAGCGGCAGCGGCTTCCCGCTCCCGGCAGCCGGAGCCGGGCGCTGGGGGCTCCGTGGCCCCAGCTGCCTCCGCGGAGCCGGCGCGCCCGGCCTGCTCGCGGGAGCCCCCGGGCTGCGGCCTGGGGCTGGTCCTGGGGGGCTCCGGGAAGGGGCCCCGGGGCCGCGGCAGCCTGGGGATGCCCCGTGTGCCGGCCGCGGGGAAGGCCCATCCCTACGCAGCTTCGGTGCCCTTGGGCAGAGCCGGCTGGGCGCCCGTGGGTGCCCCTCTGCGGGTGGTTGTTCCCCAGGAAGGTGCGGAGCTGGGGTGCTGCCTCTGGCTGTGCTGCCCTTCCCCATCCAGCGTTCAATGGGGCCGGTTCCTTAGCAGACCTTTCTGCGACCCTTGGGCTGGCTCCATGGCTGTTTGGTTCAGATGCTCTCGGTGGTGCCGGGAGGCTGCACAAGGCCAAAGTAGGAATTTAGTAGGGTTTTGTATGCCGTCGGATGTTGCTGGCTCATCTGCAACCCCCTTGGCACTCAGAGCATCCTTCTGCACAGCTGTTCAGTGCTGCATCCCAGCCAAGCTGGGCTTCACCCAGCCTGGGAAAATGGGCACGGCTGTGGGGTGCCACCAGGGTACAGCCTGGTTCAGTAGGATGCTGGATGAGGCAACCCTGTCTGTGGTAGTGCTGTGCGCTAGCTCACGTGAGACCTGTGGGGTGGCCACCTGGCTGGGGTGTGGGTGAGGGGAAGAAGGTCACTGAGACACGTGCAGGTGGAATAGCATCCTTTCAGCCAGCCCAGCAGAGGAGAGCAGGGAGGCATCCAGATGTGTCTGGAGAGATTGGTGGGATGTCCAGGACTGGGGCAGCCCAACGCCCCTATATCCTCCTGGGAATATCCAGAGGAGACTCTTTTCCTGTGATCTCCTGGTGTACACATTCCCTAAGGGTATGCTAAGGGAGATGGGAACTCGGCGTGGGATGCTTCAACGTACAGGGCAGTCTTGGGCCAAAGCTCCTCTGGGGTAACGATCAGGGAGCTGGAGCTGGTGTGAGTGAAAGGGCCATGGCAGGAACATGGTGGCATGTTGGGGACTCTTGTCCTGTTGGCATACGTGTCCTTGCTGTCTGTGACTCCTGGTTCTTCCCTTGTGCCACTGGCAGGCCTACGAGCTTTCCACACTGACAGGCACCCAAGTCCTGCTGCTGGTGGCCAGTGAGACGGGCCATGTGTACACCTTTGCCACGCGGAAGCTGCAGCCCATGATCACCAGTGAGACGGGGAAAGCACTGATCCAGACGTGTCTCAACTCCCCGGACTCGCCCCCACGCTCGGACCCCACCACTGACCAGCGCATGAGCGCCACGGGCTTCGAGGAGACTGACCTCACCTACCAGGTGTCGGAGTCGGACAGCAGCGGGGAGACCAAGGTAACGGCTGTGCACCCAGGAGTGTGGCTGGGCACCCCGGGGCGCTGTGGGCTGTGCTGTGGGCCTGCGCTGGGAGCCCTGAACATCTCCAGCCCTTGTTGAGTAGTGGACTGGGAGACCAAGGATGGATCTCCCCTTCTGCCATGACTCCAGCAAGCTATTGCCATGGCCTCCCAGGGCTGACTTCTTGACTTGGCCAGCATTGGCAGTGATTTGGGGAAGCAGGGGAGTGGGTGGCAGGTGTCCCAGCCCTGGCTTTTGCAGCGGGTCACCCCCCAGCCCAGCCCACCCCCTGGGCAGCTCCCAGCGCTGTTATCTCTCCCTGGGCGTCTCCATGCTCTTGCACTCATTGATAAAAATTTGATTCTGCCTCCATGGCCTTATAAGGCCTGGTTTCCCTCGACAGAGTCCCTGGCAGGGCCCCTCACATTCCTTATAAGCTGCAGCTGTCTCTTGCTTTGGTGCCGTTTTGGAAGGGGGCAGGGAGGACATGGGGAATGGAAACATTTGGCTGGACAGACCATTTCTGCTCCCTGCCTGGCGTCCCTGCAGGCGCCAGCTCTTGCCTGCCCGCGTTACTAGTGGTCCTTCGCCCTGGGTGCTGTGGAAGGCCTGCTGGTGGGTGCAGAGCCAGGCAACGGCCCCTTTCTGCTGGGGAAAGTACCCGTTGCATCTTGGGACAGGGGTTTTGCGTGGCCTTGCATCCCTGTGTGCTGGTCTTATGGGAAAGCTGGCTCCCTTGTCTCCACTGCTTCCTTTGCAGCCTGGTGCTTGGGTCTGTGGGTGCTGGAAGTCAGGGTCTTGGTGACATGAGGCTGGGATGGTGCTGTGAGCTGACATTTTTGCTGCGGCTTCCAGGCGCTGCATGGAGTGCAGCTGGGGTGCTGTGAGTTGCTGCAGCTCTGCTGAACCTGTGCTTGTGGGCTGGGTATCGGACTTGTTGCAAAAGTACCCTGCCAGCTGGAGTTCTGAACTGTCTGCAGTAGTCCTCTGGCTGGCTGTGTGCAAGCCCCCATGTAGCCACAGCAGCAGCCTTGCCATGCTGTGGCCACTAAACATGAAGCAAAGCGTTTGTCTCTGCGCTGTTGGTGGTGCTAAAGGCAGTGAGAGCAGCCCCGAGGCATGCCCCCGTGCATTGTGTCTGGTGCTGTAGGGATGCTCAGATGTGTGTCTGCATCCCGTGGCAGCTGTGGTCTCTGCATGCCTGCTTCCCAGTGTGTATGCAGCGCTGCACTGAGCAAAGACTTGTTGCTGCTGAGCCCTGGGAAGCATAAGCTGTCCCAGAGGTCCCTGCAGGTGGAGGAACTGCTGCAGGCCAGGTTGTCGTGGACTAGAGACCCCCACACCGGGTCCTTGGCTTCCACTGGAGCCCAGTTGGGTCCCTGGAAAGGTTTCCCACTGACAGGAGCACTACAGTAGTCCTGGTTTGGCATTAACTCCCTTGGGCGCCTCTGATTTCCAGTCTGAGCTGTGCCAGCCCTTTCTAGTAGGCGAAGGAGCCTGTTGCCACCAGTGATCTCTCCCTTGTGCAGTCTGTGTTTGTAAGCACTTTGATCTGTGGGCTTCTCCTCCTGGATGAAAAGGCAAACGAGCCCTCTGTGCATCTTGTGATGAGACAGGTTGTCTGTGCCTGGAGTAATCTGGAGGTGCAGGAAGGGCTGGACATGGAAGCTGACCTGTCCCTGGCATGGTTTGTCCACAAGCTGTCTCTTAAAACTTCCCTGAAAATGTTGCCAACTAACCCCAAAGGAAACGTGCTCTTGGGGCAGTTACTCTGCAGAGGAGGTCTTCTAGACACAGCTTCTCTCCACCTGCTTTCTGACGCAGGCCCTGCTTGGTGCCCCATGGGCTCCATCTCTGGACTTGCAGGCTGTGATGCCTGCTGTGGCATGTGTGGTTGCATCTCGTGGCCATGGCCAGCATTTGGTGTGGGACTGGAAGAGCCCTCTGGCCACTCTGAGGCCAGGAGCCTGGCTTGATGCTCTGGTAGAGATCAGCCCTGTTGGGACAGACCAAGGAACCCTGTAAGGGCAAAGGGAGTCTGTGGGTGGGCCATGCTGGGTGGCTGGTATTGCTGCTGGGGGGTAAGTGGTACAAAGGGCTGGGCTATGGGTGCCGTGTTTGATGAGGTGGCAGGGAATTAAGTGTCTGGACTGCTCATGTTGCAGCTGGGGCTGCAGGATGCTGTGCTATGAAGACAGCAGCTATGCTCCGACAGCAGTGCTGTTGTGCTCTGACCCACATGGTCTTTTGAAGGGCCCAAAGGAAATGGCACCCACCAGTAATCCCTTCAATGCTGCTATGTGTGGGAGGGGATTTTGGAGAGAGCTCAAGAGCTTGGGACTAGAGTAAAAGCCCTGATCTGGTGACCTGTTTTGGGGTGGTGGGGAGGTGGGGCTTTCTGCCCCAGCTGCAACGTGAGGCAGGTGCTAGAGCCCAGGAGGGGTTCTCCCAAGGCTGATTTTTTTTTTTTTTCTCACCAAGGCTGATTTTCCTGTAATGCCCCTGTAATGATGCTAGCTGGTATTTTTGGGCCATGCTGAGCAGCATCATCCCAGGCAGCCTCTGGGAGCCATGGTGATGGAGCAGGATTGCCTTGCTCATGGAGAGAGGAGCTGCCCAGGGCCCTGCTGCAGTCCCTGGACTGGCCTGGGCCATGCCCTCCAGTCCCCTCCTGCTGAGCATTCATGGTGCTGTGGGTCTTTGGGCCTGGTATAGACATCTCTCCCCGCTGTGTTGCACCCCTCTGCAATGTATCCCCTAGGCCTTGTTCTGCAAACCAGAGCTTGCAGTGAGCTCTGGAGTGGGGTGGGTCATGTGCAGATGGATCAGCAGGGGGGAGGGCCTTCAGGGCTGCTCTGCTGCCTCAGGATTGTCCCTGGCCCCCTGGGTGATCCCAGCTGGGGGTGGTCCATGGCTTCGCTGCAGAGGCTTGGATCCTACTGCCGGCTGGCCCTGTGCACATGGTCTGGGCTTTGCAGAGCTCTGGAGGGAGCCAAGGTGCCCAGGGCTCCTAGGCATCCCAGACTGGCTGTGGGGGAAGACAGTGGGGGTCTGGCCCTGTGGGCTGTCCCAACTCCCTTTCTGTACTTAGAGCTATCATTGCAGCCCAAGAGAAATGCAGCAGAGGTGGGAGGAACCTGGGTCTCACCTGGGGCACAGTATGGGGTGGGCAGGATTGGAGCCTGCTGCCATGGCCTCCCTCCCAAGCATCTCTGCTTTCATGACTCTGCTGGGATTTGCCCTCGTGTGTGCAGAGAGTCCTGGTGATCCCCCGAGTAGGGTGCCATGGATCTTTTGGGATGCCTTTTCCATCCCTGAGAGGATATAGTATGGGGTGATGCTGAGGGCCATAGCTGGTTGGGGACTCTGTCTCGGGGTGCTCAGCTGTGGGGCTGGATGTGGAGATGAGGGAGCCTGGCTTTTCCAGCTGGAAACATTGTGTGCCCTGCCTTGGTTGGAGTGTTCTGCCCTGTCACCTGGGTGGGGAGGATGCCCACAGCTTCCATGCCCTGTGTAGGATGGTGGGAGTGTGCAGTTGAGCTCATGGAAAGTGCATCTGCCTAGCTCTGCTCTGTTATCACGTGCCTTTTCTAATTCGGACCACGGGGACTGTGGTGCCAAGGTGGAGGGGCTCTACTCTCCTCCTTCCCTGGGCCCTGGGGCAGGGCTGGGTGCCCAGGATTGGCTCTCCCTGTCCAAAATGGGCTGCCTTCCCTTTTTTAGCTGTTCGTTGAGCTGTGAATTCCTCGTTCCTGGCAGCTTGACAAGCTGGGAACAAGGCGTAGCACGTGGGAGAGATGGGCCCACCAGCCTGCAGCGGGAGGGGTGGGAGCACAGCGGCCTTAACCCTTCCCAGGCATGCTGGCGGCTGAGGCGGGGCACGGGGACAGCAGGTCCTTGTGGCACATGCTTACATGATAGCTTGTGGAACAGTGTCTTCGCAATCCAGGCTAGCTGAGCAGGATGGGAGAGGGGCCATGGAGACCCTGAGTATCCAAAAGAGGATCTGGGGGAAGGAGGCATGTTAGGTGCAGCATGACTGTGTGGGGCAGTTGTAGCCGTGCTGGGCTCACTTGGCTCCTGCAGATCCACGCCACGTCCTGCTGCATGCTCTGTAGCTGCAGAAGCTGGGGCACTGGGTACCCTGCATCCTCCTGCCTTGGTCCCAGACCCAGTGCTCCTGGTGCCTGGCTTTCCTGGCAATGCTGTCCTCAGCCTGGCATAGAGCATCGGCACTCCTTGTAGGAGCACGGTGCATGCTGGCTGTAGCTAATGTGTGGGATCCCTCAGAAGCACTTGCATCGTGCCTGTCTCTTGCTAGTGGTTTGGGTGCTTACCATGGCCATGCTCTCCCTTCTCCTTTGCTCTCGGAGCTTTGCAGAGGCATTGCCCAGAGCCTGCTAAAGCAGGCTGGGTTGTGTTTGGACCTTGCTGGCATCCCTGGTGCTTGGGATTGGGTTCAACCCCTCTCCATCGTCCCTTTCCATGTGCAGCTGACTGCTGCCTTTAAGAGCCAGTTCTCGGCTTGCTCTTAGCCATGTGTTTCCTGCTGTAAGGGCGGTGGTGTGTATTCCTGACAGGAGATGATGCGTTTGCCTTTGAGTCTGTCCCTGCAAGGACTGCTCTTGCCTTTTGGTGCCAAAAAGCAGCTATTCCTTTCTTAAAGCCTAAGGGGACTCCTGGGTTCCTGGAGAGGGAAAGGGTTGCTCTGTCCCGTGATGTCTTAAAAGGAGGTTTCTCAGGGGACCTGTGCAGCCCTGGGCTTTCATCCAAGGTTGACAGTGAGCTCTCTCCAGCTCTCCTGATGCTGTGTTATTGGGCACAGTCTCCTCACGTTTGCTCAATACACTCCTCTCTGCTCCATGTGCTTGCAGTGGGCTATGGGTATGTTTTGGCACAGAGTTGCAACGTACAGAGTCTAGCTTGGCCATGTGGGCAGATGTTGACTGGACCAAGGGTCTGGGCTGAGCTCTCACCATCTTGTCTCATCCAACAGGACACGCTGAAGCCAGCATTCACCGTCACCAACCTGCCAGGGACGACATCCACCATCCAGACAGCCCCCACCACCTCGACCTCCATGCAGGTCAGCAGCGGCCCCTCATTTCCCATCACTAATTACCTGGCGCCTGTGTCTGCCAGCATCAGCCCCAATGCTGTCACGAGTGCCAATGGAACAGTGCTGAAGACTACCGGAGCCAGTGCGGTGACATCTGGGGGCCTCATGCAGATACCTACTGGCTTCACCCTCATGTCAGGTCAGTGTCTATCAGGGCTGAGGACTGTGTCCATCCATCTCGTTATCTGGAGTGTATTGCTGCCCTCCCTGGGAGAGGAGACCAAGCTGCTGGTGGAGGCAGAGTGGCTGCTGTCGTAGGGTGAAGCTGGCTGGGCTCTGTTGCTCGAGCCCAGCTGAGCCAGAGGCTGGAGAAGGGACATGTAGTGACTATTTCCCCCAGGGCACTGTTAGTTGGCCCTGTTGCTGGGAATAGCGTGATGGCAGGGAGCTGAGCTGGGACCCCAGGGGAGCACCAAGGAGCCGGGAGGGAGTGAAAAGAGCTGGTCATGACGAAGCCTTTCTTTCTCCCTCCTTTCGGCAGGTGCTTCCCTTTCTCCGGGGACCCCTACCATTCCTCTCACTCAGTTACAGCCGCACTCCCTGGCTCTTTCCAGCCAGCAGGGCCAGGCGGTTGCGGGTATGGCTGGACAGCTGCAGCAGGCACAGCAGACAGTCTTCCGCTTCCCCGCCAGAGCTGGAGGGCAGATCGTGTCGCTGACAGGTCAGCACTCGCTTCTCCTTCCCTTGCTTGAGGTGGGGGGATGGAGGTGCCCCTGGGAGGGTCCCAGGCCCTGGTCAGAGAGCTGATCCCAGCAGAGGCAGGATTACGGAGGAGTGCAAGGGGCTGACTCTGGCCCTGGGGGAGAGGTGGGAAGGCAGGAGCAGCGTCCTAAAGGATGCAGACTAAGGGGAGCAGCAGGTTGTCCATCTTCTGCCCCCAGGGTTTACCCTGGGTCTGATGAAAGTGGAGGAGACATGTTCGCTATTGGAGCCACACTAAGGCTGAGCTGTGCTGCTGGGAGGAGTGACGGAGAGAGACTGGGGGGCGCTCAGATGCCCAGTGACTGTTGTTTGTGTGCTGGCATTTGGCTCTGAGCAGCTGCCCTTGCTTTTGGACACAGATTTGCTGTCAGTTGCTAAACCATAGTGCAGGGGATGGCTTATGAGAGACCCAAAGTGGTAGAAGGAAAAGTGTCATCGTGCTGTCTTGTGTGCATCGTCCCTTATAGGAATTCCTTGTGCCAAGTTGAGGCTGTCCGGGCATTGTGCTAGGGCTCGGTGTGTTCCCAGCTGTGGTTTCAGACCGCAGGGCTAGATTTCCTTTGTGTGGGAAGCTGTGACATGGGTACCATGAGACACCATTTCTCATGTCCTGCCTGTTTGTGCCCAAGATGAGTCTGCTGGCCTGTGTGCTTTCCTGGGGCCCTTAAAGAAGCAAGTGGACAGTGTGGTCCTGCACAAGGGGGACTGGGTTTCCTTTGTGATCCTCAGGAGCTATGGGGATAATGAATGTGTGTCTCTGGTTTGGTGTGTGGGCAGATGCCCAGCCTGGGTGAGGTGGCCTTGTCCCTGCTCTCTGGTGTCCCTTGCTCTTCTCTCTGGAGACAGAACCTGAGCCTGAGCGTGGAGGTAGTGGGGCCCTGCTGGCCTGGGCATTTGGGCTCTCACAATTTTCGTGATGCTGTTAGCTGATCTTTGGCTAACAACAAAGTTCTGTTCTGCTTGGCAGAACATGGGGAGCACTGGGGGCCCATGCCAGTCCTCTTCTCCTGGCATGCCAGTGTCTTCTGTGCTGTGCCCTGGTGGATCCAGGAATGGTGAGGAGGTCCCACACATCCCTGAACTGTGCTTAGGAGTTGGAGAAAAGCTGCTGTGGCCTTTCCAGGGAGGAGCCCTGCTGGCCAGCCAGCCCCTCCTTGGCTGCTGTGTGCCAGCAAAGGGCAGGTTTTGGGTCAGGGTCTTGTTTCTGCCACGTGCTGCCCTTGGCTGCCCTTCCCCAGTGCAGTGCAGAGCCAGGCTGCAGAGGTCTGCTGTGGCCTGAATGAGACTGGGGTGGGGGTGGGGTCTCTACATCCCCTGCACAAGCCCAGAGTGCCCACATTGCTCTGTAGGCTCAAGGGCTCCTTTCTTTCCCTAGGTGGTACTATGGCTCAGCAGGTCCCAGTCCAGGCGATCCAGGTGCACCAGGCACCGCAGCAGACGTCCCCCTCTAGTGACAGCAGCACTGACCTTACCCAGACCTCTTCCAGTGGAACAGGTAATCAGTACATTATGATAACCATATTCTCTTTTCCTTCCTAACTGCTGCTGATAACCTCCACTGATAGACCTTGTGTCTGCTCCCTGCCCAGGACTCTTCTCTCAGTCCAATTCTATCCCAGCCTTTCTGACAGCTTCCTGGGGGTATTTATCCCCAAATTAATGTGTCTGGAAACACAGTTGTCTTTTTCCTGTTGCCAGCCCCTGGGGCTGGCTACGCTACATCTAGATAGATGTTGCTGTGCATAGGGCACCTCGCGTGGGGTTGCTGAGCCTCTCCAGATCTGTCACATGCTCTAACTTGCAGCATGTAGCTGGGGAGCAGGCTGCTGTAGTCTTCCCAGTTCCCAGCTGGTTTCTTAGGGCTGAGCAAGCCAGCATTGCCCCTAGCACAAGGCATTGGCTCATGTCCATTTGAGATTTTTTACTGTACATGCAGAGGACGGCTCTGTCGTCAGCAAAATCCAACTTCAGGTGCCCAGATGCGGGCTGAATCTAGTCCAACAGCTTTATTAAAGCTTTCTTAGGAAACATGTATCTTGGGTTGAATTAGATCCTGGGATATTTGGCTACCATGCCTTTCCTTCCTCTCATCCTCACTGACGCAGGGAGAGATTTGAGCTCTCCTGCCCTTTGCCTGGGGTTTTTCCCTGGCAGCTTGGGAGAACAAGATTGGCGTCTGTGTCCCTGCTGCTCCAGGGCACTATGCCAAAGGTGTCCTGGAGCTGGCTGTGCCATGCTTTTGGGGCATGTAGTAGCTGAGGGAGAGATGCTGAGCAGGCGTGTGAGTGGAGCAGACTCCTTTCCTGTGGCTTATATGTATCTTGGTGCCAGTGACCCTCCCGGCAACCATCATGACGTCGTCTGTGCCAACCACTGTGGGTGGCCACATGATGTACCCCAGCCCACATGCGGTGATGTACGCGCCCACATCTGGCCTCACGGATGGTGGACTCGCAGTCCTCAACGCTTTCTCACAGGCGCCTTCGGCAATGCAGGTGTCCCACAGCCAGGTCCAGGATCAGGGTAAGCTGTGTGGGCTGATGCTCCCGTATGCACTCTGACACCCTGATTTCTTCTCTCACATATATGAATGTTACATGTTTATTCCAAAGGGTTTTCTCCTAAGTGGTCCTAACTGTGCCATGCAAGGCCTGGCAAGGGTGATGCTTGAGATGTGCTTTTAGATCCTCCCATCATTCTCCTGTGCAAGGGATTGCTTGAGCCATTTGCTGGTGAAGATGTGAGGGTTGCCAGTGAGGGTGGGATACAGGGCAGGCAGTGGAGGGAGCTGGGAGCAGCCCTGCTGGCTGCTCTGGAAAGGATGTGTGGCTGCGTGAGGGGATGAAGCAGAATGAAGCCGTGCAGGCAACACTTGGACTGGGGGCTTATGCCTCTTTCTCTCAGCATTTGGAAAAACAGTGCATGTGGCTTTCACCTGGGATGCCTTAGTGTATGCAAACAGGCACCTTCATCCTTGTGAAGCTTCACAGAGTTCAGAGGAAAGGCTCAGGAAAGAACCATAGGGGAGCACTACTTAGGGGACGGTGTCATTCCTGCTTTCCCTCTGTCCATGGCAGGTGGCGTCCCTCAAGTGTTCCTGACAGCTCCATCAGGCACTGTTCAGATCCCAGTCTCAGCTGTCCAGCTTCACCAGGTAGGTATAAAGTGCTGCTTGTGGGTGTTGAGGGGGTGTCCTTGCTCCCCTCACAGGGCAGTGTTGACCCTGCTCTGTCCCTGCTTGCAGGGCCAGTCCTCAGCCTCTGAGAGCTGGGAATGCTGCCTGTTCTACCCACCTCTGGGTGTGGAGGTTCCATCCTCCTTGATCGGGTGCCCGGGAGGGACGATGCCATCCTGGCTGCTGGTGTGCCTGATCTGAGGGCATGCCATCCCCCAGTGCTTGCTCCTCCCTTCTCTCTCTAGATGGCTGTTATCGGGCAGCAGAGCAGCAGTGGCAGCAGCCTGACGGAGCTGCAGGTGGTCAACTTGGACACCTCACATGGCGCCAAGAGTGACTGAGGCCTCTGCTGCTGGCCTTGTGCCGTCCCTGGCCTGTTACGCCGGTGCCGGGGCTGGCAGCAATTCCTTCTCGTACAGACTGCACCAGTTATTTATTGTTGCCTTTTCACGTTTCCTTCACCCACACACACACGCGCGCACGCATACACACATGCGCACACCCCCTCCCCGCCCTCCCCAAATACAGGCATGTGTGTGGGGCTGCCGGACCCACACCAAGGGTGGAGCTGCGCTGGGGCCGTGCAGGGCTTGGGGGCATTTGGTTGCTGCGATAGCTGTGCTTTTCTCACGCCAGCCAAAGAAACTCCTCCCTCGTGGGGAGGGCGTGCTCCGCGCTGTAAATAAATACTGCGGGCCATTTCCAGTTGGAGGCTCTGGCTCCTTCAGGATGCTCCGAGTCGCCTCAGGCCCAGACCTGTCCCACAGGCCACAGCCCAAAGCAGCACGAGCTAAGGCTGTGCTGCTGGCCTCAGCAATGTGCCTTTGGGAGGGGTGACATGTCCTGGCCGTAGCAGCTGGCTCTGGGCTGTGTTGGGGAAGAGCAGTCAGCTCAGATGTGCATCTCGGGCTCAGCCTGTGTGTGCTCCCTCTGGACAGCAGTGGGGGCCTCCTCAGGCAGGGTGCTGCCTGCAGCCCGTGGCCTCATCCCCCTTGTATGCACTACAGTGAGCCCTCGGCCCTCAGTGCCTCCTTGTTGGGCCGCCTGGCAGGTTTGCAGCCCACCCTGCTCTGCCACTGGCAGACACCCTCACGCCGCCAAAGCGGTCAGTGGGTGCCCAGGACCACAATGACAACCCAGAGACCTTTTGGGGCGCTCTGCGGCCAGCCCAGCCCCACACTCTCGTCTTGGCCCTCACCGCGAGCAGTGCAGCCTCTATACGTCCAGGGGGATGTGTCTGGGTGTCTCCACATCCCCCTGCAGTTCTGGCCAGCGCTTCCTAAATTCCTGTGTGATACGAGGTGGAGGAACAACACAAGTGTCAAAGAAGAGCCCATGGGCACCAAGCTGCTGAGCAGGTGCTTCCTCTGGGTACCAGGGTGGCCCACAGGCTTTTCTGGGCTATGGAGGAGCTGCAGCAACACCTGTGCAGACATGGCAGGGCTGGGGGAAGAGGGCTGGAGCATGCCTGCTCCTGCAGGGGAGTTGCTGCAAGTGGCTCTGCTACCTAGCCCTGTCCCTGGAGGGAGAGCGAGCAAGTGAGAGAAGCTGCTGAATCCTTAGGGGAAGGAGCAGCTACTGTAACTTTTTTTTAAGTTAAAGACAAAAGAAGCCTTGAAAAAAAATGACTTTATTTTTCTAAGTGTTAAACTCAGTATTTATGTAATTCTTTAAGGAATAAAAGTTTGGCTCCTGTACAGTTTTCATGGGGTTTGTACCTGGGGGATGGGAGAGGGGTGGGTGGGCATGGAGGCAGGAAGGGGCCTTGCTTTTGAGTTTGTATTGTAACCTTGAATCATGTTCCTTCAGCATTAGCGTTTAAGCTGCGCTCTCTGCCCACCAGCATGTGCCAGGGACTGAGCTGGATGCTTGTTTTACTCTCCCCTGCGCTGAGGACTCCGTACCTTAATTTCAGGCTTAACTGGTGGGAGGCAAGTGAAGCAGCAGCTGCTCTGTAAGAGTGAGGAACCTGCCCCTTTGGAATAAGGGGCTTGCAGGGTGCCTGGCAGCCCCATCCATCTCCGCTCTGGGGGAGCGTGGCTGTTTTGGCATGGAGCAGTGCTGCCCACAACTGCTTGAGGGGCTGTGGGCATCCACAGTCCTCCCTGGGCTCTGAGGGGCTGATCCCTGCTCTCTGTCTGCTCATGATGCAGGTAGCCTCTCCTGAACTCCCGGCCTCAGCTGGTGCCACTCCTTAATGCACAGATATGGACAGGGCCTTTCCAAGTCCCCCTGTGCCAGGGCAGCTCCCAGAATGGTCTGCCAGCCCTAGTCTGCCATGCAGCCTCTGAAGGGCCCATGTGCAGCAGGATGGCCCATCTGGTGACGGTGACATAGCATGCTGCCTCCCCTTTGTAGCCTTGCTTGTAACAGTGATGCATATCCTGCAGCTGGGAACAATGGGGTTGCTGTGTGATGCCCCAGGCCGTTGTTAGGTGTATGGAGGCTGCTCAATGATCCCTCCAAAAACCAGGAGTGGTTAGCTAGGAGTTTGCCCAGGGAGAAGAACAGGGGTTGGGGTTTGTGTTATACTTTGCCTCAGCAGATCATCATGGCCTGGCTTTGCTCTGCTTTGCTTTTGCTAGCACTGTGGAGCAGAGCTGTTGGACTGGGGTGGCAGGAGCACCCCTGCTGCTACAGGGTGTTGCGCTGCATCCCCTCTCTGGCTCCCTAAAGGCAACCGCTGGTTAAACGCTAATGGTGTATTTTATTTAAGTGCAGACTTGTAAGAACACTTGTTTATCAGGGACGAAACGACATTTATTGTGTGGTGACATTTTTAGTTCATTTTACTGGTTTGGGGGTTGTGTGCGTGTGTGCGTGAGTGTGTGTGTGTGTGTGTGTATCAATGTGTGTGTGGGGGGGGTGGGTTATTTTTTCCAGTTTCCAGGGTTGTGTTTCTGGAAGGATGTGGAAGTAATCACAGTACTATGTACAGAGCTTTCTTTTGTATTAAAAAAAATTACTCTTTCAATAAATGTTATCATTTTGTGCACAGATTTGGGGTCTTGGCTGTCCTTTCTGAAAGCTGAGGAACAGTGCTGGTTGCCAGAGCATGGTGTGGGGTTAGAGAAGTAAGAACCAGGAGTTGAGCAGGAATGGGGACTTTTGAAGCATAAAACTGCCCCATGTCACAGGTGGTTACACAGAGGAGCACAAAGACCTTGATCAAGAGTTAAAACAGGGAGGGGAAACAGCAGGTTGCCCAAGGGGCCCAAGGTTGCTTACAACATGCAGTAACTAAGGCCAAGCAAAAGGAATTTTTTGTCATTGTAACATCAAAGAACAGACGGTCCCTCGGCCTGGCCCCAAGTGGATTATATATTGATGAGCTACCATGAATAAAGGGAGGACAGTAGTAGTTTTTAGTAGTGGCAGAGGAGGTTGCAGGACAGGTAGAAGAGTTTTGTGTGAAGATGTTGCTGCTAAGGTATTGTTTAAAGAACCATTTACCTGATACGGGACTTCTCAGATACCTGATGCTGGCCAAGGCCCTCTCACTGTGCGAGATGTCACGCAGTTGGTACCATAGGCTTGTGCATGTTCAGATGCAGTGGCATGTGCTGTACCATCCCCAGGCCTCTGAGCAAGGAGAAAGAATGACCTGTGCTGTAAAATAAAATAGTTGAAAGCATGCAGGCAGAGCAACACCCCCCTACCCCCCCCCCCCCGATACTGGCAGGCACTTGGTTCAGTTCTTAACTGAAAAACAGGTCATTCCCCTTCCTCCCTCCCAATTCCATTACTTTTGGACACCTGATGACTCAAAGGATAGAGCCCAACTGTTGTCACTATGAGGCCCAGCACCAAGGCTGTTATATTCTCTGCAGAAAACAGCTATGAGAAGATAAAGCAATATTCAAAGCCCAGACTGGAGAGGCGTTACTTAAAGCCAGGTTGAGGGCAGATGTCAATAGGCCCCTAAAAGCCAGGTTATGGCACATGGGGGATCAGTAATGTGATTAAAGATGGAAAGGAAACCTCACTTGTTGGAGACCAAAGGGAGGAGGGCTCATTACATTCATCAGTGCTGTTGGGCCACCAGTATCCCAGCTAATAACATAACTATTAGCCCTGTGCAGTGCCAGGTCCTGGACCAGGTATCATGATTTTTTGTATGATGTAAGGAAGGCTTAGCACATATCCCAGTGTAGCAGAACAAGAAAGGATTGTATGGAAGGTGGTCAGGAGTAAAACACAGCTGAAATGACTCTCCCTGTCAAAAGGGGAAGGTTCTTCGCTTCCGCATTTCACTGCAATAAGCCTGCCCCATGCTCGGCATTCCTACGTGGCTGTTTGCTATGCTTCAGCACCACAAAACCAACATCAGCACAAGTAACTCCACTCTACTTGTACACAGGGGTCCGTGCATGCCATACAATACTCCCAACACAGGGCAAGATACCACAGACATAGCCTTTATTTTTAGGATGACACTAAGCTCAGTATGAAAACCATCAGGCCAAGACCATTCACACTGAAGCAGGGCACACAAATACCCACTTAAAAGGTTTTGGCAGCACAGACAAGACCCCTGTGCCCTCTCTGGCCACTGCCAGTGATCCTTGATGATGGGTTTTAGCTATGGGATGTTGCCTTTTGATGTTAACATCTGGGTGCCAGGTTGCATTTCCCACTGTAGAGCATTATCACCACCTCACGTTTGGGACATTAAACACAGCAATGTTGCAGGTGCAGTACATTGTATTTTTAAAAATAATTGCTCATCTTTATTGTAAACTATGGAAAATGCCTAATCACTTGTGTTAGTACTGGTGTAGAAACGAGCTTGGATATTTACATGGACTTGCTCTGGGATCAAATGAGAAAGCAGACTCTTACCTGTTTAGTCTTTAATTTTAATGTTTATTTGTAATCAAAACAAATGTTAATAGACAAGATGGACAGAAACCTGTGCCTACTGGATTTGTAGGTGACTGCACCTACAAATCCCATCAATGAAGGGAAATATGGGCAAAGGATAAAAATTTAATTTATGATGTGGGTGTTATAGCTCAGAAAAAAAACCCAAACAAGAAAAGAACTAGAAATCAGTCAAAAGTGTATGCAGAGGGGTTCAAGTGCCTCCAAATGCCTGTCTAGCAACCGTGAGACTAGGCCACTTCCAAACCAAAAGCTGATGAGAGCTCAGTTCCTGGTGAAGTAAGCCAAATAAGGTGCACTGAGGGAATGAGCGTTTGGTTACTCCAGAACCCCAGCCCTGACATCAGACTGGCCATCTGCAACCTTGGTCAACACCGAGCCTGTGATAATGTTCATGCTGACGTGGCATGATGACTTTCAGCCTTGCTATCCACCCTGCAACAGCCTTTAACAGAATTTAGCAGCCACTGGACCAACCACACCAACGTGGCGTAATGCGACATCTTGAGCTCTTCCAGCTGCGCTCTTCCGCAGTTCTTCATCTTTGCTAGTTACTATTTGGGATAACCAGGGAATATCATGTTTTTTCTCTGTCCCTCACACCTGTTCCAGGTGTGCAGATAGCACAGCAGAGCAGGAGCCCTATGACGGGTGACACATGAGCGGAGCCCATGACAAATAAACTCTCCAGGCCTCGAAGCAGCACAGCGGCGCAGGCACAGCAGAGGCCTGGCCGCAGGGTCCCCTGTGACAGGGGCGGCCGCTGAACCTCAGCACCTGCCTGGGGGCTGTGGCCAGGCCCGCCCGGGCAAGGGGTCACACCCCAGGGCCTGCGGAGCCGCTGGGGCCGGCCGCGCTGCGCGGAACCCCGCGGAGGCGCGGGGCAGGGAAGGGGCGCTGACCGAGGGAAGGTTTTCGAAGGCGGGAGACGCTGCGCGCCCCCTCCCCCTCTGCCCGGCGCCGCGCTCCAGGAGGGCGACAGCAGAGCGCAGGCGCGGGCGCACGTGGAGGGTCCGCGCGCGCCCCGCCCCGCCCCGCCCGGGCGGGGAGTGCGCAGGCGCACTCCTGCGAGGTTGCCTGGACCTCGCCGCTACCCGTAGCGGCTGCGGTTTGCGCGGCCGTGCGCGGCGGCGACCCGGAAGTGGGGAGCTGCGGCGGCGGCGGCAGAGCGACGATAGGCAGGTACGACCGTCCGACCGACCGGTGCAGGTCGCGGTTCAGCTTCCCGTCCCTTCCCTTCGCGGTGGGGCAGGGAGCGGGCCGGGGTCCGTCTCGGCGCCGCTTCCCGTCCCCCTTGACAGAGGCGGCCGCGGGCCTCGGCCGCGTCGTCATCTCGAGCCGTTAACGGTGGGGGAGGAGAGGCGAGGCGGTACTTCGGGGCGTCCCGCGTGGACCGCGGTGTGACGGGGAGCCCCCTTTCCCCCGCGCCGGGTGTATATTTTAATGCATATATATAAGCATCCTAAGCATTGCTTAGCTGTGTGTTGTCCTAGCAAAGCTCCAGTGTGTCGTGCTTGTCATACACGTTACAGGCACTTATTCGGGTGCCCTAAATCCAAATTCTTCTCTCCCCAGCTACAAATTCTTCTGGGTCCTTTTGGATAGCCGTGTTGTAAAGAGGTTGTTCATCGTCATGCTAAATGCTAAGATGTAGAGACTGTGTGAAGCAAGTCTTCTTCTCAAGCAGAATAATGTTTCATACCGATTTCGACTTTTGTTTTACTGGATTTTTTATTTTAAGTGAACTTCTTAGAGTAGAGAATGCCTTTGTGTGCTATCCAGCACAGCCAGGGAAAACAGCTGTTTGGCTTATGGCAGAGCATCTAAACATTGTTGCAAAGCACAGGAGAATAACTTGAGCCTTCCCTTACAGGGAGGCTGCAAGAAGATCCCAGCTGTGCTCTCTGCTGACTCCAAAGAAGACACAATTCAAGGTAAGTATGAATCTCCAGGGAGTTCAGGCTTTCTGCTTGCCCTGGGAAACCTCTTTGAGTGTGCCTAGCATCATCTTTGGTTGGAGTCTCCTTTTCACTTGTGCATGGATAGACAATTTCCTACATGGAATAACTTTTTTTTTTTAAATGGACTTTTATTACCCTCAGCTGAACAGCAGATCGCTTCATTGCTTCTCTTGCCTATGTGTGTAAGTGACCACGAGAAGGCCTGTTTGTGTATCTCCATTCCTATCTGCGTGGGCTCTTCTGGGAAACTACTTCTCTTATCAGACTCTGATCTGGCATGCTGTGTAGTTATGAAGTCGATCTGTTATGTGCAGTACTGTCTGCACTTGGCCAGCTAACTGCTGGCACCCAGTCTTGGACAACAAGTTATTTCAAACTTGTCTTTGCTTAAATGAAGCAGAGAAGTGTCATGGCTTCTTCTCTGTAGCCCCAAGATGCATAGCACAATCAGGCAACAGAGTGACAGCTCCTCATTTTGATGAATTTGCCTGTTGACTAAACTTTTTAAAGGCAAAGAATATTTGAGAGGAATCCAGGAAAGAAATATCTGAGTGACTTTTAGATAGTGATGTGATTTGATGGATATGAGCTAGACCTGAGAAATTGCTAGTTATTTTCTTCACGGGCTGGTGACTCATGTTGGGTTCTACAGCTTTGCAGTGAGAGGGAGTCTTTGTCTGAACCTTTGAGCCCTAGGAGACTTTGCAGTCTGAATGTTAAATGTGAATGTTAAATAGTGGGAGAGAAAAGAGAAGTTAGAAAGCAGTGACTTGCGCAGGGTTGTGTCACAGTCAGTGGCAGAGATGTGAGCAGGACACCCAGTTTTTTGATCTTTATTTTCTGTCTTATGGAGGAGATTTGAATGGGCTTTTGTGCCTCTGGGGTTTCGCAGGGAGAGCCTATCTCTATGTGTGCCAGTAATGCTGGGCACAGGGTTTGTATCTGAAACACTTGTTCATTATTTCAGAGGGGGACACAAGCTCCTGTGAAGTGAGGTTTCCTTTGGGGCTTTATTCTGGGTGCAGGATCACAGGATCAAAGTATGTGCCTCAGCCATCTCTGTCAGCTGAGGCACTTGCTCACACTCCCCCTGGCATGATGCTTGGGGTTGAGAACCTGCTTCTCCTTCCCCTCTGTCTCTGCAGACACGTTTGCCGTCATGGTGAGTGAGAGGCGTAATGGCAACCTGCTTGTGCACCTGGGACCCAAGCTGCAGGCCTACCCGGAGGAGCTGCTGCGGCAGCGGCGAGGCCACGATGGCCACCCCGAGTACCTGATCCGGTGGAGCATCATCAGCTTGGAGGAGAGAGCAGCAGGCAGCAGTGGTGGCTCTTGTGCAGAAACCAAGCCGGAGAACATCCTGATGTGGATGTCGGCAGAAGAGGTCTGCGCCAGCTGCCCAGTGCTGCTGGGCAAGAGGAAGCTGGACGGGCGGTGGGCGAAAGAGGAGAAGGCGCCCAGCCCGTTCCCTGCCGATGTCACGCTGGACGAAGCGTCGCTGCTGGAGATGAAGGCTGACGTGAGGAGCCTGGTGCAGCGAGCTGTCCGGCAGATGGCCGGGACCGGGGCTCCCGAGTCCTCCATCCTCAACACCATCCACGTGCTGAGCGCATATGCCAGCATTGGCTCGCTGACGGGCGCCTTCAAGGAGACGGGAGCCCTCGACCTGCTGATGAAGATGCTGTGCCACAAGGAGAAGCAAATCCGCCGCAGTGCTGGCAAGATGCTGAGGGCTCTGGCTTCGCATGATGCAGGTGGGGGTGCTGCCATGTCAGTGGCCCTGAGAGGGTGCTGCCGGGCTGCTGAGCAGTGCCGGTCCTTTTGTAGGCCTGGGACGTCTAGGAAATGGAGCCTCTTGGGGCTGGTTGGCAAAAGGGGGAGAACGAGTGTGAGCTCTGCAAGTGGCTGCCTTGGGTGTAGTCGTCTGGGGTGCTCTAAGAGAAGGCGGGTTTGGGAGCTCTTTTCCCTGACGAGTTCCCGAGCTGGGATGCTGGTGAGCTGTTTGGAGGTGGCCCGCTGGTCCGAGGAGGGTGGCAGAGCGTCAGGATGTCTCTGCTGCACGGTGTCAACTGGAGAGGCTCTGGCCTGCTCTTGGCAGGGAGCCTCTCCTCAGGCCCTGGTGGGTGGGTAGGAGCAGGCTCAGCTGCTCCTCACGTGCTTTCCTTGTTTGAGAGGAGCTGGCCAGGCTCAGAAGTCCTTAACATGGCTTGGGTGCACCTGGAAGGAGCCTGCAGGCTAGTGGAGGTGGTGGTGTGTCCAGCAAGAGCTGTGTGGCTTTCCCTGCTGCAGTGCCAAAGCTCGTGGGGCAGACGGGGGACTGATGCAGGTTAAGACTGACTGTTTTTCTTCCCTGGGCCCCCGTTCTAGAGTCAGTTATTTGGAGTTGCTGTTTTGGGGGGAATCTCAGAGCTTTAGGGGTGGAAAAAATGCAGTTTTATTTAGCGGAGCCAATCCAGGTCAAAGGACAAAATGCGGTTCTAGATGACACTGAGCAGCAAAGCAAATTTTCTTGGTTGCCAAAGTCTGTCCACTGCAGCGGGGTGGTGTGAGGGGTGTCTCTGGGGACCTGAGGGGTTACTGTTGTTGCTGCAGGGAGCCGGGCCTATGTTCTGCTGTCCCTGAGCCAGCAGGATGGCATTGAGCAGCACATGGACTTTGACAGCCGCTACACCTTGCTGGAGCTGTTTGCTGAGACGATGTCCTCTGAAGAGTACTGCATGTCCTTTGAAGGGATTCACCTTCCCCAGGTAGCAGCAGGGCCTGTCAGGCCTGGCATGGGAGCCCCAGGCCCGAGGACTTTGGGGGGTCAGGAGGGGGAGAAAGTGTGTGCCGGGGATCTTGTCCTTCTTGCTGGGGACAGGAGAGGAAGGGAGGGTGGTTGGTGATGGGCAGCTGAGCAGGACTGGGTGTCAGGAGAGCTGGCCGAGGGTGTGGGCCTGGTGTGAGGCCAAGGGCTGGTGGAGAGCCCATGGGGAGCCTCATCTCTGAGCAGGGAGGAGGGGGTGGGCTGAGAGGGTTGCGCTGCTGCCCGCTGGTGCAAGGCCATCCCGGGAACCTGTCTGGGGACAAGCTAGTGTCTTGGAGTGAGCCAGAGTCGCTGTGGTGGCTGGGGATCTGACAGCTGTGCCTCTTGCAGATCCCTGGGAAGCTGCTGTTTGCCCTGGTGAAGCGCTACCTGTGTGTCACTTCTCTTGTGGACAAGCTCAGCAGTGGTGCGGAGCAGGGAGGGGAGCCGCAGGACTGCGCCGTGCCCAGCTCGCTCAGTGGGGAGAGGAGCCGTGCGAAGCAGGAGTTTGAGTTCAGCATGGCTATGGCAAACCTCATCTCGGAGCTGGTGCGCGTGATGGGCTGGGACCACAGGCACAAGCCGGAGCTGCTGTCCGTGCAGGGGACGCAGCCTCGCACCGCCCGCTCCATCTTCCAGCCCAAGGCCCCGGCCTGCCCTGCTGCTCCAGTCTCTGTGCTTGCTTCAAATCATGGTCCCCAGAAAAAGCAGGGTTGTGCCTTCCTGACCCCCTCGGACTTCTCCAGCCGCAGCAGCTACGTGGAGTATGTGCAGGCAAACCTAGTGCATGGCATGCGGGTGCGTATGCTGGAGGACTGTGGTGATGTGAGAGCTGGGGATGAAGGCGAGTTTTGCCAGAGCACTAATGGCACACATGCAGTGCAGGTAGGTTGCTGGTGGAGGTAGCCTGGCTAGGAAGGCAGAGGGCAGTAACGGGGGTGACTGTTCAGTGTTTTGCTAATCACGTCTTCGCGCTCTGGAAGTCAGACAGTAGATATAATTTCGACTCTGACTACATCAGTCCTGGCAAAGACGACACCTCTCAGAGCCAGAGAGTAGGATCCTGACATGAGCTGGTTTGGTTAGTCAAGTCTGTCCTGCTAAGATTGTTTAAGCCTCCAAAACAGGTGACTATATCCTACCTCCTAGCAGTAGTCCCTGGCCTGTATTCAATCTTGGGGGTGGTTTGGGAGGAGGCTAGCTCACAAGTAAGTAATGCAGCAAGAGGTGCTCTAGGGTCTTAATCCTTCGCATGTGAGTGGCAGTACTTATGCTGCTGTTCTTCTCACTAGTTTGGACACAGCCTACCCAGCTGCGTCTTTTGATCTGTGAGTAGGTGCCAGGGTCTGTTTCCCCCCTTGGAAATGTCCTTTGAAACATCAAAGTTCGCTTTGATTTTTTTTTTTTTGAATATTCAAGCAAAATACTCTTCTAGTTTTGGACCGTACATAGATTATTTTTCATTGCAGCCCCTCTCTATTGAGTAACTGCTATGTATTTTTTCTTGTTTTATTTAAGTGTCTGAAAAACTTTTTACGGTGTAGTGTCTTTTATAACCCAGTCTGTAAAGATTGCAAATTTCTGCTGATTCTCTATTTGTCCTTGTACTACTTGATCTCTAAGATAGAAATTTTTCTAAATTTGTTTTCTGTTTCTTACAAGCTCTTAGTTGCTCTTACTGTGAATGTAACTGAGCCCTTGAAAAGAGGATCTAGATCATTTCTTTACAAACTTTTTTCCTGTTACATGTGATACAAATTTCAGAGGATTTTTTTATACACTGTTGAACTAAAGTCTACTGCTGATTTCTAGTGCCTTTAGTCAAACAGGTCCTTGGGTTTCTCCTTTTGCTTTTATTTTTCTATTTAATTAAGCTGAATCAACTTGCAGTTGCTCCACTCAGGCTTATTTTCAATAGTAGAGCTTTCTGTAAGGCTTTCACTACTGACAAAACGAGATCTAAGTGGTAATAAATAGTCATTGAAGAAGTTTGTTGGCAGTTTTTACACCAATTAGTAGTGTTTGCCCTCTAGTCTGTCTAGGAAGTTAACTGCTTGCGATGATGCAGTCTTTGGGACCTTCATCTTTACCTGTTTCCCTGTGTTCCCTGTGTTTGTATCTATGTATGTGTCTCTAGTAGCCTCTCAGAGTTAAGTCAGAACTTTTAAGTCTAGTCATTCAAGGAGTTTTCTTTCCATGGAGAGATGCCAGGAATCAGACATCTCAAAATCATCTTTGTAATGTCATCTCTTGATCATCTTTGTTTTTCTGGACATTTGCTATCACTCTCTCTTTGAAAGGAAACTTGATTTTTGTCTCCACTCTTAGGATCTTTCCAGTCTCATGTGTTACACTTGCTTTGTATTGACAGCTTATCTGCTAGGAACCAGCTTTTCCTAGTGAGTCCTAGTTACAAGAACTGCTTCGCCCTGGTCTCAGTTAAAGTTTTCAACCTTTTCTTTTGGATTTATTCTGCTTTTGTGGCTCATCCTTCTTGAGGCTTGCTGTCAGTCTCCTGTGTGCAAAGACATATGTTTAGATGCATTTTTCATTTCTCCTTGCAGCCAGTCCATGAGAGTCTGTCTTATGTCTCCTCTCTTCTTGCCTTTGTTCTCCGTTTTCTCTTGCTTTCTTTGCCTCTCCACACAGATGCAAGGTTGTGCTGACCTTTACCATTGTCTCTGGCCCTTCAGCTCTATCTTTCTGTGACTTCTTTCAGTTGACAATTGGTGCATAACTAGTTTTGGTCAGGGATTCACTGAAGACTAACAGGTGTTGTGTGTACAGTTTAGCTCAATTTCCAGTTGGTGCTTTTTTTAAAAGTCTCTTGATATCTTACCTCTTTAGCTCTCCAGCATTTTGGAGTCCTGGTAGCATTGGTGTAACTCCAAAGAGAGCTCAGTGGAGCAGCAACATGTATTTTTTTTCTGCCATGTTTTTAAAGTTAAACATTTTTAAACATTGGTATGTTGTTACTGGGTTCTCTTTCTGCTTAGATGCTGTTTTCTTCTTCAGAGAGCCTAGATACCAGCCTTTCTGTCCTTGTCCTCCATCCTTCTAGGAAAGAACTCTGCCTCTGTCCTTCATAAGGACTATAGGTAGTAGGCACATGAGATGCCTTCACTGCTTGCACACGCAGCCACTAGGGAAAAGGAGCATCTCTTGGTGCCGCAGAGAATTTTGTCAATGATACCTTAATGGTGGCATAGTGTGGTCACACCTCCAGGCTAACAGACCTACTACGGTTGAAGAGGAAGAAAGTCTCATGGTATGGAGGATATTAGACTAGTGAAGTAGAAAGAAATGATCCCATGGACGGATCTTACTTGCCAGGTGATGGTGATCTAGTACCAAGGAGATCCCTTCAGGAGTAGAGATTCCAGTGGGCAGAAAGAGGCAGAATGTGTTAGATATAAGAAGAGCTGGATTTGCAGCATCAGAGACCATTGGGGTGACTTGTCTGCTAGACAAGGTGGGATGTCGCAAGGTGTCTGGCTAGGTATCTAAGAGGTGCTGGAGAGGAAGCAGTAGTTGTGGCACATGTAAAGACTGCAAGAGACTCTAAATCTTGAAGTTGTTAGGTAAGAGGATAGATGTCAGTGCTCTGCAGGCTTGAGAAGGAGGTGGAGGTGCAAAATTTCAACAGGTTGCTGTGAAAATGGTGTAAGGTGGAAGAGTTTACATTCTTTAGGAAATGGGGTACTTTTAGATAGGAGGAGGTGATTCAGAAGGGACTGGCTTTACTCAAACTAAACTGGAACCAGACTGCTGAGCCTAAATGTCAAGGAAGATCTCAGAGAGCTTTTAAACTCCACAGGGAGGGAGAAATGAAAGAGGTGGAAGGACTACTGGTCCAGAACAATTTATCCTCTAGGGATAAAGGCATAAAATTGCATCAGAGGTGAAAAAGACAACAGAAGCTGGCAATTCAGAAAATAAGATGGGGGACTAAAATGTCTGACTTCAATAAAGGATGTCCAAAACACGGTTGAAGGATAATTCATCAACTGGGCTTTGTGTAACACTAGGATATTTGTGCTAGGCCTGCGACAGCACAGGTTGATGTGGGAGAGGAGCTAGATAAGACAGATAGATGAACCCTTTCAGCTAGTAAGACAGAAATCCTAAGAATTGAAAGGCCAGACATGAAGCATAATGTTTGGGTCTTTCATCAACTGTTTGAGCAAGGTGCGATGGTGCGGGACATGCTGAGGGAAGTTGGCAAAGCTGCCAGGGCAGGAAACCTGAAGACTCTTCAGTTACCTCCCTGTGGGTTGCAGAAGTGTCACATGGAGTTGGGAAGTCATGACTAAATATAGACACACTGTAAATATCTGCCTTGTGGAGAGGCAATGCTGTGCTGGTTCTGAGCAAAGTGCAGGACTGGGATCCATCCCTTATTCTTGGAAAGCTGCTCTTGGCGGGGACTGCAGTATATTTTGTTTCCATGTTCTTAAATAAATAATGAAAGCCAAGAAATCACTACAGTTGTTCATCTTTTGGGATTAAATGAAAGTGCTTGAAGTCTCCTTTATAAAACAGACTGCTAAGAGAGTTAAATAAAAGGGCCTACTTTAAGCATACTCTGTGGAGACCCAAAGCAAGCATTTCACATTTATCAAAAAAAGATTTATACCAAGAAAAACCTGGATGGAAAAAACAGGATAGGAAAGTAATTAGGAATAAGAGAGAGCATCCTCCAAAAAATTGAAGTTGTTTCTAAATGGGAAAGAGAAAAGAAACTTAACTCCAGAAGATTAAATGTAAAACCACAATATAGGAAGTCAAAAAGGATTTTGAGAAGCTGGTTGGAAAGCACAGGAAACAATTATCTTCTTTGAGACATGCAAGTCAAGAGCAGGAAACCTGTCCAAGAGGTTGGTGAATGACCAGGGTATAAAAGTATGACCAAGAGAAGATGAAGTTGGAGAAGGAAAAAAAATGTTTTCTTTATGTTCACCAGCAGGTTTGTGTCTAGGATTTTTGCCTCACCTACTGCTACTGTCCTAGAAGAGGTCTGCAATGGTTGCATGCAAAATTTGTGATTCTTTTTATATAGAGAGATCCAGGTATGATCAGGGGAACAGGTTAAAGACAGTAAGCTTAAAAAACAGATAACATATGCGTTGAAATCTGTATGTGAATTAGGCTGTCTTGTACTTGAAGAGTGCTTTCTGTTTCCGTGCATTTGGGAAAGAGGAAGACAAATACAACATGAAGATTGAGTGAGTGGCAAATCTAATCACCTAGATCTGTTTCACCCACAGGTTTTATGGCAGTCAACAGGTCGGACCTACTGGGTACGTTGGCACATGTTGGAGATTATTGGCTTTGGAGATCAGCGGGAAGAGCCTGCTGGTCAGGAAAAAGTATATAGTCTGATAGAGAGCTTTAATCTAGACACAGGTGAGGTTATGTGCTGCATGCGTGTGGCTGTATCATCTCTTTCTGACTCTGCTATGGCATATTTTTGAGTGGCAAACCTTAAAAGGCTGGGCAAATTTTCATTTAGTGGGTTGGATTTAGAAAGTTTTATCAGCTTTTAGTTTGTATGACAGGGTAGAGCTGGTTAAGCAATCATATGGCTTGTGGCTGCATGGGGCTGTTTTTGAATCCTGGACTTCTGTCATGATATAATAAAAGGATAAAATTTGATTTATACTGAGACTATCAAAAATGTAAGTTAGAATTGACTGAACAAACTGCCAAAATCAGAAACGTAGAGTCTCTCTGAGACGAAGTTGCCTTGTAGACCCTCAGGTCCCCTTATACGAGTCATGTGTTTTGGTTTTTTTTAAAAAGGATTTTGTTTAACTTCATGCCTCTGTCTGGGAGGAGTTGAGCATGAAATGTTCCGTCTTCATAAGACAGCTACAGAATCTCCAGGAAGTGGGATCCTTTCACATTGCCCTCGTACAGGGCAGCCAAAAATGGGAAAATCCAGACTTCAGATACCCTATCTTGTTCATTATCTGATGTGACTCTGGCTGGGGAACCTGATCAACTAACAATTTCATCAAGCCCCTGATCTTGTAGGACTAGTGCATCTTTTGGAGAGGCGAGGGTTTGGATTAAACTGCTGCAAGGGACAGAATATACATGGGATTAGCAGCTAATTATCCACTTTAAAGATATTCTTATTGCCAGTTGAAAAGATCCATTATTGGTTTCTACCCTTAGTAAATAAAATCTTAACTGCACCTCAGTGTGTGTTGGCTAGATTAAGTGAGTTTGGTTAGACTTTGGCTTTTGTCTTTGCTCTGATTTTGGCAGGAACACGGAGTTTATTTCACTTTTGTGTAAAACTGTTTCCAATCATCATATCCCAAATAGAAATCAAATTGAAAAATTAGGTGCTTCCTGCTTTGGATCTTGACACTTGGATAAATTATCTCATGTTGGCTGACTGTCAGTAATCAGCCATGTATGTAGTTGCTCTTGGCGGACATGGGCCTCTTGGAGCAAGTCTGACCCTCTTCTCTTGAGTCCTGAAGCAGTGCGTCTCCCAGCTTGCATTTGCAGAGAGCCTCAAGCTGTTGCTTGGCAGATATCAGCAAGTGTTGATTGAGCTCCTGCTCCTAAATTATCCAATGAAAACTTAAATAATGAATTTTATCTTCTCTTTACTGTTTTGGGGTGCATTAGCTAAAAGGAGCTTGGTAGCTCTGCAGTTTCCTTTGCTTTTGCCTATGAGTACTTGCCCTGTTTGCCAGCAGGTGGCGTTAGGAAAAGAGTGAAGCTGCTGGCAAAATTAATTTCCTATCAACCCACTCCCTCAGAAGTTGTGATGAGCTTTTTTTACCCAGGAAAAAGGGATCTGTGGCTGAGGACAGTTCTGCTGAGGGGGAATTGGTGGAGCTGACAGCGCTCTCCCTCACTTTGGTCTCCTGCAGTTGCGCAGCCACTCTTCTCCAAGCCCTCTGGGGGACTCTACTCCCTGCCTTACCTCGGCGAGCAGCCAAGTGACCCCGCAGAGACCCTGAGCCGTGCCGAGTGGTGGGAGCTGCTCTTCTTTGTGAGGAAGCTGGAAGTGCAGGAGCAGGATGAGCTCACCCGCCTCGTCCAGCAAGAGCAGGCAGAGCAGGTACGGGACAGAGACCGCAGAGCGGGGAGACGGGAGGGAAGGAGCAAGGGAGGGTGTTAGGGAAGTGACGGGGATGCGAGCAGGAGTCTGCAGGCGTGTGCTGTGCAGGCAGACCGCGAGCAGGGGGGAAATGGGCCTGAACTAGGAAAGCGAGTGGGGGATGCCCAAAGCATGGAGAGATGGGCACAGCAAAGGGGTAAGGACAGAGGAGAGGAAACATAGTCTCTGTCTCTGCCAACACCAGAGAAATGGCAGTGTCCAGCGAGGTTGGGGCACGCGAGGGGGAACCATGGGGCGATTCTGCTGGTGGCTGTTGGGTGGTGAGTGCAGGCGGAAGGGCTGGGCTGGTGCTAGTTGTGTTGGGGCTGGGACTGGGGGAGGTTGGGGCTGGGGAAGGGTCCTTTTGTGTCCAGCTTGTGCAGCCTTGCCATCTGGTTTGGCCCTGGCCATTGCAGCGGGTGTGGGGTCCGCAGTGGGTCCATGAGGGTTAACTTGTTCCCATGTGCCCAGCTGTCGGAGCTGGATGAAGAAGGCCTGATCCAGCTGTCGGTGTCTGTGGAGCTGGCCCAGAAAGTGCTGCAGGTGTTGGAGAAGCGGTGCCAGGGCAGCACTCTGAGCGACCTCCGTGGCTCCCACGTCTATGCCAAGTACTTCCTCGGCAGGGGGGCTGAGCAGGATGGCGGGGGGAGCACCGTGGTGTCCTCGGAGGATGCCGGCTGCAGGAACAGCAGTCCTGAAGCTGTGGTGGCCGAGGCGGCAGAGGAAGACCTTCCTGCAGTGGTGCTGCCACCTCGCGCCCCTGCCACAGTGGAGAAGTCAGATTCCCAGCTGTTCAGCGAGCTCCTCCAGAGGGAAGGGCTGCTTTTCCCAGAGGTGACGGAGGAGCAAAGCAAATGTAAGCGCCTGCTGCAGGCTGGGCTGGCCCTGGGGCACACGTGGTGCTGGAGCGCCCTGTCTGCCAGGTGGCTCCATTGCCCCAGTGGAGGGGGGCTGTGGGCTGGGTGCTGGAGGCCGGTCACCCGGAGGTGGCCTGGGGAGGGGCAGGCCTGTGGGACCTGGGGCTGGGGGTGGTGGCAGGCACTGGCGGTGTCGCTGCTGCGCTGACGCCTGCGTCTCTGCCTCTCACCCGCCTCCCAGTGTTTGGCATCTCCAAGGGGGCCAGCAAGAGGGGCTCGCTGGTGAAGATTGTGGATGTGGTGGATGTGATGCAGAGGAGCAGCTCCGAGGTGGGCCTGCGCTTAGCGGGGCTCAAGCACATCCTGAAGATCCTGGAGGAGGAGGCTGGGCTTGAGCGGCAAGTTGGCAAAGCCCAGGGTGGGCTGGGGACCAGGTGTGTGGCGTGAACTGTGGGGGTGGTGCCCGGCCGGGGCTGGCAGGCTCCTCCTGCTGGCTGGAGAGGGGCTGTGTCCCCAGGGAGGGGACCAGTGGCAGAGTTGGGAGCGTGGGGAGGTGGAAGCGGAGGTGTGAAGGCAGGTATGTCGCAGCATGGGCGCCAACAAGGGAGGTGGATGCCGCGTCTGTGTGGCCCAGCCAGGTTCCTTCCTGGGGCTGACCTAAGTGTGGTAGAGGCGCACGGGCAGGGAGGAGGTAGCTGGCAGGGCCTGGGGTGCCCGTGGCAGTGCCGGAGGCCCCTGCTGAGGTGCCCTTCCCCGTGCAGGGAGAAGGTGGTGAAGATGGCAGTGGAGCTGCTGAGCACCGAGGTGGCGGAGAAGGCGCTGGTGGTGCTGACGCTGCGGCTGCTCGCCGTGCTCATGGTCAAGTATGACTGGCGCGTGCCGTTCGCCACGGAAGGTGGTGTGCGGGCTGTGCTGGCCTGCATGCAGCAGCACGCTGCCTCCACCGTGGTGCAGCAGGCCGGCCTGGCGGTGAGTGCGATGGAGGGGCTGTCGTGGGCGGGAGGGCCAGGGCAGAGGCTTGCCCTGGGTGCTGCCCACTGCCCTTGTGACGTGCTGGTTGCCTTGCAGGCCCTGAAGGTGTTGGTGGGAGCTGGGAGCGGCGAGGCGGGAGGTGCCAGTGGGAAGCCCTCGCCCCTGAACCATGCCGACGCGCAGATGATGCGGGAGATCTTTGCCAGCATCGGCTCTGCCTCCAGCGAGGGCTCAGCGAGCCTGCTGAGCGCCATCCCTGCTGCCATGAGCACCATGCAGAGGGTTGCAGGGTAGGGGCAGAGTGAGGCCGGAGGCTGGTGCTGGAGGTGCGGGGGTGGCTGAGCGGGGAAGGCAGGCAGCTCCTGGGTGCAGGGGAGGCTTCGCGCACGAGGAGGAAGGTGCTGACATCACTCTGTCTCCCCAGGGGCTCCTCGGGTGTGCGGAACGGCTTGCTGGTGGTGAACATGCTGATCGACAGCCACCGGGGCCTGGCGGAGCAGCTGGTGAGCTGTGATCTCCCCGCGGTGCTGCGGAGCTGCTGGTGGGACGGGCAGAGCACAGGCTGCCCCAACAAGACGCTAGCCCTGAGCGTGATCCACCGCCTGGTGGAGCACGAGGTGCCCGTGAGCCTGGAGATGGCAGGTACCGTGTGACCTGCGCCGCTGGCCGTGCCGTGGCGCTGCAGGTGCAGAGGGCAGGGCTGGTGGTGCTGCCTGGGGAAAGGGCCCTGCCAGCACCTCCGCAGCGAGCGCTGGGGCTGGCCCCACGTGTTGTCCCTGCCGTGGCAGGTGCCGAGGCCCCGCTGGACCTGGGGGACGTGGACGTGCGGACGCTGGTGGGCAGCCTGTGGGAGGGCGGTCTCTCCAGGGAGGCGGTGGTGGCCCTGGAGCGGCACCTCTGCGGCAAGGGCACCATCCCCTCTGGCGAGGCGGCCCAGCTGCTGCAGGACCGCGAGTGCTTCGTGCTGCTGCTGCGCAGCTTCAAGCTGCTAGGGGCAGAGAAGGCTGCAAGCCTGAGCGTCCTCAGGTGGGTCTGGAGGTGGCTCTGCATGGCCGGTGAGGATGTCCTGGGAGTCCGGGGGCTCTGCAGCACGTGCTGGTGGGGGTTTTGGGGGGTGTGCAGCGATGCCAGGGGCATGTTTGTGGGTGCCAGTGAGGATGTCGTGGGGCACCGATGGTGGCCTGGGGCACTGCAGCACAAGTGCGAGTGGTGATTGGGGTGCAGGGGCAGGTGGGGGCGCCGGGGCATGTGTGTGGATGCTGGCAGGGACATTTGTGGGCACCGCAGCATGCATGTGAGTGCTGGTGGGGTGTCGTGGGTGCCTGAGGGAGCCCTGGCTCCCAGCCCCTGTGGGGTGCAAGCCTTCTAGGTGGAGGAGGGAAATGGGTCCGCCTCTGGCATGCAGTCTGTGCACTGCAGCCTTAGTGGACCTCCTCCCTCACTTAGGATCCTGCACAAGTTTCTGGACGGTTACCGGGAGGACCTGCTGCCCTGGCACGAGTGTGTTGAACCCTGTTTGTCCTCCATGAGCGCCCACAGCAATGATCAGGAGGTGAGGGGGCCCTGGGCTCCCAGCAGGCAGGGAGGGCTTTGCTGGCTGTGCAGTGGACTGGGGCTGTCTGTCTGCCTGCATCAGCCCCTGCCTTGCCGTGGCAGACCCACTGGGAGAGGTGGGAGGTGGCTGTTGTGGCCGTGGCTGCGTCCCTCTGGCTGGGTGGCCGGTGTTGTGCCTGACTTGGCTCTCGCAGGTGCTGTTGTGGTGTCGGGGGCAGAGGGGATGAAGCGCTGCAGCACAGCACTGCTGGGTCCTTGCGGGTTCCTGGCGCCAGCCCAGCCGCTCACAGCCCCTTCCTCAGCAGGTGGTACAAGAGGTCGTTCGCTTCCTGCACCGCCTGGCCACTGCCAGCAAGGACTGCGCGGTGGTGATGTGCCGCGTGGGCACCCACGAGGCTTTGGGCAAAGCCCTGGACAAGCACAGTGCGGCTCTGCCCTTGGCGCCAGCCCTGCGTGACCTGGTGAGCGACTGCGAGAAGTACGCCAGCCTCTACAGGAAGCTGACGACCAGCATCTTGGCTGGCTGCATCCAGGTGGGCCTGGGGAGAGCGGGGAGGCCTGGCTGTGCTGGGGGGCTGGGGCTTGGGGCCATCTGGCCGTCCCGGGCACAGAGGGGCAGCCGCCTGCCCCTGCCTGCCACTGCCCTGCAGCAGGCAAGGGGAGGAGGGCCTTGGGTCCCCAGTAATGGCCTGTCCCCTGTCGCCCAGCTGGTGCTGGGGCAGATTGAGGAGCACCGCCGGAGCCACCAGCCCATCAGCATCCCCTTTTTCGATGTCTTTCTGCGCAACCTGTGCCGAGGTGAGTGTGGGGAGTGGGAGAGGGGTCCCCTGCACCTGGTCCGTGATGGTCTGGCAGCTGGAGGCTCTGTGGCCTCTCCCCCCAGGCTCCAGCGTGGAGGTGAAGGAGGACAAGTGTTGGGAGAAGGTTCAGGTCTCCTCCAATCCGCACCGCGCCAGCAAGCTCACGGACAGGAACCCCAAGACCTACTGGGAGTCGAACGGCAGCACTGGCTCCCACTCCATCACTGTCTACATGCAGTGTGGCGTGGTGATCAGGTGGGGCTGGGCTTGGAGGGCTGGGGGCACCCTGGGGCAGGGAAGGCCAGAGGCTGCATGGGGGTCCTGCGTGAGCCCTGCCGCAGTGGCGATGAGGGGTGCTGGACATGGGGAGTGGCCCGTGGGGCCAGCAGGAGCCAGGGCGTGGGGGTGAGGGGCTGTAGGGGCAGGGCTGATGGGCTGCGCCTGGCAGTGATGCAGCTGCCCCACTGCAGGGAGATGAGCATGCTGGTGGCCAGCGAGGACTCCAGTTACATGCCAGCCCGTGTGGTGGTGCTGGGAGGAGACAGCCCTGCTAACATCAACACTGTGCTCAATGCGGTGAGTATGGCTTGTGCTCCTTGGGCCGTGGCTGCTCCGTGGGAGCTGCTGGCTGGGAGCCTGCTGCGCCCTGCGAGGGTCTCCCACCGGGGTGCTGGGAGGTGAACGGCTATCGGGGCGCCTCGCCCAGAGGCTGGGATGGCAGGAGCTGTGCTGGGGGAGCCTTCTGCTGGTTGGAGGCTGAAGGTGCTTTGGGACGTGGCTGCGAGGAGCCCTGTGTCGCAGTCTGCAGCAGTCGGGTGTGCTGGGGCTGAGAGCCAAGAGTGCAGAGCTGTGTGTGGGGGTGCCCTGTGGCTGTGCAGAGTGCCAGGGCCAGTGGGGGTGACAGAGGCTGTGGCCTTGCGTGGAGGGTGGGCGGGGGAGTGTGCACGCGGCTTGCGCTGGCTGCCGGGCGTGCTGAGGGCTTGCTGTCTGCCTGCAGGTGACCATCCTGCCCTCAGACAGCAGAGTGATCCTGCTGGAGAACATGACCCGCTTCTGGCCCATCATCCAGATCCGCGTGAAGCGGTGCCAGCAGGTAGGGAAGTGGGGGGGAGCCAGCTGTGTGGGGCTGGCCTTGGGGCACCCCGCAGGGCCACATGTGAGGAGCTGAGGGTTGTGCTCTCCCCCAGGGCGGCATTGACACGCGTGTGCGTGGCATCGAGGTGCTGGGTCCCAAGCCCACTTTCTGGCCCGTCTTCAAGGAGCAGCTATGTCGGCGGACGTTCCTCTTCTGCACTGCCAGGGCTCATGCATGGTGCCAGGAGATTTGCCAGGACCGGGAGCGCCTGCTGCATCTCTTTGGCAGGTGAGGTCTCTCCTGGCAGCCCTGCCCTGTGCCTGGTGTGCTGAGGGCTGGGGGGATGGCACTGGCAGTCCCAGGGAGTCGTCCTGGCTGGCGCAGGGCAGGGCAGGAAGCGAGCAGTGTGCCCCGCCTCCTTGGCGGAGGTCCGCACTGGCAGTCCCCAGGTGCCTGGCCACGCTGTGCCCTGCCCGGTCCCTGTTGCAGGCTGAACCGGGCCCTGCAGCATGAGCAGGCCTTTGCCGACCGCTTCCTTCCCGATGACGAGGCGGCCCAGGCCCTGGGCAGGACGTACTGGGAGGCCTTGGTGAACCCCTTGGTGCAGAGTATCACCAGCCCAGGTACCCTGCGCTCGCCCGGGCCCCTCCCTGCCAAGCGCCAGCCCAAGGCATCCCACTCCGAGTCTCTGGCCTTGCAGACCCCAGTGGCATCAGCCCCCTGGCATGGCTGTTGAGCAAGTACCTGGAGAGTGTGGAGCTGCCCCGGCGTGCCATGAGCTGCAATGCTGTCTTCAGCTCCCGCGTGCGGCGCCTGACCCAGCTCCTGGTGCACGTGGACCCCAGCGGCGCAGAGCTGGAGGAGGCGAGAGCCCCTGGCAGAGCTGGTGAGCAAGGGGCTTCCCTCCTGTGGGGCCAGGGGGGCCATGGTCGAGACCGCCAGGCCTGGCTGCACTTGTGGGGCAGCCCCGGGAAGCTCCTGAGGCAGGGGAGGCAGCATATGCCAGCGGTCCGGAGCTGGGGGTGGCGTGTGGCCATACCCCCCAGTGGCTGTGCCTCCCATTCCCCATGCCCTTGCAGGGAGAGGGGGAGGCTGCTGGCGGTCAGTGTGCAGGGCCTGCCTGTGGAGCCCCGCTCACCCCTGGGCTTGTCCCCTGGCAGGTGGGAAGGACGGGAAGAACAAGGAGGTGCCAGCTGGGGCTGCAAAGGTGGCAGCGAAGAAGCCGAGTGGCCTGTGGGGCATCTCGCAGTGCTGGCGTGGTGTGGTGCAGCAGCAGGTAGGGCTAGGAGGGGCACCTGGGAGCCTGCACCGGGCGCAGGGCAGGCAGGGAGAGGAGCAGGGCTTGGCAGGGGCCCTGGGCACACAGGGAGGGCCCTGCGCTGTCCCTGGCTGCTGTGGGGGCTGGAGGAGTGTGGGGGCAGTCAGTCCTGTCACCCTTCCAGTTTGGGATCCCTCCGTTTGTACTAGGTTTGACTCTCCTGGCAGTTCCCAGCCCTCAGCCTGGCCCCGCAGTTGGGGCGATTCTGGAGGCTGGGACGGTAGGTGGCTGCTTATTTCTTGCTGGGCTGCAGCTGCATTTCTCTGTCCTGCTATGCACAGCCCTGGCTCAGCTCTCAGAGCTGTGCTCCTGCCCCTCCCCTCCGCAAGCTCTCAGTAGCCCATGGCACAACCAGGATTTGTAGCAAGGCTGCAGCCAGGCCGGCTGGAGCCTTGCATGGTTGGTGTGGGCAGAGTGAGGGCTGGGGCTGCGGGCAGTCAYACAGGCCGTGGAGATGGCCCTGCTCCAGGTTCACCCCTCTCACACCATGCTCTGCAGGTGCAGCGGTTCCTCGAGGCAGCATGGCAGGCGCCGGACGTCGTGGAGAGATACTGCAGGCTGTACCAGTGCCTGCGCAGCGCCACGGCGGAGCTCTTTGGGCAGCAGGCTGCCTTTGCGCTGGCCCTGGCACAGGGCTTTGCAGGGGCCTTGCTGCAGCTTTCCTTCCTGACTGCCCTGCACGTGAGTCTGAGGAGGGTCGGAGCGTGAGGTGCCAGCCTGGGGACCCTCCCGTTGCTGGGCTGGGTGCAGGCTGCAGCA
>NW_020447395.1:109516-125663 GCF_003343035.1 Apteryx rowi | reverse complement strand
GTTGGACTAGATGATCTCCAGAGGTCCCTTCCAACCTCAGCGATTCTGTGATTCTGTGAAAAAGTGTAAGTACTTTAAAAAGTTTTAGAGGTCAACATATAGCTGTGCTCACATACACACAGCTCAATGATACTAACATAAAAAAAAATCAATTACAAATGAAAACAGCTTACAGGAAGAGATACATGTGCCTACATGGTTACATATCACATGAGAGAAAGCACCAAGTTCTTTAATGATAAATTTATGAATATTAGGAGTTACCTTTTTCAGATCAGTTTAAGGCTTAGTCCACAGGCATGCAACGTCAAATGCAATGGGGTAAGAATTACCAGAATCAGAAACAGATCAGTTATACCAGTGCATTAGTTACAATTATTACAATTATGCCAATGCATTAATGCATAATTCTTCCACATCTTAGCTACTCTGTGCAGTACTGGTTCTCTCTCTCTATTTCAAGAGAGGATAGTACCAAAGTAAAGATAAGAATAACAAAGATGACTAAAGATTTAAGAAACATTTCCGTGCAAGAAGTAGTTAGACAGACAAGGGCTCTTCAGCCCAGAAGGGACAAACTTCATGGAGGAGCAGATAACAGAAACTGAACTGTGGCTTCGAAGCAAAGAAGTAGGGAATGCCAGAATTCTAAACATACAAATCTCACATTTGAGAATTTTCCATTAGAAATAAAAGATTTCAGACTGTTTTGGTGTCTTAAAAGGTAATATTAAAGGTGCTAACCTTGTGGAAAAAGTCCTGTATTGCCCTCTTACTTCCAAAGAAACTCTTCAGGGTTCTCAAAATCTTCAGTTCAAGCATTCAGACCCTGCTTCTCTTACAGCCTTACTATACAATGGTATCATTCAGTTTGAATTAATATGAGAGTGTGTGTGCGCATGTACGGTTTAAGTCTTGTTCAGTGTGGAATTATGCTGTGCAAATGACTGTTACAAACTACAGTTACTTCAGCTGCAATGGATGCTAGTGACACAGGTTTATTTTCAAGATTGAAAATAGTCCATACTGGGGTGAAAGCTTAAACACTTATGACATTTAATGCATCTACAAAAACTTAATAAACTTATGTCAATATATCTAACTTAATTACACTGGAACTTGCAACTAACTGAAGAGTTTAGTTTTCTAAACTAACCTGAAAGAGGCAGAAAACCATTGCTTTTACTAGATAACAAGGATATTGGTAAACACTTGAAGTTTCTTCATCTTACCGATAGAACAGTAGTGCTGTGCACCTTATTATGAATTCACAGCACTCTGAAATGCAAGCCCTAAGAACATGCTGTGATATTAGTTTTATGGCTTTAAGTGTTGGACATAAAGGTAGCACAAGCACTTGAATTCTTACCAAGGCAGTCAGTTTCCCAGTTTCTCCCTCTCTTGCTGCTCCTAAGAGCTCTTCTTCCAGTTTCCTTTCTTGTGTCCTTTCCACTGCTTTTAAAGAAAGATTTTAACAGTCATATCAGTAAAGTCACACTTATGTCTGAAGCAGCACACTTAAGAAACTGTACCAAAATAAGCCTAGAGAATAGTATCATTTATCTGGGACATGTACTGATACCATCTAAGCAGAGTATTTTTCCAGAAAAGTCAGTGTCAGAGACAARATTTGATGTTCAAAAACAAGTAATATTCGAAAAGTTTTGAGTATGTATTTTATACTACCACCCCCAACCCTACCCCCTAAGAAAAAGGGAAACCAGGTAAAATATATGCTTTCTTTCCCACCCCATCAGATCTCCTCTGCACTCTTCTCAGCTTTTCTCTTCTATTCTTTCTACCATCCCACAGAAATTCTGTTTTTTCTCTAACAATTCAGCAGATCAGTGTCTAGAAAGGACTTCTGTGCACTTGYATGTAGAACTGGAAGAGAGATCAACTTCTGCATATAGTCTCTGTATTGGACATGACACTTCAGCAGTATTTAGGGGCAGTGCATTATTAATAATACCAGGAGGCAACAGAGCTCTTGAACTCTCCAACCTTAAAACCAGTCAGTTCTGTGTAAGTAGTCGGGGCACCATCTCCCTCACTTTTACCACCTGCAAGATGGCAGAGGAAGTGATGTGAAGGATTTTTTTTTTTTTAAATACTCTCTAAGACTGCAACAGCAAGTCCTAAACTTGATCCAACACTGGGTCACCTTTATAAAGTGTTCAGGATTTTGCTCTTTAACAATCTTGTTGGCATAAAGCCACTTATTCTTGACTAGTTTTTCTTCATTCTAGTGAGCTAAGGCTTTGACTGCCATTTACCATTCAGAACTGTAGCATGTAACACACCAACAGGATTGGAATATTTTTTTGAATAATGCTGTAGGTATTTATAATACTTATTTCTCCAAGTAAATTGCAGCTATATTGTGGAAAAACTACCAATATTGCAGGAAAAAAAAATATGGCTTTTTTAAAAAGTGACCAAATCTAAAGAGAAAATTCAAGTGAGCTTCAGTAACTTGTAAGGAAAGAACAGCTTCAGAAAGTACAAATGTTTAGAAACAGTCTATGACCTATGAAAGTTACCTTCCAACATATTCCTTATCTCTTTATCGTGAGTAACTTCTTTTGCAGTCTGTCCACTCCCATTAACAATAGAAGTATCAGCATTACATTGCAAGAGTAACATCACCACCTCCTGGAAAACAAGTTGAGAAGCGTTTTTTAATCTATCTCAGTTATGGCAAAGCCAGAATTGGGCTTTCCAGCTTTTGACAGCCTGTAACATTAGCTGGGGAACAGCTTCTCACCACAGCTGAGTTATGAGAGCAGGAAGGGATGTTTTAGAGAGATTGAGGGACTCAGTTGAGGGACTGACTGCAACCTCCTCTTTCATGTTAGTCAGGCTGAGGGAATCAACRGGAAACAAGTTACAGCTGAAGCAGCCCAGTCTGATTTAAAAGCATATCTTTGTGCCTGATGCTAATGCTGAATTTCACAGATTAAAAAAAAGTATGTTCAGCACTTTTGATAAGGGTAATCTTGTGACTAAAGAAGTCACCCTTTCAGAAGGGCCGAGTGGTTACCCACAGAGGCAGTATTAGTTTGGAAATGACAGTAGGAAGTGGGGAACAAGCAAACTAGTCTCGCATTACAGGCCTATAAAAAGCTCTTTGGTTCCAGCTTTCTAGAAAGAAACAGCACTTCCAGACACCAAATAGACTGGTGTGGCCTATTTTTCCCCCCTTGCTTCCCCTCCAGAAGCCAAAACTCAAACAATGCTGGCTGTTCTCTATGTAGATATGCATTTAGTTAAGGAGGAAAAATTTCAACTCCTTGTACTGCGTCAAACAGATACAAGCACAAATGCAGACTAATTTATTGTACTTTAGCAGTAGATGACAGATCTTTACACTGGTTTCCACATCATAATTAGCACCTGCAGCTGGAGATAGTGCCGTGCTTAGGTGTTTTACCTCTGGCACAGAGCAGATCTTCTGTGAGAACAGAAGCAGCATCAGTTACTCAGTTGCACAAGTAGCACATGGTACTTCAGTGGAAGACAACTACTATGATTTCTTTCTCTCACTGCTAGCAACATTCTCACCAACAAAAAGCTAAAAAGATATGACAGAGTATAGCAAGGAAGAGGATGGACCAGTTTTCTCCTGTCCTCAAAAAKAAGATATTTGTACCATGTTTTTGTTTAGGACACAGTTGCAGCAGCTGTGCAAAAAAGTCCGATGTGCCTAGTTCTTTTGAACACACTGTACCAAAACAGAGTAAGTCATTTTCTGGGAGACACTGTATAAACAACTTTTTGTAGAGATCTTATGCTAGAGTCTCCTTAATAATCCTATGAGAGAGGCTTAAAAAAAAGGCAACATACATTACCTTCCGCCCTGTGAAAGCTGCACGATGGAGCGGAGTGTCCCCCATGTCATTCAGCACATTCACATCTGCACCAGCCTAAACAGCAAAAGACATCTGAATGTCCTTCCAACAAGATCTGCATAGCTGCTCGCTCTAATGGGGGGAGGGCAGGCCACTGTCATGAAAGGCCTTATGGCATATCAGACTAGAACTGTAACACAGCCACAATGGAAACCAAGATAAAGTACATATGCAAGATTCAAAGCCAGAATAAATAGCTTCAAAAGGGAAAAGCCTCCCTTATTTTTTCCAGGAGTGTCTTTCATTTCTGAGAAGAAGGTATACAGAAGACAAGTTTAACAGATTTTTTTTTTTTAATTACTAGAAGAACTGTAACAGTACTGGATAACATGCAAACATACATTATTATTACAGATGTACAACACAAGGTAGCATAGCCTCCTCAGATTCAGCAAGCTTTTTTCTCTCTAAATGCCTACTGTTACTTTTTCACCCAAAGAGAAAACGTCAATGTCAACATTAAGATTGCACTACCTGAAAGTTAACCCTTTCTTTTCTAGCATCTTTGTCTCAACTCTCCCGTCCTCTTGTTTTACACTTTCCCCATCCCATTCCCTTTCTCTGAAATGAATAGTGCTTGGCACTGTATAGACACTGTTCCAGTAGAACAAGAAACCTTACCTTTCTTTAAGTCTCTTCTACACTGCTTTACCTAGTGTCTCAAAAGGTCAGAAGAGGTCAGGACATATTTAGCTTTATCACATATGGGCCTCAATCATGTAGTTTAACCAGACCACTGCTGCTGGCCTAAAGTTAACTGACGGGCTCCGACTCTGGTTCTTATAATTGCAGAGCCCTGTTTCTGATCATACCTGACTTGCTCTTTGAACATTAAATCTTGGCCCAAGTATACAGAGACTTTTATACGCCAGCTTCCAGAGATGTGTGGCCTCCTTTATTATTAACCTTTATTCTTTAACTAATACCCTTTCAAAAGCCCTACAGGCAATGAAGAAAGAGCACTTAAATTTGTATATTCTCTTTCAACTCTGGAAGGGCTGATAAATGCATTAAGTGACAAAACTTTACCTTTTGCATTAAGTAGCCCTCTTGGATTGAGAACAGCATCATCTACTGAGCAGGTGCATAGGCTAGAGAAGAATTTTCCAAAGAAATCTCAGCTTTATTTCCTGCTTTAGAGTCACAGTTACAGTTGGTAGTCTTTATTTCAAATGGATTTCAAGTTTAGATTAGCTACCTTTGCATTTGAGCCTGTTTAAAGTGTTCCTGCTATCTACAGCAAAAGCTTTCAGACAGGAATATCGTGTCCAAATGACACAGTTGAGGTTGGCTGAAGTTACCCTGAGGACTGGGGGTAAGAAAAGACCTCAGCCAGAGATAACTCAAAATGTACTGCAGTGGTTGTTATGAAGATACAAATGGGTCAGCTTTGACCACAGAGGTTAAGAGTTCAACATTTCTAAGAAGTCAGAAAGAAACAATGAGTCAAACCATGTTAGTCTGTCCCTGGGAAAAAAAATAAACACAGGTTACTTAGCCCAGAATTCTGCACATACTTCTTTGTACAACTGTACCATACAACTAGCCCGGATTTTTTTGCAYGTGAAACACTTTAGCCTTTCCTATAACAAAATCAGTGAAACTGTCTGAATTATATACTTATAAGTACTACAGTAAACTAGACCAGACTCTTGAAGTATTTGCATTACTACTACCTGTTGCTGGCTTATTATATGCAGATATCCACTGAGCATGAAAAGGACTGAAGCTTTCACAAGTGCACAGCTATATACTGTAAAATGTTTTTCATTCCGACATTCAGATGGTTACATAGACAAACACACACATGCTTCATGAGAAAGTTAGCTCGCTACTGGTAGCTGTAAACACTGTTCAAAGTGACAGCAGTATACTACTGCAACATCTCAGCAACTTCCAGTGTCCTTATCATGAGTCCTTGTAACTGCGAATGACCTTCTTAATATCACAGCTATTCCACTCCCTAGTTTTAACAGTCAGCTTAGTTATCTGTGTTACACACAGATAAACTGTAAGAGTGGCTCTGTCTCTACAAATAAGCCTTTCTTCCATCACAAAAAACTGAGTAAATACTAAGTGATTCTAGCAGAAGAATCTTCTGCCTTATACAGAGAGGCAAGTAGAGAGATACCTTCAGCAAATCCTCTACCACAACAGCATGTCCAAAGTAGCATGCAAGGTGAAGAGGTGTCCAACCCAAATTAGATTTACTTCTGCCTAGAAGATACAAAACAGAATCAGGCAAATTAAGTTTTGGTAACATAATACAACAAGAGTCATGTGCTTGAGGGGTGGCATGGATGATCATTCTCCATAGTAACATAGAGAGGGTTTGGTGTATTTTTTGGCTTTTGCTTTTTGGAGCACAGAGGCCAGGAAGCATCATTACAATTCATTTAATCTGAATCACTAGATCAGGCCATAGTCTGAGCAAATTACAGATTCGAATCTACGAAATCTTTCTGGAAGAAGAAAGCCATGCTGTTTGATGGCAGTTAAAACTTTTGTATTCATGTAATATCTTGTGCTTTGACACTAACAACAAGCTTCAGTTACTTTCATTCAGTGTGCAAAGTGCACGCAGAGTGCAAATACACATATTTCTCTTAAGTGAATCAAAAAAGTTTGGCTTACCTGGTTTTATTTCTTGCATGCAAATGAGAGCTAGGACAAAGCATCTTCAGAACAGAGATTCGGAATAAAACAGTTGGTATGAACCAAAGTTCGGGGGGTTTTGTAGCCTTGTGCTTGGATTCATTTTTTAAATACAGAAAGCCTTACTAAGAAAGTTTCATGATTTTAAAAACTTTGAGACAAGACAAATGTAGAAGAAAGCAGGCACAGAAGTGGCAATCTAAAGGATAACAACAGTTATGCTTTAACGAGCTTTTAAAGCATTTCCTAGAGGACTGGCTCTATGACTGAAATTCAAGAATTSTCCTACAATCACTTCTTTTAAAAGCAGGATATAAAACCATTGGAGATTACTACTAAGCTGGCAGTTCATGTTAGCTTTCCCTTGCTGCAACACTCCACTGTATCAAACAAAGCTGATTCAAGCTTTGTGCTTACTATGCAACAAGCCCACAGCATTCTGAGTGCTACCCAAAAGCTATGAAACCAAAGGGGACATGAGGCATTAAAATGTATTAAGTTACAGTCACCATCAAGTTTTCTCCTCAAGCATTGAATTTGGAAACATGCACACCATAAGAGTTTGTCCTGAGGAGACAAGCCATCAGCACAAGTGATAAAGAGAACTACTGGTCTTACAAGTTCATCATTCTCTTTTTACTTTCATTTTAAAAATTAACATTAGAATAGGGTTCACAGCTGAAATACTTCCTCATTCCTTGTAATTGTTTCCAGCTAACATTTCTGCCTCCTACTGGCTATTTGTTTTGTTATTTGGTTCTCTTTCTTCAACTCCTTCTCTTGTTCCAACCCCAGATTCAATACCTTCCTCTCATCCCAGTCTTGCCTACAGAGTTCCTGCCCTATGTGACTGATGGGCCGAAGTACCACAGAAGATACATACCACGTGGACCACTAACTCCGGGACTATACTGAATAGCACACCAATGGAGATCATCCGTATCAGTCTAGCAGAGCAGAAATCCTTGCATTTTGACCAGTAAGTAACACTAAGATCTAAATGATGTAAGCTCAACTTTAAGTTTCCATTGAACATCATACCACTCAATACCAAAACAGGCATCACAAATCTCTCTCTTTTTTTTTTTTAAAACTGATTATGATACACACTTTCTAGTGAACTTTGACTGACTGAAGCCACTCCTTTAGTTTACTAGGTATATGAACAAGTCATTTTTAGGGATCACATGTATTGCTGCATCTTTCCTGCCATGCTTCTTAGCCARGGAGTAAAACAGGGGGTTGTATATATGCCAAGGTCTCTGCTAAACTGACACCACCCCTCTGAAAGTTCCAAAGTATGCAAGCTGTTTGTAAGAAGGCTTGAACACTGGTCCTGATTTGAGCCTTCCCAGCCTCAAAATGACATATGAAAAGTTCTTTCAAAGAACGCAAAAGGGGCCAAAGTTGTGCTGAATTCATACAATTAGCCCAAGACAGGCATTAATTACAGAGATGACAAGACAGTGCTGCTGCCAAGGAATTCAGTTATGAAAAAAATCAGAAATTTGTCGAGATAAGAAGTTTTTATTCAATAAAGTGCCAGAGGCCTTTGCTCTGCACCTGCTCTGAATGTTTGTGCTTCTGATATCAGCTGAGCAGTTACTTCAAGCTCTTGAGGTATATGTTACTTCTCTTCAAGTCACCACAAGTGTCTGCACTTCACCACATCCTATGTTTTCTACCAGGACATCAGTGCACTGGGGAGAATGAGAACATAGACAAGAAAGAGATAGGAAAATAGACCAACACAACAGAAACTCGACAATCCCCCTTTCCCCCCAATTCTTGCTTTGATGCCACTTAGCTGTAAATCTCAAATCATTCAGTTAAGAGAATGAACAAGAACCAGACGGTCATCTTTGGGTTGTGGTCTGTCAGGCTGCTGTGCAGTCACTCAAATATATATTTTGGCATTATACATTCGCTATTGATCACTCACCTTATTTTACAGTTTTCTCACTTTGCAAGGTCTAGATATTCAAGGTTCTTGTATTTGAGGAAAATAAGCCAATGAAGACAGGGCCTTTGATAGCATGACTGTTTTGGATGAAACCCAGGTTTGGTATTATTTTAGTGCAGATACCTCTTCCGCRATCAGTGATCTGAGAAAACTGGAAATTGAAGTTTACTCCATTTGGCTTGATCTTCATCAAGCATGTCTTGTTTATCTGCAAGTGTTGATTAACTAGAAACCAACCACAACAGAACAAGTACGACAAGCCTGGATTTGTTTTCTCTTCCTTCATTTTTGCTGTAATTGAGATGTTGGGATCACTGTTCATGGTTATGAATCTCATGTGCAGTCTCAGCAAGGGTTTACCCTTGCAAAGAGAAGACATGCTGTACAAGATGCTGAAGGTAAGTTTTGACATTCAGGCACATAMATCTTTTAGACTCAAGACTCCCAGGGTGCTTTAGGGGGAAGTTTACACTACCTCCAGTATGGCCTTCCACCTGCTCCAAAAGTACTTTATTCCGTCACTGCCAGGTCAGATGCAAGTTCTGAAGGAGCGGCTGCAAGCACTGAAGATACCCCACACCCTGCCTTTCTAGGGACACCTATCATTATCTAGAAGTTAATCATAGAAAGACAAGAGGCTGAAGGGAAGAGCAGAAACATTGAAAGTTGCAAAATGTTACAGTCTACAGCCTTCATTTTAGTTAATTATCATGTGGTTATGCGATTACTATCCGGTATTACCTAATAGATCAGGATTTGCAGCAAGACAAAGTTTTTGGTAGCGAGGAGGCTTAACGGCAGAGTTAGTTATACTGTAGAAGCTGGCTGGCCTGAGTTTGTCTTAGATGATTTCCAATGGGGTACTCTACAGAAGCAGAGTAATCGAAATGATCAGTTGTCTCTGAAGACTAGCTGTGCAAGAATAAAGATTTAACTCTGAAGTTTCACACTACCAGAACAGTTCCTCCAGAGAGCACTTCAGTCACACTTCTTTGTCTAACAAATTAACCCATTTAGAAGAACCAGAGTTTAAAGAGCAGAGATTTCATCCAGTAGGGATTCCATCTTCAGAATTACTTTGTTTCATCTAAACTACCACCAACACATTCCCTCTAGTTTCCTAGATCTTCCGTTAGCATGCGTGTATTAGCTGGCTGGCAGTCATGTACTGCTAAACTGGAAAAGTAACAGCTAAGCACTGTCTATCTTTCCCTTCATTAGCTGAGTCTCTTCTACCTATCTGCTGACTTTCACAATACTAGCACTCGACTTTCATCAGGAATGCTAACCTGAGACCAATTTGCTTGATTTACTACTTGACTGCAGATTATGCCATTTCATTAGGCTTTCTTGCCTTTAGACTATGTTTAAGAAGAACACACCTGAGAAGCTCTGAAAACTCCAAGCAGAGGATATTCCGGTGATCTACTTATGTGCACTGTTGTATGAATCTTTGGATTTTTCTTCCAACAGGCACTACAGATGATGTCACGAATGTTTGCAAAGGACATACTTGTGAGGGTGGAAGATTCTAGCTCCATCTAGTTCAGTTTTAAATTATGAACTAGCTTCCTGAAGATGAAGTATCAAGAGTTTGGTTTTACGCACAGCTTGTTTTGTGAGGTGAGCACTTTAACTATTGTGAAAACACAGACAAGGCTGAGTAGTCAAACAACAGCATGAGTAAACTGATGATTAAGAACTGAAGTTGGGAAAGGGATAGAACTTGTTTGGATAACAGCCTTCCCTGCCCTATAGGGCAAGGTGTTCCCTTTGTCATGGCTGAGCCAGAAAGGATGATTCCCCCCTCCCACCCCACATACACACTTTGTAGCACTATCTTCTCAGTGCTAATTAACAGCTGAATGTTGAACAAAGAAACACCAGCCTGTGTAGAAAAGGTGGGATATACATCCACTTTCTTGAAGCAAGCAGAAACACTTGTGTAAGTAAAGAGAAATATAAAGCTATTTAATGAGTAAAAAATAGGACAGTCTGCTGCTGCTAACAAGCTTGCTAATCCAGCCCCAGTTTGAAGTTTTAATGCTCATCAAGCAAGTTGCTTAGCCTTAACTATTTGTTGGATATGCATATGCAGAATTTTAAAGTTGGCCAAAGAGCCAGACCAGCAATTTCTGCTTTCTCTTTCCAAGTGATCTAGTATACATCTAAAAGAAAAAAAAAAACACATAAATTTGTCCCAATCCTCCTTTGCAAGCAGTAAGAGATGCAGCTGCTGATAATGAATTGATAGTGAACCATGGCTTAAAAATCATATCTAGCAGAGCATAGATAAGGTACCTGATCTCCTCTGCAGCCTTCTTTGAGGCTCTTTACATCCCTGAAACACCCCTTGCATCCTGGTCTGTTTTGCTTAATATTATAAGCTCCAATGTTGGCATCAGCTTAGGTGTTGGCAGAAAGAGGTACTGCTTCTACCTTGTTGACATTTCTAGCTTCAGTGAACTCCTCTGATCTCTGTACACTACATTTACCGATACTCTGTTTTTATGATCTCTTCCCCACACAGTATGACCTTAAAAGTCACATGGTAAAAGCAGTTGCATAAGTGTTTTCTATTAGTCTATTAAGCACTTTAAAGAAAGTAAGGTTGTCCTATCAGTAACAGTTTCACTAACTGTGGCTTCAACAGTGAGGTTACAGACACGTGAAGAGGGCTACTAACCTTTACAGTTGATGTTAAAGATTATTTCTCCTTTGTCCATGGTATCCAAAAGCTGTTTAACTTCTTCAGAGTTTCCATTTCTAGCATCATGGAGAAGCTGCTGTTCTGCTTCTGTACTCATCTCTAACAAAGACACAAGAGAACTAATTTTGCAAGTGTCTTATGCTGCTATAGTTTTCAACCTTATTTAGTCTGAACCACAGCATGAGAGAGGTAGTTATTTCCTACGTGGGAGACCTTTAATGTTCAAGCTGTTCTTCACTGTCCAGCACCCAGTCATGCCACTGTAAGAAGCATTAAAATTTCTCATCTAAACATAGAAGATAAATAACATAATTCTCATGTTTTCTTGCTTCTTGGTTTTCTAGGTTCTAGGTGATTTGGGTATTGAAACTGTATGACACAAGTGAGAAATATCTTTGCTACAAGCATAACCAGTAAGCCTCTACTTTTTCCTCTTGAGGTTTTCACCTTTTTCACATAAGGTTTTCAGAGACAATGAGGAAAAAAAAAATTATGATGTATACCTATTAGCCAAAATAGTTCTTCAGAATTAGTTGTGACTCATTTTGACTACTAACACCTGGAGAACAGAATCCATGTTCATATGGAGATCCCAGATGCCCAGTCACTGACTGGTAAAACCAGCTATTGGAACTCAGATACTTGACTCCCCTCACCTTGATTTGAAGGGGAGACAGATACTGAAACATCTTTCCACATTTGACCTTAAGATGCACGTTAGTACACTATAAAGAAATTAACACAGAATTATAAAATACCATTAGCTAGTTCTCATATTACTATTGCTTTTGAACTAAAATAGGAGGATTTACATCYTTCAAAGAAGTGAGAAAAACAAAACTTATCAGTATAGCTATTTTATAGCTCTTTACTAAACCAAGCATTAGACCTTTGGGCAATTCATACTGCTACGTATCAGGTCTCTCACTGAAGTCAGTTATTAAGTTATGTCTTGACCAATCTTTCCACACTAAAATAGGTAATTCAAACTTTTTTTTTTATGCTACTACAACTAGATCCAGATGCAGCACAGCTCATCATGGGAGAAAATCCATTTTCATGGATCACACACCTTTTAAGAGGAATCAAATAGCTGTAAAAGCAACCTGAAAAGACTGTGGTGCAATACACAGTTTACTGTTGCTAAGATCAACAGCAAAAGAACAGGCTGCCCACATTTGTTGCCTCCAATTTACCTTCTTCACCTGACACATCAGACTTAATTAGATCCTGCAAAATCTAGATTTCTAAAGTCAGTTAATGATTGCAAAGAATATTATCAGCCCCCCCCMAAATTAGCTTTCCTACACTAGCAGAGGTTTCCAGTGGCCCCACAACATGTTTACACTCTGCTGCACTGGACAGGCAGCTCGGTTGCATCACACACATTCACAGCTCCACAGGCAACAGATACTACCGCAAGGTGAGAAGCCACTCAACATGAGAAGAGACGATTCTGTTTCTTGTGACCACTGCAGTTRTTTCTGGGAAATCTACAAGATGAGAGCACTGAGTAAGCAAGGAAAAGCACATCACAGTGACAGATCATGGAATATCTAAGAAAAGAGAAACCTAGAGCAGGGACAGACTCCCAAAGGGCTGGTAACATCGAGATGAGAGTTTTCCCCTGCAGTTCTAACAGCAAAGGATTTGGGGGCAGGAGAAGAGAAGGGAAGGGGAAACAGTCTTCCAACTGAAGAATTTGCCAGACAAGACCAAGCAATCCCTTTCTAGCATGCTTCAGAAGAACAGACTGGATCAGTCACCTGCAACCTGCCACAGACATGAGGCACAACCTCCTTTTTCAACAAAGGGTTAATACACAAACGATACCCTTGTCTGTATCTGCTTTTGTCTACAGTTTGGCTAGAAGAAATAGCACTAGTACTTCTAGTAAACCTTCAAGCCCTGAAGCCACCTTCTCCTCTAAACAGGAGCCTATCCATCTGTCTGAGGCAACAAGTACAGCTTGTTGTTATGAGGGCATGTATCATTTGTCCAGTGAAGCTGTTTTACCAGTGCCTAGAGAAAGATCAACATGAAATATGTTGATGCATTATCAGTCTGCAATACTTTCTCTGAAGCCGAGAGATACTATTTGGTGGACCGCAGAACACAGCATCGAGAATCATACAGTCAGAAGCTAACAGCACAGTTAGAGCTCAATTTGCTGACTTATTCATTGAAAAAAAGCAAAGCTCATCCTTCATTTCTCCTGCTCCCACACAATATTTCTTTAGCAATCTCTCAATGTATCATATGAGAATCATACTCTTATCATAACCCCATATTATTTGTCAACATCCCACATAGACAGTAGGTACATATAGCAGTGCACATTCAACACATTAAGAACTTTTCCCATTTGATATCGATGAGAAGGAAGAAAAGACTGGTTGGGAAGGGAACCAAAAAASTGATCCAAATGCACAACTCTTATGTATGCAGCAGGGCCAGTGATGTGCATGAGCAGAATGTTAAACAGCTTAGCATACACAGAAAGCTGAATGACTGGGTAAAACTACTTGTATGATTCTTTCCTTAACAGTCATTAGATTAAAATCACTGATTTTTTTTTTTTTAAACTCTTACAGCAAATATTATCAGTAGAGTGAAATGTGTAGTAACATGGCTAAGAAAGGTCCATTTGCTTCAGTGTTTCAGTCCCCAGAGATTTTGCTGTTTAGGCCAAGCCTTGAATTTCAAACACACTTTGTAAGCTTCAAGTATGCAGTGATGCAGAAGAACGACTGGCTGGCTATTAGTCATAGTTAGAAGGGTCATTCACATGGAAATGCTCCTGCGGTTGGGGCTGGAAAGTGAATCTGTCCGGAGTTATTCATTGGACAACAAGAGATACAGACCCTGAAGCTGTAGCTAATAGAAGCTCAAGTTAGTACTAGCGCCTAACTGAAGCCAGCAGCAAGTGGCCCTTAACAGAAGTTAGCATAATCTTGAAAATACTGATTTAAGCAATATGATTTGCTCTTTAATGGAGCTGAGCAACAGCCAGCAGAAGACTTTGAGTGGCAAGTTTAGATTACTGAAAGAAATCAATACATAGGCACTCAAACTCTACAGGCTGRCAATTTTATTTGGTATACCTGCACTCGACAGCAGATGGGAATATACTATTCGGTCACATGACCTGCCATCCAAAGAGCTCCAAAATCCTTACCCAACAGTTTTGAGGTACCACGACAGCTCACCAGCACTGAGGGAGACACTTAATGGTTTAGTTTGGATTTATCAGCCATAAGATACTACTAATAGGTTAATCTCCATGAACTGTGCTGCTTATAAGTTAAGTTATTAGCCACTTACGTGAACTGACATCTGTTCAGTCAGTGATGTTGCCATCATTACATTAGTCCATTAATCAGATGATATAAATTAAACTGCTTTTCATGGCTCATCGTTATGCCTTATACTGTTGGAAGGCTTGTATGCTAGTCTCTACAGTCACTGGCATGTCATGAGAAAATAACACAGGAACAATATTTAGTATCTCCTACATAGCTGAGATGCAACTGTGAGGCACTTTTGTTAAACTCATTAGGACTACTTGAGCAGTACTTGACTGCTAATTGACTCTTATCCTGTAAGAAAGTATGAAGAATAACATTTAAGATATTCCACTTTTATCTTCCTCTATGAACCCTCCACTGGAGAGATTTTCCTCGCTCTACTAAAGCATCTGTCTTCACATAGGGGTTGTTTTCAACACAGGCTAGAGAGCCCAAGTTAGCATGCTGTTTGCACACCTGATTAAGGAATCTTGCAGAATACTTAACCAGGGAAGGCCAGCTAACAGCTGCTGATATACAAGCTATGCTTATCTAACTGCTAGGAGAGTCCAAGCAAAAAAACTGCCTTTCTCACCAAGAGATCCATGAAGATCTAAAGTGCCATCCCTGACTAAGGAGCAGTACTGTTGATATGAACCGCATGCTTTTGCTTTGATTTCTTCTCCCACTCTGAGGTGTCCTGCCAGATGTACACAGTCCAAACCAGCAACAAAGCACGTTAACTAGAACATTGTTGGCTTTCACTCCGCTGCAGCTTATCAGAGGTTGCAAGCAGCAGAAACAGTATGGGCTCTGCCCAAATTAACATGAAGGCTCTGAGTCAGCAGCTACCAGTGGCATAGGAAGCTTTCCATTCATGACAAGTAGTAAGGCTAGGCAGAAGTAYGGCGTTGGCTGGTATTTCAGAAGATCTCCCTCTAGCAATGAAAACTAGATTCCTGTAGGAGAGGATGATACTTGCTTAGGAAGACTTCTTACTTGTCCCAGCAAGCACACATTAYGAAGCGAGGCTCATAAAGGAGAGGACAGAAAGCCCCAAACTGCACAGACAGACAGAACTGGTCTACAAACCCACACAACATACTGTACTGACAGCAGTTGCTCCAAGGAGGAAGAGCTGCAGTATCACAAGCTTCCAGTGATGCTACCTAAAAATAGTTATTTCAATTTCCAGGTAAAAGGTTCTAAAAATTAGAACTTGAACATGCTTCTATAATATGGTTTCATTGATATTTCATGTCAAACAACCACCTCTCTAAAACAAARTTACTTCTGCTCAATAGCAACTAACGTGGGACCAAGAACACAGCACCTGTTCAACAGCTACTTGCCTTGGCAAGAGTACTTAAACTAATCGCCGCTCTTGGACATCTCCTGGCTATTTTCTGCACGTAGTTTAGTTCTGTCAGGTCAGAGACTTCCTTTCAGCCCAGGAGCTTTGCACAAGCCTACTCCGGCCAGCGCGAGATCTCACCGGACCAGCAGGCAAGCACGGCTGCAAGCGAAGCTGGACCTCGGGCAGCACCCTGGAGCCCCCTGCACGCCCTCTGCAATCCCGCACACCTTATTCCCGCAGCAGCAGCAGCAGTTAAACGGCTGC
>NW_020447395.1:102463-108911 GCF_003343035.1 Apteryx rowi | reverse complement strand
CTTGGCGGCCTCTTGGCCTCGGGGAAACGAGCCCGCGCGGGGCCGGGGCGAGTTTCGGGTCTGCGCGGCCCGGTTCCCCCCTCACCGGGCGCCTCCGGCCTCTGCCGTGTCCCGCCGGGCGGCTGCCGCAAGGAGAAGGCAGCGCGGTGCACGGGAAGGCGAATTAAACGGTATTTTCTTCGCGGAGGGACGCCCGGGGCTTGCACAAAATGACCCCGGGAAAGCAAAAATGTCAAGTCACCAGGGGGAGGAAAAAAAAGTGTTTCTGGAAGTCCCTTCGGTCTTGTATAAGTCTTGAGTAAGAGGAAATTCCTAACGAGCACACAGCTCCCAAGACCACTTCAGGCAAAAGAAACCCCAGATTCAGGGACTTGGTATGACGGGGGGCAGGGAGCGAGGCAAGCTTTTGGTTCAGGGCCCTTTGCTCTGCCATTCCTTCCCCGAAATCTCCTTGCCCTCATGTCACCTCCACGTTTYGGCTGAAGGCAGTAGCTGGCACCTTGCTTCTCTGCTCTTACCACCTGTGAAGGCTTTTGCATTTTGAAAGCTCCCGCAGCAGTGCCTTGGAAATCCCACAGAAAATTAAAAGTTAAATAGCATGGAAGTTTTATGATGCTGAGACATACCCGAGCTTGTGCCATATGCGGAAGGAGTGCTGAAAAGCAGAGCAGGAGCTGCAGGTGYCGTGAGAAAACATCTCAGAAGTTTAGGAGGAGACATTTGTTCCAAGAGTAGGCAAGTTTCAACCTGAGCAATTACTGTGAAATTCTTAGGACATAAATAATAAGGCATTCTTCAGTATTGCGTATTGTATATAACTACACATATTTTTAACATACAGCCATTCTAAGAATGATAAAAGAAGAAAAGAAATAGTTCTTCACCTGCAAAGAAAGCACAAATTTACTGTGTTTTGATTTCTGCTGCTTTTCATTGTCTTCTGTTAGTTGATCTTAGCTAAGAGACTAAGAGCTTCCAGGGATGCTTCAGCAATAAGCATACAGTATCTGAGAGGCTGGAGTTCAGCATCACATTGACTTTCTTTCCTCAGTAGCAGCTCTTCAAGCTTGTTCTCCTTACTTTCGGAGCACCCTCAACTGTATCGTGCCCCCACTCCTGTCTTTCCTTACACACCTACCCACTTCTGTCAGTCACTAAAGCTTTCACTTTCTTTCTCTTGCTTCTGGCTTTAAGCCTTCTTTCACAGTGCTGTAACTGCTCCAAGCAGCCTAACAATAAAATTAAGCCACCCCCTCTTTTCTTATTTTTCATTATATTTTACATACATAAATACTAGATATAAATATTTATATGTTTTCTAATACTTGTTATATTTTATGTAATAAAAGTAAAAGTAGCAGCAGCTCCCCTACTCCATCCATCTTTGCAATGCGGTGCAGAGTTTATAGCACAGGGCTTTGCCTTTCAGCCAGTTATAGTGCTGCTTCTCCTGCTTCCAGGTTCTTCAAGGAGTGTCTGTTATTTACCAGTGTTTTGGCTCCTTGTACACCCATGGAGTTTGTAACTCTGAAGTGTGAAAACAAGAAAACAGTTCTTCCAATATCATAGGTTCTTTTTGTTTTGAGCATGTCATTTCTCTTTTTTTCATATCTTCCCTTTTTCAGGCAACGTGCTGGAATTAGTGGTGCAGAAAGCGTGAAGCACTTGCCGTGTTAGGGTTGAATGCGTTGGCAAACAACCTTGCAGAGAACTCACTGAACTGTTTTTGTCAATGGTTTTTGCAGCAGAGTGTATTTTACATCCTCTCCCATTCTAGGATGGGGCAACCTGACTGCAGAATTCAAAGCCGTGAGGACACAGGCTTTCCTGAGACCAGACCAAGGAGAAACTTCTTTAGGGAGGGAACTTTGGTTTGAGCCCTGCTGCAGCTGGGTGGGGAGTGCACAGGGTCTCAGAGCAGGCGTGCTGTGAAAGCAAAGCAAGTCTCTGCACAGCGTTCAGTGTACGGTAATAACGTTTCAAGCAAGTGACCGCAGAATTAGTCTCTGGCACTCAATCTGAAACAAACATGTAGAAACTAGATCGGGGAGCTGAGCTTTGATTGCACTTGAGTTTTGAATAGGGCAGAGTCCAGCAGTGAGGCGCTGGTGCCGTTGTAGTGCTGCCCAGAGGTGGAGGCTGCTGCCGGTGCTGGAGAGCTTTGTTCCTCCRCCTGCACGRGGAAGGAGAGGTGCGTAATCAACTAGCTGAATTAATTGCTGCAGGCAATCAAATCCTATGACTAGAAGCATCTGGGTGAAAAAATTGAAATAATACCACTCTTCATTGCCCTGATTTGAATAAAATAACCACACTGTTATGACTGAAGTCATCATTAGCAACTATACAAGCTAAGATGACAGATGCTGATCATTCCTTATTTTGCAAGGTACTGTTGGCAGCTGAGAGAAGACAAGAAGAAGCACCCCTCCACACACACAACCCCCTTTTCTGCCTCTGCACAGTTAGCCTAGACTTCTAGGCRTTTATCCAAGGCTGGAGTAAGGAAGAACTTTTGGAAAGTATTTTGGGCTTGGAAAGAGACAATAACTACTGACCATTTATTTTGCTATCCCCCACAAATACTTCGCAATTTTATTTATGATACGGTGCCCCCAATCAGCACATATTGCTCTGACTCTTTGTTTTCTTCCACTTCAGACTAGAACATACTAGCCACATTAGCAATACCCAACTCAGCAAGGAAGTGCACAGATGGAGAAGATTAGTGAAGTAACATATGAGATACGTATGAGATGAGGTTGTATGTATGATAGGTTGTACTGTTTTCATACAGTAAAATGGTTAATGATTAAATGTTCATTAATTGACCATCAGTTGTTGGACAGAAATTCAAGATTTGTGCCCTGATGCAGTTCTTGAGAAAGTTCCTGCTTGACTGTTTGGAGAACAGCACAGCAAACACAGGGCCTAGTCCTCTTTCTACACCTATTTTACTTACTAGGCTGGCAGAAGACAGGCACAGCAGAATTAACAAATGTGCTGATAGTCTCAGATATGAGTCCTGTGGATCTTTGCCTTGAATTACCAAGGGCAACTTCCAGTGAACAGTGAAAGTAAAATTTTCATGCAGTTCTGAACTGCTTGCAATAGGAATTTTTTACGGGTGCAAGTTTGTTGGTGATATTTATTTCATACCTGGGAGGAAATAGCCCTGTGAAGTGGTTAATTTGTAGATGGTGTGACCCTGATTTACTGTTGAGATAGGAATGCTCTTTGCTGCTCAAAGCAGCACTGAAGCGAGCTCAAGCAGCTTCTGGAGGCATCCTCCTCCAGAAAAGAAGCATATGATAGAGATTATTTCAATGGAGCATTGTAACCTGCCCTACTTATCTGAATGCAGACATGGCAGAACAGAAACATGAAGATTCGCTGACCCTCTTTTTGCTGGAGGCTCCTATAACCTGCTAGCAGTTATTACACTGTAGAAAAGCTTTTAAATTTCCCTAGCTCTGCAGAAGGCAACTGTACACTGCTATAGGCTGTATACAAGCCAGCACACAACTGGATTGTGGCTGAGAAAGGAAGCAATGTTACAACCCAAGGTGTCACAAAGCCACCCATAGGTGACATATACTTCTGTGTTTTACCAGCCATGTAGTCTCAGCCAAAGATTCGGTCTTTGTGTAATGCACTTTTTGGTTGCTGTGATTGAATCAGTTTGGTTTGTTTTTTGTTCCAAGATGATAAATTGGCTGCATGCAGGGAGTTTATAACTAGAAACCTTATAGATAATTGACAGTAATTTACCCCTCATCTAGCAAAATACAGCACTGTGCAACTGAAATCAGCTGAACTACTTTATGCTTAATTGCATATATGTTCCTTATTGGATGGTGGCGACTGAGCTTATATTAGATGTTGTTTGGTAGCAAGCTGAATAGTATCTAAAATTCTGTGTCCTGTTGGTGAGCAGTTTACTGTTTCTATAGCAAAATGCTTTCACTGAACTGTTGTTAAGATAAAGCTACAGCACTAGCACTGTCAAGTAAGTAGCCTCAAYAGAAAAAAATCTTATACAAAAACAGAACACAGAACTGAGGGCATAAATTGGTAGTATATGATTTGACATAATAATTTTGAACTATTAGGATGGTTAAACTGTACCAAGCTTAAAGTTATACCTTAAAGAGAAGACTTAACAGACAATTAAGTAATTGTCTGTACTACTGTATGGTGTTCATTTCTTGACTCTTATCCTGAGTAGTAAGGCATCAAATTCACTAGCACATGGATTTATTCACTTTTAATTTGTCCTTTATTTAAAGACTTACCTTTATTAAAAGACTTACCTGAAAGGTCAAATATTCTTGATTTTTCACTTTTGGCTCAGAACCTTTAAGCATGTTTTGATACTGATGCAGAATTAAACAACACATTTGCACATGATAATTTGAGGTACAGTTTGCAGATGTTAAAATTGTCCTTAATCTTCCATTTTTTTTAAAGAAGTGGCAAATGCACCATACCGCTTGGGTTGTTCTATGCAAAAACAAGTAGTATCTTTGATATTTAACTAAAATGTGTAGTTCTGTATATTTTACATATTTGTGTATTATCCCTGTACTATGCTTCTATGTTTACATATTGTGGCTCCGTATAAGTTAATAGTCAAACTCCCTTTGACAACACTGAGATTAAAATTTCGTGATGTATGCTATACATGTTATTCTTAATCACAAATCAGAATTTGTCATTCATACCGATTGTGGCATCTGACACCTAATTTGCATTTACTGTGTGCTATCAATCTCTGTACAGTTTTCCTAACATCAATTAAATACCAGCTTGGTTTATTACAAAAATCGAGGGTTATAAGCTTTGGATCATGAAGTTCAAAAACTGACTAGCAAAGATAAAAGGAATTTGCAATGCTAGACCAGTAAAATTCACATGACCTAAAGTTATGTACAGAGAGAGAATGACCCGTGCTCAGCTAGTTCATTTTGCTTTGTACTAACATAAGGATGTGGCTATTTACCTTCCCCCCTTTGGGCAGATTTAGTAATAGAATGTAAGTGTTATTATATTGAATCAAAAAGCATTTCTGCAGTTTTGGTAATTGTTTTCTTTCCAAACTCTCGGCAGCTTTTACATGTCTTCCATTTAAAAAACATTCTTTTTGTTTAAGTTTTCTGTGTAAATATTTCTTCCTTAACTTCATGAATATTATTTTTATCTGGTTTAAGCCTTTGATTCTCTAGGATTAGATTTTAGTTCTAAAAAAGCAGCAGTAATGACCAAGCATACTAYACAAGACAGAACAAAGAAGCTGCATTCCCTCTAGTAATTTAAGCCACTTCTGACCTTCAGGGTTTTCTTTTGCTTAATTGTTTTGGTTTGAGCTTTGAATGTTTTCTTTGGCTATCAATGGCTCACAAAGAGAGAACTAATAGACCAAAGGTTAGATGTAGCCATTATTTTAAATGTCAAAGCTCATGCACTGCTGTGAAGGATATCAGTTTGGGACGCTCCTCGCTATTAAGAACAGTGAGGTTCAGTTATGTAGTAAAAGAAGACCCCAAACACTTCACTAAACTCTACTGTGTTGGTGCCCAAGTTTGAAAGTTATTTATTTCATATCCAGCTTTAATAGAACATTTATTTTAGACAGGCAAGAAATTAATCAGCTGTTAAATACCCTTGTGCATCATATCAATTCATCTACTCTGTTATTAATTTAGTATATATAAACATGTTGGAGATTCACTAATTACATTTGTCTCCATTTCAATTCAGCAAGACTTATAAAATTATAATCAACAATGAAAGGAAATAGCAGGGTCCTCATCAATCTGTTAGATGTCTCCAATCCATGCAGTTTTTGTGTTTTATTCTTTTGTGKTTTTTTATCCAGTACAGTCTCTTTCTGATCCAATGGCAGGTTGCTGAACTCCTTCATATCAACGCTTTTATAGGGGTTATAGACAACAACAGTCATAAATATTGCCAATAATAACTTTAAATCATTTAATAACAAATACAGTGAATACTCATGTAAACTCATTTGTTCAGCTAAGTCAAAACTAGCAACTTACGGAGTGCAAGCACTATATAGTGTTTGCTATCATAAAGTTAAAAGCTGTCTCATAGTGTCATAATTATATCCTCTTAAAATTTATAAGAAAATTTAATATTAGGACAAACAGATGCAGCACCAACTACCCATCTTTTCTAGGTCTTTATAAATTAAATCTTTCTGTTATGTTGGGGTGAGAAGGAAACTGCTAACAAACTCCTTTCTCTGTTTTTTTTTTTTTTTTTTAATGTGGGGTGTTTTTGAATTAAAAGTGGAGTGGGCAACTTCTGACAAAGTATCCATGAGATTCAGTTAAAGTTAAAAGCTGTCTCATAGTGTCATAATTATATCCTCTTAAAATTTATAAGAAAATTTAATATTAGGACAAACAGATGCAGCACCAACTAC
>NW_020447395.1:0-102456 GCF_003343035.1 Apteryx rowi | reverse complement strand
CTAACAAACTCCTTTCTCTGTTTTTTTTTTTTTTTTAATGTGGGGTGTTCTTTTGAATTAAAAGTGGAGTGGGCAACTTCTGACAAAGTATCCATGAGATTCAGTTAAATATCTATCAGTCTTCATTTCTGTCATGTTCCATGACTGGGTACATTCTTTTTACTACTGTTCARAGAACAATTAAATCAACTCTGGCCATGACTCTGATGACAAAGGTAGTGTCAGAAGCCTTGCTGATCTTGGAAAAATTACCTTTCCAGTTATCAAATATGGAGCAACTATATATTTTATATATTTACWTATATTAGTTCTCAAACAACATCAGGACAGAGTTCTATTTTTTTTTTAAGTTTAAACTAATACAAACTGGATTAACTCACTAAGAAAAAGAACATTTTTTCAAACTTCCGCCCCTGCCATCTGAACCTGGGATTTAAGATTTTTGGCTCAGATATCATCAATACTAGTGTCCATTAAGTTCTGATATGCATATTAAAGACATGTTCTAATATACTTCCAAGTTCCAAATGATTTAAATTAAAAATTTAGGAGCCGAAATAGGAGTGTGAAACTTAAATATTTTCTTGAATCTAGGTCCAAGTGTGTAATAAAATTTTGCCTCCAGACCATCTCTGTGAGCTGTTTGCCCTCAGGTTAGGGTCTTACTTAATAGTGGTAATGAACTACAAGCCCAAGCAGGTGCGTACACAAGCATCATAGGAATTTGCTTTCATATTCCTCTATTGCATTTCCAGGCTTAACTGTATCCAGGTCTAACCTCTCTGTCTTAGAGCTTTACAGTGATGATGACAAAAATAAACTGTTCAGTGCTTAGCTTTTCCTTGTAATTAGCTGAATCTTCCTTGCTGCAATCTAAGGCATTGTGTTGCTTCATCAATATGCTGTATTGCCTCCATCTTTGCAACAGAGTTTGGGTACTTAAAGACTACTATCACATTCCCCCCTGCCTTTACTCAGGATGACTWGCTTAACTACTGGCAAATTCTTTCTAGCATCTGATCTGAACCTCCCTAACATCCAAATTAAACCTCTAGTACTTCATATCTTTTCCGGAGTGGACAATGAGAATGTATTCTCTTCTTTGCAGCGATCTGTCGTGTATGAAGGATGCCTACCTCTCTCAGACTGCTCTTTAAACTAAAAAAATGCCTTCTCTCCAGTCTTTGCAGATGACAGGCTATCTAGGTTTGTGATTGATTTTATCACTTTAATCTGGACTTTGTTCATTTAGTGCACATCCTTGTTAAAAGATAGTGCTAACACTGGACACAGTTCCAGCTGTGGCTGTAGCAGCTCCATACGGAGCAGGATTTCATCACGTCTTACGTTACCTCACGTGCATTTGGGCATCCCCATAAGATGGTTCTGCTCTAAGCAAAAGCAGGACATTGCTGATGCATACTTAGTGTGGGATTCGTTATAACTTCCAAATCATTTCTGTGGAAGTCTACCTAACAGTAATTTTCCATCCTGAATTTATTCAGCTGATAACAATGTGCTGTATTTGTCTCTACTCAGTTACATCCTTTCCTTTTTTTTTCTTTTTTTGGAAAAACGTGTCCCATTTGTCACAATTGTTCTCCATTCTAATTCTGGTCTCCAAGGCATGTGCARATTCTCCCAACTTTTGAGAAGGAGGAAAATGTAGCTTAATTCTTCACAACTAAATCAGTATAAAAATACATTGGAAGAAACACAGGAACTACAAACTGCAAGGAAAGGTGGCACCCATACTTTGCACAAAAGCAAAAAGAGACATTAAAACCTGTATTTTTTACAGCAGACCTATCGTTAAAACAGATATGGGAAACTTCTTAATGTTAGAGAAATGAATTGCATTTCTGTAAGTCTAATGGAAATTTCATGTGATACCAACGATGTTTCTGTAATTGTCTTTTAATTGTGTGATTATAAGAATGCCACACATTCATTTTGATTGACATAAACACAAGGTTGAAACTACTGTATCTATAAAATTGTCACAGAATCGTAACTGCTTATACAGCATATTTTAAGAATAGGATGTCATGAATAAGGTGAAAACACAGTCTGACTAGTGTAATCTTAGTTCTGTGGCAACACGGKACCAAAGTAGATTTTTTTGACAATTTATTAGTGCTGTATCTTGACCTASTATTTGGGGCACTTCCTGTATGCATGTGTTAGTTTATTTAATTTGGGACAGCAATTAAAAAAGTTCCTTGCGGGGCGCAGGCCGCGGGCAGGCAGGCTCGCTCTTGCTATGAGTTTGCAAGTGCTCTGGAGCAGCTGCCCCTCCCCTCTTGCCCCTCTAGCACAACGGGACAGCCTGTTGCGAGCCGGGCTCCCAGACGCAATAGCAGGGCGCAGCAAGCACGCAGGCGGGCAGGGAAACGAGGAGCGGTACAAGCCGCCCACCAGGCCGACGCGCCGCCCTGTTGCTCCGCTGCTGCGGCCGGCGAATGCTGACGCAGCTCCCACTGACGCGCACTGCGCCCGCGCCCGCTGACCCGCCCCCCACGGGGAGGGGGTGCTGGCAGGGGGAAGGGCGGCCAGCTTCGCCGCCGCTACTGCGCAAACTCCGCCGCCGGCGCATGCGCACTATTGCTCCGCATCGCCCGCTGGCGGCCCCTTCCCTCAGGTACCGATGACGGCGAGTGACCCGGAAACAGCCCAGCAGCAAGTGAGCGGCCGTGGGGGAGAAGAACGCGTGCGGGGATTGCGGGGATCAGCCAGGGTGTGGGAAGAGGGTCTGGCGGGGGCGGTGCAGCCCCGCCCCCTTCGTCATGGCGGGGGGCGGGGCCGGCACGTGGCGGGGCGCGCGGGGCGCGGGCAGCCCCCTGCCTGCCCCTCCCCCCCCCCCAGACGGGCGCCCGGCGCTAACGGCCGACAGCGGCCGCGCCAGCCCAGAGGGAAAGGGGGTAAAACGTGGGGAAATGCGGAGGTGTGAGATGGCTCTTACAGCGGCGATGGAGGAGCGGTGCCGCTTAGCATTCTCGCTGAGCTGGGCAGCGGCGTGCTCTGTCTTTCGGGGAAACCCTTGTGCTGTCAGTGTAAGCACTAAATCAAAATGAGTGGATTTAAGTAGCTTCTCAACAACCCCAAGTCCCGTGAGGAGCTTCTTGCCAGTAGGCCTTGATATTGCCCACACGACAGCTTGATTGTCTTTGCTCAGGCGCTGAGGGGTGACTATGATTTTGCACTGAAGATGTTGATTTCAGATTTTTAATAGATAGCATTGCAAGCAGCAAGAAATGTCTAGGTGGAATGTAGCTGCCCAATTTTTACTGGGATTTGCTGGATAATTTTACTCAGTCTTACACAGCAAAAGTTAGTGCTGAGGTCTGGATGTCTTTCTCCTCCTGGATGATGACCCAGCCAGGGGTTACACTGATTGGGAGCTGCAGGCATGTGTTGCAGCTGCTCCCTGAAGGACCTTGTCACTGCTGAGAGTTACAGATTATCCACAGAAACGTGAAAGACACTTGTGTGCGTGGGAGAACTGAGCAAAGTCTACTTACAGTGTGAACCTGCATTGGTGCCCCAGTATTTGTGGCCTTCTGGTAGAGTCAGCTGTAGTGAATCTTATCACATTTGTAAGTGAACTGTAGAGCAGCATGTCTTAAAATTGTGCTTGGCACACAAAATTATTATTGTTTACTTTGACATACCCTTTTTCTAGCTCGATGAAATTGAAGCCCTTTCATCCATATATGGTGAAGATTGGTGTGTTGTTGATGAAGATGAAAAAATCTATTGCATTAARATCAGTGATTGTCTGGAGCAACCTAAATGGACCCTCTGTCTGCAGGTATAGTATTGTTAAAAGTTTGGCACAGAATATGCCACTGGACCCCCCCACGAAACCTTGTGCCTGCATGAAGCCCTTTTAAATAGGATCCAATATGGATCAACAAGCTTCTGGATCAGAATGCTTGATGGACTTCTCAGTGATGGTTCCTGTAACACATCAATGTGCTTGTAACATTTTATGTAACATTACACAGCCTAATTCCACACCTGTCAAAAACTAATTTCAGTGGTTTTCCCCAAGTCTCCTTTTTAAATTATTTTTTTAACATTGACTTTGCATAGGAGAACTGAGTGAACCAGCTGTGACCACTTCTAGACTTACTTTCTATGAAGCCTGGAGACAAACTGAATTCAGATCAACTTAGCTGAGTAACTTACTACTGTGTGTTTACAGCACTGAAAACAATAGTTTTATTTAGAGGATGTAACACTGAAGTGCCTAATTACGGAAGTACAGAGCCCCTTAAATAAATCCAGCAGCCATGCATGTAGCTGCTTCCAAGTTTCTTCTGTGCTTTTGTTTGCATGACGTTTCATCCCCAAAGATTACACTGCGAAATATATTATTTGTACATATAACAGTTACTGGAATCCTAAATACAGACATAAAGGTTTTCTTCATTCTGTAACAACAAAGCCAACTATTTTCTTCATTTGGAACACTGATTGTTGCCCTAATGCTCCACATCAGAGTCTGTAAGTAAAGTTCAGGTAGTTGAGAGGAATAGTCCAGTGAATATTTACACCAAGTTTTTTTCAGGTAGTTTTGCCTCCAGGATATCCATCTGCAGAGCCACCTATTTATCAACTAAAGTAAGTGAAGTTTCTTGTCGAGTTTTTTTTCTTTTAAGTGTTTGTATCTCTTTTCTGAATTACCACCATTAATTGTTCAAAGTGTAAGTTGAAGTTCAGTTAAGATGACTCCTTGAATTAAAATATCCTGGGGATGAGGATGTTTCAAGCAAGAACGTTTACTCTTTCTCCCAACCCAGCCTCATGGAGCTCTCAATGACAATTCATTCTCTTCTCTCAGAACTCTTCTAATAAAAATGTTATTTTGTTGCAAGGCGGCAATATGGTGACTGCTGCTTGTCATGTTAGACAATGATGTCTCACTGTTTCCTTGAGTACCCCTCTTGTCTGGATCCTTCTTTCAGATTATAAGGCATGTTTTTTGTCTGASCACTGACTCTTTTGGGATGGAACCAACGATACAAGCCATTTTACTCTTTTCCTTCCCTGCTGCTCACATGCCTTGGTTCCTGTTAGAAGGAAGTCCTGATATGTAAGTCAAAGGCAATGGAGATGTGCCAGCTGGATCCCTGATTCCAATGATAGAGGGACCAAGCCTGCATAGCATGATACAGAACATGTCTATCAGAGTTTTAGTTTATTGGCAAGACAATAGAAAATAGGGGTAGTAGACTTGAGACTAAGTATAGTTTAACATGAGACCAGGAGGATACCAGTACAGAACTGAAGGGTCACTGTAAAGGTAATAGGTGGTATGGGCCAGAAAAGAAAGCTAGTGATTCATAAGGTGACTCTGGAGTGACAATGGCCTACAATGAAAAATGAGTCCAGCTTTCTTACCTGAGGTGAGTGTAACCCCAAGGACCGAGTTTTGAAGGGAAACTAGATGCTCCTGGTTTTACCAAGATTTTTAAAACTGAAATCATGTTCAGCAGGAATGATTGACAAAATGTTACTTTTGTGTTTTCTGTTACATTTATTTTAAAATGAACGTTTGTTGAGCTCAGTAGAGATGCTGGAATCAGTGTATGGGCACCATTTTCATTGTATTTCYTTTCTTCCTAGTGCCTCTTGGCTTCGAGGACAGGATTATATGGAACTAGCAAATAGCTTGGAAGAAATATACATGTAAGTGATAGACAGTGGAATATATTAACAGGAGAAAATGGATTTCCAGTTTCATGTCATGCTCTATGTGTGTTTTAAGTAGCCATGTTAGTGGTTACAAAATGAYTGTTGCAACAGCCATACAAAAGTAAGTTTCTTTTATAAATCAGTCAAATATGCTCTATATTTATTATACTTAACATTTTGTGAGAACTAAGTAYGAGATTTCTGCATCTGTTATGTATTTGGATATTAAACTGTAAGATGTGAAAATAKTTGTTGATATCTTAGAGCAAAGAGGCAAAACAATTTTGCATTAAAAAGCAGTATTTCAGCTAAGGAATGAGTTGGTTTTTAAAGTAAATTAAACCATGTGTAGAATCTATTAACTATAAAGTAACAGAGACAGTTTATTATCACAGCATGCAGCAAACTTAGCAGCAACTCAGAGAATAAACATAACATTTAGAAATACTTAAATTATATGGTTTTGAAGTGCTGTGAAATTGGGGTAGTTACCATAGTAATTGTATATAGTTTATTTAATCCTTTTAGATGCCAAAGATAATATAGACTAAATGAAACTGAAATATGTCATAAGCGAGAATGGTTATGCCCAAAATACTGAAATCTGAACATAAGAAAAGTATTGTTTTTTAATGGCATACAATAAGGAAGGCGGTACTCTAACTTGGATGAGGGTTTTTTATCTAATTACCCTATTACCTTGGGTAACTGAGTTTCTTAATTAAGTAGCAGATAATTTAAGCAAACAAAATGGAAGTGTTAAAAATAGAAGAGGATGCTCAGTGAAAATTTATATGGGATCATATGAACCACAAGTATTCAGCGGTGCAGAAGGAACAGAGATTGACCTTAACTCTCTGTTCAGGCACCTGAGTTGTGGGAGTCTCTACCAAGGGTAGAGCTGCTGCAGGTTGTTCCTATACTTTGTCCTGAGCATCTGGAGCAAATTGCCACATGACAACTGTGGAGAGGAATAATGTACTTCTGAAGCACTCTTACTTGCAGCAGTCTTGTAGATTGTTAAGTTATGCTATTCAGGTCAGTCCCTGGGAGCTCTGTTTTGTCTATATCGATTGCTGTTGAGAAGCTTCCCTGCTCTCCTGTCATTTTTACTTGTTCAGCAGAAAATGAATGTGTTTCTACTTTAGGCCCTACTGTGTTTCAAACAACGATCTCCAGTGTAATGTAACACTAACTCAGTTTAAACTAAGTGTCTCACTACTGCAGTAGTCACTGATGTGCACAGTATTCCTTGAAAGTCTTTGATCTATCAAAAGGTCTGGGTAATTATCTGGGTAATTATCAGGTAAACATAGGTACACTGCATGGTTTGCAGGTGCTTTTTTAGCAATTGTTTAAGCGATCTACTTGGCTTTTAATGCCTAAGGATCTAAACTACCTACCTTTTCCATCTAAAACAGTTCGAACTATACTGTTAGTCACTAGTCTGCATAATGAGGTGGGAAAAGCAGATAATTACAGATCACAAGTCAATTTGGGCAGACCCAAAGTACTTTAAAAAGTAACAAATATTTGGATTTTTTTTTTTTAAGATATTCTCAAAGTAAAAATTTTATTCAGTGCAAAGCTTTTTTCAGGACTTAGATACCTAAGTGACAAGATAGAAAACAGCCTAGAAAGACCTTTAAGACTAAGTGTAACTTGCTAATAATAGGTGAAAGTTGAAACTGGGTTATAACTTTAGAAATTGCTAGTTACTTGTTCACAGCAGAGAAATCATATTCATTCTATCTCTCTCATTCCAGAGCATTTCCTAATAACAGCTCCATATTAAGAAATATGCTCTGAGATGGGAAATGGGAAATATATTTCAGAGAACTACTATGAAGTTTAATTCTTGATTCTGTAGTTAAAATGTCATAATTAAATGTAGTTCTTTGCGTATTGAAGTGGTGCTTCTATATGATAAGCAGCAGCATGAAGTAGGGCACTGACTTGTTCTGGAATCTGTCCAGATTTTGAGAGTCCAAATTTGACCTAGCTACAAGTTTATAACGTTCTTACTGTTCCTTGAATATTTTTCGTGAAATATGTATATCTGTTTGAATTTCTGATTTTGTTCAGCAATAGTGCTGTGCACAATTAGCAAAGTAAGCATTTAAAAATGTAATTTTGTCATTGATGTGTACTTATATGCTGCCCCAGATGGTGGCAGTAAGTATAAAATTATTAATGAGAAAGTGTGAGTTAGCTAAGGCTCTAAATCTTCGGTTTTGGTTTTGAGACAAACATGCACAACTCTCATCAAAATATTGTGAAGATTACTTTTCAGGACACTTTTAAATATATTTTGGGTTGTTTGGGTCCTGCTGTGCATGAAGGCAACATTACTTAGCTCTGAATATACACATAAAAAGTATATGTTTACACTGGTGCCGCCTAACTAAGGACTCCCAGACCTAAATCCTTGCTTCTCCTCCCCCTCCTATGGGACTGCTTCTCACCCAAACTAGCACATCCATCCAGTGCTCCATTTGGTCTATTGCCACTGCCATACTATGCAGTCCACCAAACTCAACCCTAGATGTTTGTGTACTGAGTGCATGAGCAGGAAAAGAAGGGGCACCTTTCCAAGGAAGAGCCCCTGAAAACATAAAGGCGAAGACTCTCCTACAGCCACAGAGTGGCTGAAAGAGTTCACCACTGGCAGTACAATACTTTGTTATAGAAAGCAACTGACCTGAAGAAGGCTCTGAGGCTAGACACCCTGGCTTAGGATTCTTGCAAAAAGTTACTCAGTAGGGGAAACTAACAACTTACCCTTTTCTCAGTTGCTTTCACTTTCTTTTGTGGCCAGTTTCCATCAGTTGCCTGTTTTCCTCCATCATTGATGCTTTTAATGTCAAAGAAAGCCACAAAGACARTACGTAATGATGCAGAAGTCAGCTGTTTCATACAGTGAACTACCTAAATAGACCTTTAAACAAGCCTGTCAAAACTCTTTATCACACTAGACTATAATGTTCTATTTTTGCATGTCTGAACTCTGCATGTTATTTAATGTAGATACTTTCCAAGTGAAATCTGCAAAAAAGAATTCTTATTCATTGTGAATTTTAAATGACTTCCAGACAGAACCTTGGTGAAAGTATTCTTTATTTATGGGTGGAGAAGATACGAGAAGTTCTGATAGAAAAGGCACAGTCATCAGATCCAGGTACTTAAGAAAATGGGTGTTGGGTTTTTTTTCTGTTTACCTCTGATTTAATTGCAAAGTAAGATTTCACTGTGACTTAAAGCTTTATTTCCAGTTTTGTATTGGATCTAGATAAAAGAAAACAGCAGTCTCTAATTTTATGGCTTATTGTTTTACCACAATGATTTCCCTTTTTAAAAAGCAATAGGAAAAAAAAAAAAAGGAAGGGAGGATGTCAGTGAACTAGAACAAGGACATCAGTTCTCTTAGGAATTGAATTACTTCTGTGATAGTAGAGTTCAGTATGCAGGTACATCATGCATTGTCCTCTATTCTGCAGAGGAATCATTCATAGCAGTAGTTAACTTCTGGTGTTGAGTACACTCTTGGAAGATTGGCAGTAGCCTGAAGAGAAGACAAAATTCAGTGGAATATGCAGACAAATCATCGTATTCCATCTGAATTGCATTATACTATATTGGGATGAAAACATACATGATCACTAGAGTTGCAGTGATTCTTCTGCAGTTGCCAAGAGGTACATACTGTTGCTTACAGTGACAGAGTTTGTGTAAATTCACAGTCATTCTTTTGAAGAGCTTTTTTCTTTTGCATTAAAATGCCAGTCTATTAAATGCATGAGAGACGTACATACATCTCTCATGCACTTGTGGCAAAAGGAAACAAATATTTTTTTTTTGTGGTAAATGTTAGCTTAGTTCTGTGAGGAGTAAACGACTGAAGAGAAAAAACATGTATTTTCAGTGCTCCTTCATAGTAAGGTCTAGTTTTAGTATTTCATTAGACTGTGTGCATTTTGGTGCTACATCAAAAGAATTTAAAAAATCATTTCTCATTGACATGACTAAAGGAATAGATATGAAAAAGTGAAAATTTTAGTGACAATATTGGAAGTTTGTTGGGTATTTGGACCCTATGGCTTCTACTTCAACTAATAATTTTTCTAGACCTTTTTAGCATGCTGTATTGCACCTCTTCTTTTTTATTGGAAAACACCTGTGCTACAAAAACTGCATCATCACCRCGTCATAGGCCCTCTAAATAAATAACTAGATTGTTATATACTAACTTGTCTGTGTGGTAGACTCCCTCTAAATCCAGTTGCCTGAGTAATGGAAGTGTATGATATTTATGCTTTTGCTATTGACTGTTATTTTCCATATGTCCTTTGCATGAAGAAAAATACGACTGCAGGACTCCCAGAGCAGTTGAAAAATGTCCAGAGAGATGTTTCAAATTTAATGATTTTATAACCTCATTAAGTAGCATTGAACCATAGCTTTACATTTTTCCAGAAATGACCAACAAATGACTGAACCTCTCTGAACTGAGACTATTTTGTTCTCTAAATTCAGATTAGATTAACAGTAGCATTGGAAACATTTAATGGAAAATGTAAACATTGATGTTCTTTTTGTCTTAGAAATAGTGTTAATTAGTATTAAAGCGGAAGGTATTATGTAATTGATTGCACATGGATCCCATACCATGAGTGTTCTGTTCCTAATTCCAGGCAAGATTTTAGCTAATGCTGGACTGAACATTTCTGATTTTGCAGTAATTAATATTATTATTCTACATTTTATAATTTGAGGAAAAACAACTGGAAATGCTGTATTAATTATCTTCCAAAAAATGTCTAATAAATTCTACTACATACATGTTAGCAGAACCAGATAATAAGAAAACCAGTGAAGAAGTTGATGAAGATAATGAAGATGATTTTCTCCTGGACTATCAGCCAGTTCAGGAAGATTCAGTTAAAATGTTGAATTTTATTACATCTGAAAGCCAAGAAGGTAAGAATATTTCCTTGTTAATTCTGATTAGATAGTTTAGAAAAGACAGGCCTTAAGTTTCTGTTTTTACTTAGCTTTTGAGTAATGCAAATTAATAACATTAAAAATTACAATAAAGATTAATAACTGTTACAGAAAAACTACATATTTTTGGTGGTTCTATATGTGAGCTTGTATACTTAACTTTAACTAGTCCCTTTTTTAAAGTTAAGACATTCTTTACTTATGTAGCCATATATATTGTTTCAGTATCCTAAAAAGAAAAGAAACATTTCCTTGTTTGTGTTCTGTAGATGAAGAACTGCCATCAATACATCATGGAAACCCAATCACAGACCGAAGGAGTACCTTCCAGGCACATCTGGCTCCTGTGGTGACACTTCAACAAGTTAGTAGAGATTGAGGGACAGACTCTTACAGGTTTTTTGTCTATGCTTTGACAAAACACTACTGAAATACTTGGAATTAGCTGCATATTTCTTTCTTTTTTTATATCTTTGTGTGCTAACATTGTGCGAGTACTCATCAGCTATCTGCTTTCATTATCAGCTAAATAATTACTCTGCAATGCTTCCCAGTAGTTTTCCAGTTTTATTGTTGAAGTGGGTTGGTATTGCTATTTCTTTCTCTTAAGTGCCATAGATGTAAGAGAGAGAATAAGAACACTGATATTTGCCTTTTGGATGCTGATAGTTTGTCATATGATATTTGGAAGCTACTGAGTCTGCCATATGCTGCTTGGAAAATGAATTAAAATGATTTTATAAATGTTTTCTCCAGAAAGAAATTCTATAGAAAAATAAAACTGGTTAAAATGCATAAGCAAATCTTCATCTAGAAATAAGTGAGAGGGGTAAGCATGGTTATACAGTTGTATTTGTCTACAGTCAGTAGGAGTATCATACTAGTTCACATCAATCAGTGCAGCTGTCTCTGATATGGACAAGTAGTGGCTGTATACCCAGGTAGGCTGGCCATATTTTGTTTCCCATCATACATCCCATCTTTCAGCCATTTAACCCAAGGCAAAGAAGGTATCCTTGTGTTTAATACTTCTGATTTTTCTTTTTTTTKTTGTTGTTTAGGGAAATTGTCTTGCTTTTTTGAACTAGAATTAACTTTTGGAATCCACAACATCATATGAAAATATACCTTCCTGTGTTTACTGTGATCAGTCCATCATAATTTCATTTGTTGTCCCCTTAGTTTYTGTAGCATGACAAACAGTAAATACTAATTACCTCTTACTTCTTCTATATAGTTGAATTTTATAGACATCTGTCATATTTTATAGACTTTACTTTTCTGTTTTCCAGGCCTAAGAGCCATGGTCTATTTTGATTCTTCTTATGTGGAGGTGATTCTGTACGCATATTTATTTTTATTTCCCTTCTACTTATATTTTCTATGTTCTTTCCGAGATGCAGTCCAGAACTCTACACAACATWCAAGATGCAATCACACCAAGGACTTGGAGTGATGTAAAGTTTGCTGTTTTCCRTGTTCTTTTCCTAGTAATACCTTTCAGTTTGCTTGTTTGGCCTCTACTGAGCRCTGATCTGTTATTTTCACAGAAATGTCTTCTATAACCCCAAGATCTCTTTCTGAGTGCTAATAACTAGTTTGGAGTTGCTTTTACATCACTTAGTCACCTTGCATTCCTCTGCTCTGCTGTAGAAGCAATTTTAACTGGTAGGTTAGATACCTTAGTCACAGTTTGATAGCTTCATACTCAAATTCCTTTTAAATAAAAATACGATCTGATTCTGCTGATTTTTTCCATTCATTTTGTCAGCTTGTTCTAAAACCTGGCTTTGCAATAAGTTGCCACTGTATCATCCTTGGCTGACTGTTTAAGTTCACAAACACTACACAACCATTTAGTTTTTGTGCTACAGCTGTATCTTTGAGTGGTTCTTTTATATTAAGTTTATGTGTTGGCAATACAGATTTCTGGTAGGCTTCTGTTTCTTATGTGTTTGAAAAAAAAATCATTATTACTTTCATTTTTACATGTCCAAAAAATTTGGCTTGCCTCGCTATGCTTTTCACGTCTATCTTGCCATCTATACCTTCTTGTCATGTTTTTCTTTACAGGCATACCTCAGAGATATTGCGGGTTTGGTTCCAGACCACCGCAATAAAGCGAATATTCCAATAAAGTGAGTCACATGAATTTTTTGGTTTCCCAGTGCATATAAAAGTTGCGTTTACACGATACAGTCTATTAAGTGTGCAATAACATTGTGTCTAAAAAACGATGTACATACCTTAATTAAAAAATACTTTATTGCTAAAAAATGCTAACCATCATCTRAGCCTTCAGCGAGTCGTAATCTTTTTGCTGATGGAGGGTCTTGCCTTGATGTTGATGGCTGCTGACTGATCAGGGTGGTGGTTGCTGAAGGTTGGGGTGGCTGTGGCAATTTCTTAAAATAAGACAGCAATGAAGTTTGCCGCATCAATTGACTTCCTTTCACAAAGGATTTCTCTGTAGCGTGTGATGCTGTGTGATAGCATTTTACCCACAATAGGACTTCTGTCAAAATTGGAGTCGATTCTCTCAAACCCTGCTGCTGCTTTATGAACTAAGTTTATGCAATATTCTAAATCCTTTGTTGTCATTTCAACAATGTTCACAGCATCTTCTCCAGGAGTAGATTCCATCTCAAGAAACCACTTACTTTGCTCATCCATAAGAATCAACTCCTCATCCATTCAAGTTTTATCATGAGATTGCAGCAATTCAGTCACATCTTCAGGCTCCACTTCTCATTCTAGTTCTCTTGCTGCTTCCACCACATCTGCACTTACTTCCTCCACTGAAGTCTTGAACCCCTCCAAGTCATCCATGAGGGTTGGAATCAACTTCTTACAAACTCCTGTGAATGTTGRTATTTTGACCTCCGCCCATGAATCACAAATGTTCTTAATGGCATCTAGAATGGTGAATCCTTTCCAGAAGGTTTTCAATTTACTTTGCCCAGATCCATCAGAGGAATCACTATCTATGGCAGCTATAGCCTTACAAAATGGATTTCTTAAATAGTCAGGCTTGAAAGTTGAAATTACCCCTTGATCCATGGGCTGCAGAATGGATGTTGTGTTAGCAGGCATGAAAACAACATTAATCTTGTTGTACATCTCCATCAGAGCTCTTGGGTGACCAGGTGCATTGTCAATGAGCAGTAATATTTTGAAAGGCATCTTTTTTTCTGCACAGTAGGTCTCAACAGTGGGCTTAAAATATTCAGTAAACCATGTTGTAAACAGATGTGCTGTCATCCAGGCTTTGTTGTTCCATTTATAAAGCACAGGCAGAGTAGATTTAGCATAATTCTTAAGGGCCCTAGGATTTTGGGAGTGGTAAGTAAGCATTGGCTTCAACTTCAAGTCCCCAGCTGCATTAGCCCCTAACAAGAGAGTCAGCCTGTCCTTTGAAGCTTTGAAGCTTTGAAGCCAGGCATTGACTTCTCCTCTCTAGCTATGAAAGTCTTAGATGGCATCTTCTTCCAGTAGAAGGCTGTTTTGTCTACGCTGAAAATCTGTTGTTTAGCATAGCCACCTTCATCAATTCTCTTAGCTAGATCTTCTGGATAACTTGCTGCAGCTTCTGCATCAGCACTTGCTGCTTCACCTTGCACTTCTATGTTATGGAGACGGCTTCTTTCCTGAAACCTCATGAACCAACCTCTACTAGCTTCAAACTTTTCTCCTGCAGCTTCCTCACCTCTCTCAGCCTTCGTAGAATCGAAGAGAGTTCAGGCCTTGCTCTGGATGAGGCTTTGGCTTAAGGGAATGTTGTGGCTGGTTTGATCTTCTATCCAGACCACTAGAACTTTCTCCCTAYCAGCAATAAGGCTGTTGTGCTTTCTTAGTGTTTGTGCGTTCACTGGAGTAGCACTTTGAATTTCCTTCAAGAACTTTTCCTTTACATTCACAACTTGGCTAACTGCTTGGTGCAAGAGGCCGAGCTTTTGRCCCATCTCGGCTTTCAACATGCCTTCCTCACTAAGCTTCATCATTTCTAGCTTTTGATTTAAAGTGAGAGACATGCGACTTTTCCTTTCACTTGAACACTTAGAGGCCATTGTAGGGTTATTAATTGCCCTAATTTCAGTATTGTTGTGCCTCGGGGAATAGGGAGGCCTGAGGAGAGGAAGAGAGATAGGGGAACGGCCGGTCAGTGGAGCAGTCGGAACACACACATTTATCGATTCAGTTTGCCGTTTTATATGGGTGCGGTTCGTGGCGCCCCAAAACGATTACAATAGTAACATCAAAGATCACTGATCACAGATCACCATAACAGATATAATAATAATGAAAAAGCTTGAAATATTGCAAGAATTACCAAAATGTGACACAGACATGAAGTGAGCACATGCTGTTGGAAAAATGGCGCCGACAGACTTGCTCGACGCAGGGTTGCCACAAACCTTCAATTTGTAAAAAATGCAATATCTGCCAAGTGCAATAAAGTGAAGCGCAATAAAACGAGGTATGCCTGTATTTGGATATAACTTCAGCTTTGTGAACCCAGCTTCAGTTTTCTTGAACTGTTCTTTTACTGTTTGTAAAGTGAAAGTAATTATGTTTTTAGGCTTATTGTGGAATAATTCAGGGGTTTAAAACACTCCATTATTGTTTTCGTTAAAGTAGCACTGAACCTCAAAAGTTTTCTTAGCTGTGCTCAGTTCCTGTGAACAGTGTTGCTTCAGAAAGAGAGGAGATCAGARTCATTGGCCTAATCTCCTTTTCTCATTCTGCAATACTGTCACTCATTGATGATGATTTATGAGTAAGGCAGTTCCTACCTAGAAGAAGTCCATACCAGCAGACATGGGTTTCCAAAAGGGCATGTCTGTGTCAAGAAAGAGTATTTACTTAAAGCAGGTTAGTAATTTTCTTTTTGCATACAAAGACATTCTTAATTTCTTTTATGACTTCCCTTTAAAGACAGCATAACTCAATAGACCTAGGAATTTCAGGTCAAGACTTCTTGGTATATGGTGAGTATAAAGGTAGAGCAATTCCCCAAGGGTCAAATCCATCTTGTTTCACTGAGTCTTGCTGTGCAGTGAGACTTGATTGGTCTCTGGACTGCAGGGCACTTTTGCTTTGGTATGGAGTTATGGTCTCATTTTCCTGAGAGAAAGCCAGGAGGGGTGAAGAGTGGGATAAACGTTGCACCTATAATGAAAGCTAGCTTCTTGATCAACTGTGAAGAGGTTAGTGTGTGTCCATAATACTTTATCTGCATCACTGTATATTGTAGTGATGTTCACAGATTTTTAATACAGTACATACAGTACATAGATTGCTGTGTAAATTATTGAATATTTTTTATAATAAAATTTTACTTCTACTGTAGTTTTCAATGATAGCCAGACTAATACTGTAGTTATTTACAGTATATTTATAGTAATAGAGTATGCTACCATAAAACATACGGGAAAGGAAAGCGATAGATATATTTCAGCTAGCAAGCTGGGTTTAGTACCACTGCTTTTCCTTGTCTCCTTTTGGCTCATTCTAATGCTTAAAATGTACATCATTCTTGGACTTGACATTGATTTTGTAAGACGGTACAAAGARCTGATCTGTTGGTTAAGGATCTTTTTTGTCTTTTATGAACAGGTGCCTGACTAACATGTAGAGAATTTGCATCCATTAATTTGGAGACTTTATTGTTCAGCTAATCTGAAAAAGAACAATAATAGAGGGAAGAAACAGGGAAAGAAAGGCTCAAGAGCTACAGCAGGAAGAAGGGTAGGCTATTGCTTGGCAGTAAGATGCCTGTGTCAGAGGTTCATTGCTAATACAGACATAATGAATCTTTAAGACGTTTTTAGGAGCATCATAGCTGACAAATGACTAATGTCAAAGGTAGTGATCATTTCATAGGCTTTGTACCCTAAATGAGTCTACTGAAATGTATTTATGAGTGCGTATTAAGTAATATAAGTTGTCTTTCTTCAATATTCCCCTTTGGGGGAAAAAAAAAGAAGAAAATAAGTGTCCAAGGCAATGTTCTCAGTTAATAATAGGAGTTTTTTCATTGAGGTGTCTTACATTTGAGGTAATTTTTATAAGTTATTACTTGAATTTCTTCCAGAAGAATTGGAAATGGCACACTATAGCTAAGACAGATATTAAATATGTATATTGATTACTCCTCAGGGACATTTTTCTTTTGAATGGAAGGCAATTTGCTTGCCTGGCATGTTTTCCCAAGCTTTCTCAACTTCAGTAATGCTTTGCTCAAAGTAATATCAATTATGTATTATCTATTAAAACAATGTCTTGATCAAAGCTCTCCTCTTTGCTAGACCAAGCTGATAAGGGTTGAACAACTGCTAGCTTGTTTAATTAGAAACAGAAGATGAACTAATATTGATAAATGTTTTGAATTTCATACTGCTTAAGAGCAGAGAGAGAAATGTGGTGGGAACGTCTGTTGTCTGGGAAATGCTGACACTGACCTTTAAAGAGAATCTATTTTTCTGATTCTTTCTGTGAAATGGAAACTCTGAGAAAGTAAGTTTGAAAAAAGGAAAGTCTCAAAGTGAGACGTAGTAGAACTTTTTAAACCTCTCGTGTTTTTGTGGCATCGGCAAAAGCAGTATGTAATATGAACACATATGTCAAGTTGTGTCATATTATTCCAGCTTAATGTTATATTTGAAATAAGTAGTTAGGTGCAATTTATATTTAATATTGATTTGAAAATGTTTTCTAGATCTTGCTGTCTCTCTTGTTTAATGAAACAGTTTGGCACTTTTACATATTCAGCAATAACATGAATTAAGCATGCAATGTACTAATTCAAGGAACAGCAGTTTTCAATATCCCAGAAAAATAATTTGAAACTAGCATTAGGGTACTAAGAAGCTGCTGCTTAAGTTAATATGTTGAATATTTAATTTATTTTATTGCTAAATATGTCAAAGTTTAAAGCTGTTTCATTGTGTTATTAAAAAGCAGGCATTTGTTTAGCAGTCCGATTGAGATGGTGTGTACAAAAACCCCATTGTAAAAGCAAATTTATTTCTGTTTTTTTTTTTCTTTAAAGGTAAAGAGAGTTCTTGAAAAATTATATGAGAATAAGAAAATTGCAAGTGCTACCCACAACATATATGCATACAGGTGAGAGCTGAACAGTGATTTTTCAGGGTTCTTTGACAAGTGGATGCAGGATGGGAGAAAAGTAAAATCCATTAAAGAAGTTCTTTGCTAATAAATCTGTACAGGAATGGGCTTCTTATTTGTATATTAAAGGTTTTAGGCTTTATTTTGAATTTGAGATCAAGAAAGTAAAACGTATAGTAGAAAATATGTTAAGGTAGTAAAACAGCATTAGGAATAAAGAGGAAGACTTGTAAGTGGATTTGAACACATATTGTTATACCTTCTATAGGATGTGTGAGCATGGAAATGCTACATCATCCCAAAATAAATGTCTGCTATTACTATTTTTTTTATCTGGGCAAAATAACTTTTTATTCCTGACCTGATTTGGAAATGACTGAAAAGTTTTAGCTCAAATAAGAATTAAAATCAAAAGCCTGAAGCAGACATATGGCATATGAAATTTCTGCAGAAATACTTGAAACTTCAGGGAAAATGAGAAAAAGGTAAAAAGAATTTTGCAGTGGTCCRTCTCTGGCAGCTTTTGCAAACATAGCTTATGTGAAATGAATAGGTCTCAGTCCAGGTAGAGTGATGTAGGTTTTCTGAAGAACCTAACCAACAGTGAAAGGAGCTGAAACAGCACATATGGAAACCAATCCATTTGCTCATATCTTAGAGTGATGCTAGTGACACATGAAAATTAGAGCAACTGAAAGCTTACTTCACCAACAAGTCTACTGAAATTAAGGTTTCTATAAAGAGAGGATTTCTTTTGTCACTGCTGCTGCTAATCTGACTCCTTGCGCTCATACTATCTAAACATACTTTTAAAAAGTAGCAGAGACATTCTTGTTGCTTCATAGTTTTCATCTGGTACATTAAGCCTCTGTCATTTTCATGTGTAAATGTGGAAGTTATGAAATCAATTGGGTAACAACAGTAGACCTCTGTGAGGATTACTTTTGGAAAATTAGACCTAGACTGTATTCCTTTATTTGAAACAACAGGCTCCAAAGGCTCCTGGAGTGCTCCCTGTGTAAACCTTCAGCTGTGCCATAACCTGTCACAGCTTTGCTCTGGAAGAAGGCTCGGTAGATGTCATGGAGAATTTGAAGATGAATTTCAGTAATAGTTTCACACTACTCCTGAAATCTAGACTTAACTAATTATTAATAGTAGTTTTGTCAGAGTTCTTCCAAATCCATTCCTACACCATAATTCATAATTGTGTCTGATAGAATTGGTTTCAGCTAAGCTTAGGCTGAAAACCTAAGGGTTTTTCTTGATAGGGACTTTACACTGATAATGAGTTGGGAGTTAACTTGAGGTAGTCAAAAGTATTTGTAAAAGCTTCTCAACACATGTTATACTGTACAGATAAATATTTGTGGTTTACCCTAAGCCTCATCCTGTTTTCATGTAAATGCCCTTGGTAGGGAAGCACATGCTTATGAAAGATTTCTGAGACTTCAGTAATCATGTGAAAATGTTAATTGATTGACATTTTTTAATTCATTTGAATTCATTTTGACATCCTATTTTCACTTTTTTTTTTTTTTTTTTAAGAATATACTGTGAAGATAAGCAGACCTTCTTACAGGATTGTGAAGATGATGGGGAGACAGCAGCAGGAGGACGCCTTCTTCATCTTATGCAGGTTATAGGAATTAAACTTTGACTTCTGGCAGTCTTGAATAGATTTTTAAAATCACAGCAGTGTAAATAAATTTGTACAAGTTTATTTAATTCTTGCTCTGCTCTTAGCCCAATAGATGATTGCTTTCTTGGACATGAAAGAGAGAAGTATTGACTGCTGCATGAATATAATAAATTAAGTCTTCCAACTCTTCGATCATAAAAATGAGTACTGTTCGTAGACTGTATTAATAGTTTGAACAGTTCAAAAGGGAATTAAATTTTAATTCCTATGCTCACTATGTGGTGTAAGTATACAGAGAATGAAGATTGAAACAAACTGATGGACAGGACAGAAGAGCTGACCTAAGCTCAGTCTTTCATTCCGTTTCCTTTTATTATTCTTAATAAAAAAGCAATACTATTTGAGCTTGCAGAGTTGGCCTTCAAATGGAAAAGGTAGTGGGGATGAGGGAGCTGTTATGATAATTTTATCTATTTCTTTGTGCTGTTTCCAGTTCTGGGTTCTTAGCCCTCATGTTCACATATTTCTTAGTTTTCGGGATTGAAATAATATTCCCTCAGCAAAGTTACTATTAAATGTGAACTGAGATTGATAAATTGTGATTCACCAGCGTGATGCAAGCCCATCAGTAGTACCCCAAGTAAAATATCTTAACTACAGGGAACAACTAAGTACATTTTATGCTGTGCCTTAAGTTATTTAACTATATGGGCACAATAATTATTGTTTTTTGCTTTTATTTAGATTGCTCTCACCTTCAGAACACAGGTTTTCTTTTTCCATCCTTTTCCAGCTTGCATATTCTTTTGCTTAACGTGCTGTACAGCACGTTAAGCAACACCATTTCTACCACTTACTCTTGGAGACTGTTTTAAAGCTTAATTTTTGATTTCAAAGTTTGTTTCTGAAACCAGTTGTAACTGATGGAAGTACTTTGACAATTTTCATTTAGAACTTTTTGAAACTTCCAAAGTAACTGAAACTTGACTTGGGAAGCCAAATCTTATTTTATGTAATATATGCAAGCATAGGTGGTAGGTGTGAAAACGTTATTATAATAAAAAGTAATGTAAAGAAACAACTTTGCAGTTACTGTTCTCAGAGGTACCTGATCTATTCTGAGCTTATATTGAGCACAGGGTTTTTTCAGTCTGCTAATGTATACTTTTGAAAGTTGTCAAATTTACAGTGTCTAGGCTCTTAACATTCCATAAAAATCCAGTTTAGAAAATGACATGAAGTGCTGCCTTGCAAATGTGAATGTGTTTAAATCACATGGATCATTTCTTTCCATCTGTCGTCCTAATTACTGGAGTGTATTTGTTTTGGGAGAGTACTTCTGTAGGGATCAGAAAAGCTGAATTTCCACAACTAGGAAATGATTAAAATAGTTTATGGGCTTATTTCTCTTCAGTTTTCTTGTATAAATACTTAGGACTGGTGATATGGGCTTGAAAATGAGGTGGTTTAGTCTACTTATTGCTACCGTAGTTATAGTTCTTCTCTGCAGTAGAAATTTTATCTTGTTTCAGATAAACCTAACACTCAGTCAAGATAGCATTTTCCGGTTACAAGAAACAGTATTGTAGATTAACTCTTAAAATTTACAGTTAAAGTTAAAAAAATTTCCCAGCTGTGTTTAGCATCCTGTTTACCGTGAACAATTGCTATAAATGCACTTTATTGCTAATGTGTAAATGTAGAGTAGAAGATGCCTGTCACAGAAACTTTATGTTTTTTACATTATCCTTTTTATTTTAAAATTCTAAGAATATTTCTCTCTTCACAATGGCAGAATCTTCTGATATTATTGTTCAGATTACCCAGATGCTTTTTTTTTTCTTCTCCTTAATGGAGGTTATGAATGGTATTTATCTGCTTATTGATAGCTACCTCTTAAGGGGTTTTCCACCTCTTCCACTCCACCAAACCACCTTGTAACTTGCAGAGCATGGTATTTTTGCTTAGCCGCATGCAAATAAAACTGTGTTTGCGCTGTCTGGCTCCAAGCCATCTGTGGGCATCAGTGTAGTGCTGTGCGGGATCTAAGAGTAAGCTGTTTTTAAGTGAAGACTTTCCACAGAGATTTTAGACTTCTCAGTTTGAGGGCCAAATTCAGGATCGTGGTCACTATTCATGCAAGACTAATTTGAGCAAAAATGATAGCTCGGGATTGTTGCTACATGTTTCCATGTGGTAATATAGATCTGACTTAAACAGGGATGCCTGGGCCTTTGTGCTTCCATTTGTGTTAGCTTTCATGTGGCTTCCTAAGCTGATTCTGACTGGGCAATTTCTAGCTCTGTGCTTTGATCAGATATGGTAAATCTACACAAGCTGATGGTTTTATACAAGTGATGAACTAAACCAATACTGATCATTACTTGCAGTTTGATCTTTGAGACTTCAGGGTAACYTGGGAACTGGGATATTTCAAAGGAAGCAAGGAGTCGATATTTTGGCAAGAYGTATGTTTCTCTCCTATATTTAGACAATTGGTATTCACTGTCTTTCTAATGTTTGTTTGCTGCTGGCAATGGAGATCTCCTTGAGGAGAGATTTGCTCTAAGGTGGAATAAATGATAGTTTTCAAGTCTTGTCAAGTCACATTTAGATATTGTGAAAAATAAAACTGTTGAAGATTTTCCATGTTTCTTGCCTTAAATGACAGTAAAAGAAATCATAATTTTATCTTCTGTTTAATTCTCTCCTTGAGTACTTATAGTTTTGAAAACACCATATAAAGGTTTAGTTCCTTTCAGTCCTATTTGCTAATAAAGATCATCAGCATGAAGTATGTATATATGTGCTGTTTGGAATTTGGAAAGCTTCTGCTAGCGGGCAAGAAATCATGACTCAAATCTGGAAGATTCAGAGGTTTTTGTGTATTCTCCAGATGCTGTTGCTGAAATCCTGCAAATGGCAACAGTACTAGCTATGGCATTTCAAGTATCCATATAATCCATGCCTCATTTGCTTGTTCCCTAGCTGTCATTAACTGCATACACTGACATTCCAAAATGTGGATAGATGATTTGCTTAGTAACAGAGGTTTTCTGGAAATAATAATGCATCATATCAAAAAATAATAAGCGTAACTCAGTAAGTGTCCCTATAAATAGTATCTGTGGCCTTTGATGCGTGGACGAGCAACTGCAGTGTACATGAGACAGCTTTACCACTTAGCTTTACCCCTCTCTGAGGGAAGTATTGACTCATTCTACTTTGAATTCACCTTTGGGTAAAAGCTCAGAAAGGGACAGTTACCACAGAATTGCTGACTTGTCTTTATTTGTTACCCTGTGATAACTTCTCTGTGTGAAACAGAGCTGACTGTAAATTCTTCCTAAAAGCACAAAAAAGTAGGCTCTTTCTATGTTTAAGACAGATGTCAACAGCAAAACTAGCTTAATAAAAAACAAAAAACACTTTTTTTTTCCTTTTTTTTTTTTTTTAACAGATTTTGAATGTCCACAATGTGTTAGTTGTGGTATCCCGCTGGTATGGAGGTATTCTGTTAGGACCAGATCGTTTTAAACACATCAATAATTGTGCAAGAACTATACTTGTGGAATACAACTATGTACATTCAGTGGTAAGTTACTGCTGTTTAGAATGAAGGTATTTATATGATAACTTACATAAACTCTCACTGTTCAAATGAAGCCAGAAGAGAAGTAATACTAGTTGTGTCATCTTCTCGTTGCTTTGATGCACTCATAGTAAGCATAGGATCATTGCAAAGACTAACTAAGAATTGTTTTCCTTTTTCAAATTGCATAAATTATCATTGTTCTCTTTAAAATTTGTGTAACTTTGTCACTTGTTTGGGAATACAGTAGCGCTAATAGTAAACAAAAAGGTGACAAAACTGAAGAAACCTCTAAATAAAAAATACTTGATGGTCCTAGGTGGTGTGCGAGATCCCTGTCTTATGGTATATTTCTTGAAAACCAATCTCATAAAATGGGTGCTGTTTTTCCCTCAAGTAACGTACGGATGCAGATGGGAAAATAAATTTTCATGAAGTCACTGCTAGTAGGAACTCCATGTTAAGTTGTGTGTGTAGCAGTACTGACTTGAAAGAGACTGGGGTTTAAAGCTATTTTCTTTGACTAACTTTTTTGATGTTCTTCTTATTTCTTGTTAGGTACTGTTTAGCAACAGAGATGTTTTTCAGAATTGACAGAATTAATATTATACCATGGGTTCCCTTATATGCCTTGTATGGGGTCCACCTTAAAAAGAAAATACAGCACAGCTGTGCTTTTCTTAAATACCTTCACAGAGGCAAACCTGAGAGGCTGACTCCGTGTCCTTGCCAGTATTGTGCCTGCCTCCAGGCAGAGTTGGGAGCTGTCTTTCAGTTCCCATCAGTAATTTCCTGTTGCATTAGGTGGCTTTAAGGAGATACAGGTGCCTGCTACCCATCTTCCACAGAACGCTTGGGTGAGAGAATACAGCAAATAAAGGGAATGAAGTTAGAGACCTGCTTTATAAGTGTGAGGTGTGCAACGGAAGGGCGGCAGCAGTTGAGATCAGTCTAAAACCTGAATTTAAGGTTTGGGGGCAGATGGGAAAGTGATATGGCTCCTGCACATGCCAGGGACTGGGACCTGCTGCTGGTGCTTATGGTTACACATGCCGCCACTGCCAGTGCTAGTGTGTGGGCAGACTGAGCTTGGGAATTCCTGTAACCAGTAGACACTTAAAAAAGTCAAAACTTTATTAGACCCAAAGAAGTTTTCAGAATTATAGAATAGAACATACTACAGCTTCATAGCAACAGCAAATACTACTAAAAGAGTAGGCAATAGGTACTATTAAAAAAAAAATTAAAGCTAGACTAGGGGAATGCAAGTAACATTAATTGTTGCAGGGAAATGTTTCAAAGAGACCTAAATGATTCAGGAGACTAAGTCCCAAAAGTCTTTCAGTGGCATTTTACCTCCGAAGGGACTTAGGTCATTTATTCAGCTAATATTCCTGGTTTTCAACATTTCTATTCTTCTTCCTCTCAGGAGCATATTAAATATGTGTATGTACATTAAAATACATAATTGCTAACAGTAGAAAGTTTAAGACATGAGGAAATAATTACAAATGGATATCTGAAAAAAATATGCAACTGTCTGAAGTTTTCCTGTTTACATAAAAGCATCTAAGGTTGTTGTGGCTGGATGCTGAACATTCTTCCCAATTCCTCTGCCTGCACTTGTCAGTTATTTGCTTTTTGCATTTTAGAGGTGTTTGTATATACTTACTGATTCCCCTTCTTGTCACCTGATCAGTGTTTTCTTTTGTTTATATGTCTTAGTCATACAATAATAGGAAATTATAATGCAATTTTTAAGCATTTACCCTCAAGAGAAAGTTTAATACCAGAAATTACTTCTCATTTTTCTATATTTTAATTACTTCAGTCAGACCATATTTCTKTATTGTATATTAACCAATATGTTTTGTTACCAATATCCCTTGGAAAAATAATAGATGGCAGTTATAGTAATTACTATTCTAGTCCCATGGATGTGCTCTTGAAAAAGTATGCTTTTGGCTAACTTTCTTCAGAATGGCAGAGTTCTTACATTCTGTTAGGGTCTATTTCTGTTCCATGCACAAGAGGCAGGAGATAGGATTACTAAATCACAAGTTCTGTGAGTTGTAGTGGCAGATTCCCTCATCACACTGGGAAGTGCCCAAGATGAATGCCTGCTGCATTTAATTAGAGTGATCCTAATCTAATAATATGCTGAAATCCACAAAAAAATTAAAAACTATAACTATGGTCCCCCAAACTCAGAAAGAAAGTGCAAAAGCTCATACAGCAATTGGTTTTCACTTGTGAAGAAAAATCGTGTTTTTCAGAATTGACAGTCAGAGTAGGCTGCTTGTTGCAATGTTGATGCAGTAAGACTGGTAAAGTTTTGTTTTTCCCAGTGTAGGTTTGTTTTACTTACGAAGCTGGTTTTAATGTACTGGTGTACAGCATATCTTTTGATATAGTCTCATCCTCACTAGAAGGAGTTTGCAGTATAGTGTACTAGTATTCCTATACCGATAAGCTCCTCCTTGAGTAGAAATGGCTTAGATTATTTCTGCATTACATGCTTCTGTTGGCATATGTATGTCAAACAGAAGTTTCAAAGAGGTTGTACCCTGCCCAAAGGCTTTGTATTTTGAGCCTGTAATTTTAGCATTGCTGAAGGCAGAAGTTTATAAATAGCAAGGTAAGCAGGAAAAATAATGAAACTTGCTGGCTAAATATTCTACAATTGTTAAAAATTGTCACAAATACCAGTGAATTATGAACACTATTCTTATTTGAATAAGTTTTATAGATGACCTTGAGAGAGTACTCGCAGTGTGTAGGAATGTTGCTTTTAAGTTTTGATTTGCTTGGTTTTTATTTCAGGAAGAATCATCTAAACAAGTGGGAAAGAGCAAAAAGATAAAGAAGGACAAGAAGAGAATGGAACATTAATTTATTATTAAAAACTAAAAAGAATTACTTTGCACATATTTATAGAAATGAAATATGGACATTATTGCCTATCCACAACAGACATTTTGTATTCAAAAGAAAATTCAGTAAAGCTATAGATATATTTTCCTCTTGTTCTGTCATTTCTTCAGCTATTCTGAAGTGGAGAGCTTAGACAAATGAGTTTTCTGCAGTATAGATTTCAGCTCCTTGCTATGAGGGCATCATAGCATCCAGAACCATTTTTTCCCCTCAACTATGGATGATTAATTAAAATGTGGATTATCTATCCTCTTTATTATGGGGTTGGAACTCAAACACCTGCCCTGTACTAAAAGTGGGACCCTAATTTCTTGTCTTGAGGGTGAGACTGAAGTCATTAAGATTCTGCAAGTGACCTGGTTTTTGAAGTTTTCAGTACCTAAAAGGAAAACAGATCACCCAATACTATAATGCTTTGGAGAGCCAGGTCCTGCCTACACAGTTCTCAGTCATGTCTGATAGAACCTGCTTGGTGACATAAGGAAGACTGGACATGGGTGGTGAACTACAGAAATGTAAAGATGCTGCTTCAAAATTTCTTTGAGGAACACACTGTGAGTGTCAGACTCTGGAATCTTGTTGAACAGCTGAGGATAAGTGTCCTGTAACTAAGGGAACCAGCGATTTCAACAAAGAATATGGAGACTTTGAAATTACACTGTTACAGCTAGTAGTGAACATTAATGAACATTCTGAAACGGGTTGTAGTGATGTAGAGTGGGAAAAAATACAAATGTTAAAAATACAATCACAAACACTTGCATTTTTCTTCTCTTTTATTAATAGCTTCCAGACTTTTTTCTAATGCATTACAGAAAAATTTGACAGGACATTTCTGGCAGTAAATTGTTATCTTGATTTTTTTTTTTTTTTAACATTACCTTGGTATCTTTCACTTGCAGAGGATGGACTAAATGATCTGATTTTGTTTTTTTTTTCAAATTAATTTCTAAATGTGGTGATCTTTAATTATTAGCATTTGAGTCAGATGCTTTCTTAGTTCAGGTATACCTTACGTATTTTTCCTGTATAGTAGTGCCAGTTAGGACTGTGATAATTTTTAATGACTTTTGTGTAGTGGCAAAAGATACGGTATAGTTACAATTGCATAATTTAAAAGCATATTTGTATGACTTGCTTATTTGACCATCAGTCTGGTATACACCTTTTGCCAATATGTTTTACACTTCATTATACTTCTACAGTACAGCTACTTCAGGAAACCTTTCCAAAGGTAGACTTCATCAAATTAAACTAATTATTACAGAGTTTCATATAGCAAGAGATATTTCTTAACAGTTTCAGTAACTTAAAGGGGTACTGAATATACTAAAGGTATAGTATCATATACTAAGGTAAGTATAGTATACTAATGGTATAGGTATTTTAATAACTAAAGTTACTAAAATATATATATTTTTTWAAAAAAAGCTTTTACCGTAGATTCTCTGGCAGACAGATCATGCAATGATTTATTGAAACAATTTTATGCAGCTACGTTTCCTTGTCCGCACTGTTAAGCTCTTTCGTGGTCAGTCTAACATCTGTTCTTGTAATTACAAAAAGGCATTCCTCTCAGGGAAGACATTCTTCTCATGTAATATCCTTTTACATATTACCTTATGTAAAAGTATTGGCATTTCTGGAGTGATACAACTATTTCTTGTTCATAGTTCATAAGAATCTATCTTACTGATGGACTCTTTTAAAGTAAAAATTTTGCCATTCACTTGCAGTATTTTATTGACTTAAGTATTCCAAAGTTTCTGATACTTTCATTAGAGTTTGAAATCGTCACAATTAATTAAGAAGAAAAGCAAATTAATTGCTAGAAGTTCTGCTACAGCTGCCATTGATTCCATTTCAGTCGTGGTAACGTGTATTCTCTCTCCAAAGAGCACCCTTGAAGCTTGAACGCTCAGAATCAACAAGTGATTCTGAAGGTCTTAGCTTTTGAATGTTCAAACTGAGCTAGGTCTTCCCATTTTTTCAGAAATACTGATCCTTGTCCTCAAAAATCTCATGTTCTAGTTTTGCATGATGGTGAAAATGAAAACCCTCAAATGAAAGAAACAGATTTTTGGTAACCAGTCACTGCCTTAATGAGATAGACTCATATAGGTCATCCACTTGATGAGCAATTAAAACACAGTAACTTAGAATGGCTGGTAACAAACCTCTAGAAGCAGATCATAGAAGTGGAGCTGTGTTTGTATTTTCACAGTTTTTCTTTCAGTGAGAATATAAAGTGCTGGCTAGCTATCCTTCCTGTGGACACATTTGTTTAGAGAAGTTGCATTCTCTTCCTTTTTTTGTTTATAAGCATTTTCTAAGTTTAAACTTCCTTTATTCTAAGAACAAGTTCTACATGTGGCTTTCCAGAAGAGTTTTGCAACACTGAATTTTGTCCTTACCTTTGAGAGCAATGACTCAGTACACCTTGTGACTTAAAGAACCTGTTATTCTTGTTATACTTTGATTAATAGCTGTCCTTCAGGGAGTCTGTGTCCCATCATTTCACTGAATACAATTGTTCCTGCTTTGTAATGGAGAGAATATAGGAGCAGCAGTAGTCGTTAAGTATCAGGATCAAAAAATTTAGCACCGATCTAGCTGTTGAAGTCCTTGAGGTATGTCAAGAGTGTTTTCATACTGGGACTGGTCCCCTCAAAGGGTGCAAATAGAGAAAGAATATTAGCATCTAGAGCAAAGCAGCAACAGATGTGGTATATATTATAATCCTTCCACTTTCATAGTTGCCTATAATGTATTTGGCTTGTTAAGAAAGACACCAAGAAACAGTCTTCTTCAGAAACTGGTCCATGAAATGTTTTATTGTTCTTACTTATTGGAGAACACGCATGCCCCATAATCTGAGAAAGAAAACAATAAACAGGCCTCTCTTACAAGCAGCGAGCTTGCTTTGTAAGTCCGTTGTGCTCTAAGGCCATGAGCTGTTGCTCAGAAAAAATATGCAGATCTCTAAAATGTTATGTGAAATCATAGAATTCATAATATTTATAGAAGCTTCAGATTCCTGTAGCAAAAACACATGCAGTCACTACAGTGGTTGACATGTTTGAATCTTGGATAGACTGGTATCTCTGATGAACTTTGACAGTGCTGAAATATATGCTTTTGAAGAATATTATTTGGGAGCCAATGTGTTACTCTTGAACAGACTGAAATTATTAACATCTTTTTACTCTGAACTGTAGTAATTTTAGATTGGCACTCATCTATTAAAATAATGCTGTGACAACAAAATAGATGATGTGGTAATCATGATAACCCTATCATTTTGATAACTAACGATCATTTAATTTTTATGGTGCTGACGGTTTCTCATTTTTGATTTTTGGGTAAAGTTTGTGAATATTAGAAGTTGTTACCTTCAGTATGCCTCTATACAGAAAAGAGAAAGAACAGTTTACCCTTTCTCTTATGTATGTGTCACCGTTTTTGCAGGTTTCTGCGGTGAAACTAGGTTAAAGCAGAGTCAGCCAACCTACCTCTGACTGTGGGAATGAATGTTTTCACTCTGTGTTAACTAAAGTGTGCTGACAGGAGATCTGTTTTAGATTTGGCACAGCTTACTCCTCTACCAGGTGACAAGGATGGGATCAGTGTTTGCTTGTAAGGAAGTCTGACTTTTAACTTGGAGAGTTTTGTAGGAACACAATCTCCATATTCGTGTTAAATACATTATCATAAATACTGCTATTCTAAACTCCTACTGCTAAACAATGTAGCAATCTAATCAATGTATCAATGTAAACTGTGATGGTTTAATATTTTACTGCAAATTAAAGTTTTTTTAAATACGGATCTAAAGGAATGTATTGAAAATCAACTGAATTGAAATAGAGCACAAGGCTCTTTAGCCCAGGAAGTGACAATGCAACTTGATGAGGATTCAAGTTGTATTAATCAAATTTTGTGTATATGAACTAGCACATAGGATCAAACAAAGAAAAGATTACTAAAATGATTTGCAGCAACTTTAATTTTAAAATTAACATCCTAATACAATTTATACTGGTAACAAGCAAGAAAAGCAGTTTCAGAGCAAGTTTCTTTGTTGCCAAATATTATAAATTGGTTTAAGACAGTATAGGTTGTAAACATATCCCCTATTTGTGAAAGAATTATAAATTTCATTAGTTGAAAAAATAAGAGAAAGACTATAGCATTAATCCACACTTAAAATACAGTTGCTGGTCATAAAAATATGTCCATAAATAATAGCAAAAGAAGGTCAATTGTCACTTTCATCTTTTCTGCCATTCTATTCTGCCCTCTCTCTTTGTTTTACAGTTCACTTTGCTCTTCAGGGAATGAATCAGAATGCAGCTGAAACCAGATTAGCCATTACGGGARCCCAGAATCCCACAAGGTAGTATCAGAATGATTTATTTTTCATGTTGCTCTAACTGAAGTGAGTGGGGCAGCAGCAGGAGTTTATATCTGGTCTCTGATCAGGGGATTTTGTTAGCAAAATATCTTCTGAAGAATTGCCAGATGGTTTCTGTGTAAAACACGAACTTCTGTAGAAGAGTCTTAATAAGTTCAAGACAGCTGAGAAATGGAAAAGAACTTTTCTAGCTCTTACAAAGAGCTCTTAGCTCTTCTCTTCAAGTTGTGATGACACAGAACATTTCATCTGAATGTCCTATTATAGATCCAGAATTATTCCATGCTGAAGTATGAAAAGATCACTTGTTTTTAAAACATGCTGTCTGCAACTTTTAAAAATGAAGATAAATGCCTCTCTAATTGCAGCATAGCAATTTTGGTCTGTTTGTAGTACCTTGATTTTGTAAAGCCTGAATAATAAGCAGATAACTCAAGGTGATTCTTTTACTGTTTCCTATACCTTCTTAAAAGCCTGGGGAAGAAAAGAGGGAAAAGAAAGACATAACATTTATTGTGGATCCGTGCAGTGTACCAATCTGTTCTCATGAATTGKCTAGCATGTCTATTTGAGTAAAAATGTCTCATATTTTTACAGAATTATCATCAAACTCTTTATATGCTGCCCTGACTCCAGTAGAAAATCAGCAGTTTATTCAGCATCTACTTAAGATGTTTTCCTAGCTAGACAATAGTTTTCTAGACTGATTTAATCATAGCTACAGCCACACAACAAAATTCCGCAAAAAGCTTATTTAATGGATCTGCTAATAAACTTCACTTACACTGCTGATGTTTTCGAAAAAGAATGCTGACTAGCATAGATTATGTTTTGAATGTTAACGAATTAGTTAAATGACTTCATGACTTAAACAAAATAGGTCTGTGATCCTGGAGGTACATTCACAAGGCACAGGGGTGTAGCATCCGTGTTTTTAGGTGCCCTGCTGCAYGCAGACTTTCCAAGCATAGTGTGGAAGAATTAGGTATCTAAGATTTTGAGAAATTAGATAGTTAGCTCCAAGAAAAAATTTTGAGGGAGGGAGATGGAGGGGAATAAGGTACCCGTATACTCCTAGAAAGCACTTTTGAATTTAAGCTGCTCAGTAAGGTCAATTGCTTCCCATGAAAAACAGTGAAGGTGCTGATCGCTCAGATGGGATGAATGCTGTCTTCTGCTTGTTTTCGGGGGCTGTAAAATAAGGCTTTCTTGCYTCTCAAATGAGCAATCCTAACTAACAGTCTAAAGGTATTTTGGAGAATGTCTCTCATCTTCTTCTACTGATGTAGTTTATTAATTAATTAATGCATAATTTCTCTCAGATTTTGAGACGCTCACTAAGCATTACCTTCCTTTTGGGTGTGAGGAAACTGAAGCAAAGACATCAAGTAAGGCACTGAAAGCTTACAAGGGGAATCTGCTTGAACCAAAARTGAGCCCAGAATTTCCATGTTCCCAGGGGATTCTAGGACTGTTAGACTTTATTGCATTAAAGTTGGTGTTTTAATTCTTGTAGTAATACTAAAGAATAAAGATGACAAAGGAAAGCAAGGAATTCAAAGTTATTTTTTTCTTAATTTAATTGTTTAAATTCTTTTCCACATCTTATCTTAACAAGACATAGCCCAGCTGTTATATRTCTGTATATTAAAACTGGTATTCTGTTGCGTGCTACAAAACTGAGGATGTGGCCACTGTATATGGGAAGCTATTATTTGGGCAGATTCATCATCTTTATTCAGTACCCATAATGCTCTTCCAATTTAGTACCTGAGCACTGAAAATTTTGGGTTAAGATACAAGGAGAACCTGGCTATTTATACTTTGGAAAGCAGCTTGAGAGAGATACAGAAGATACAAACCGTTATACTAACTTTTGCAAAGAACTGTAATTGCAGCATTCCAGTTCTAAAGTGGGATAGTTGTAAATAACATTAGTAACTTAACTGCTRCTGTAGCTTTAATGGTTTTGTCATAGATTATCACTGAAGAAAAAATGCATAAAAAATTTATAAGGGGTTTGTATTAYGAGACTCCAGGTTTAACTGCAATTGCTACACACAATGGCTTTCTGCACCATGATTTGTYTATTTGTGTTTTTATAAAAATGTATTCTATCTGAGCACAGTTTGGATCTATGGTATTTCTGCTTTCATAAGATTTTTTACAGCAATTTGGTCATAGAGGAGCTTTTGGGAGACTGTAACAAATGCTTTTCTTCCAGGATTGATGCCTGTATATCGATTTGTCGCAGGAGGCAGTCTTTACAAAGCCTGAACACTCAAGCTGACATCTCTGGCCTCTTAGGGGCAAGTTAGGAATCAACAGTATATCCAAAAGTTCCCAGTAGTAGAGAATACTTAAGAGCACAGATCTTCTCCCATCTTCTGCAGTCGAAAAGGGAGGAGGTGTTACTGGGTATGGAAAGTCCAACACAGGACCCCCTCCTGTCTGAGGGCAAGCACTCCCACGTCTAAAGGAAGGAAACCTTTTATGTGCTTTCCTCTATGATATGTGACTAGGTGTCTCAAAACCCAGTTTTGAGGGTTTGCAGTGGGCATGGTGTGTACATGCGAGCTGTCCTGGGTTCAGTGCTTTCTTACCGTGGGACTGTCACTTTGAACGAGCTGTTGCTCCTGTGATGAGGAGGTGAGACCAGTCAAAAAGCACTGATTGCATTAGTTATGAGGAAAGAGAGTGTAAGTATAATTGGGACATGGTACATTTTATATAGGATCTGGTTTTTGACTGTATCTGTGGCAATGTTCTTGCTGTTCTTTGGGTTTGAATGCAGAGAAGCAAACACAGACATGACTGTTACCCTCCTTAGAGGCCTATAGAAGCACCGCGATGTCTTTTATTATCAAAATAATGCAGAAGCAAAAGTTCTTGGGGTAAGTAGGTGACTGTTTAGAAGATGAAGTGAATTAAAGTAAGTGAATGTAATCTCTGATGCCATATTGGTACCCTGAGCCACAAATCACTGGAGGCAAGCAGAGCATACCAGCAGTTACTATGTACTACATATTTACATATACTACATATATACTATATATTACTGTATCTTGCTATGTTCTTACTCCCTTCTATAGGCTGTTGGCTGCTGATGCACACAGGATGTGGATTTAGCTGAACCCTTAATTTGACCTGGCTTTTGTGCACCACTATTTTTTTTTCAACCGTGTAATAACTTGGACCTCAAAAACTTAAGACAGGTTAGTAGCATTACTTAATACTTTTTGCCCAAGTGTGTTTTCAGCATTTTCAGCATTACCTGAAAGTGAAATAAAGCTTAAAGCAGAAATGGACATGCATGCTGTGCAGATATTTGTATGGATAATAAAGTTTTGCTTTCTGTACTCTTGCCATGCAAACATTTAGTAAAAGTACTAGGCAAATGCTAATAAATTTGTTCCCACAGACATGGGGAACAGAAACACAGACATGGAGGCTAAAATGTTTCAAATTTGAATATCTTAAATTAGACACCAAAGTTTTTAGGACCTACAATAAAAATGATTGTTTTTTTACAACTCTGGAATATTCACAGCTCTCTGCAAATGGTATCATTATTCATACAAAATCTAAGCACTTGCAGAAGGCACACCATTTCTCCCATCAGTGTGGAGAGAAAGGCTTAACCCTGTTAAAGTTAACTGCAAAGCTCCCATTCAGGGAGTGAGTATTTCATTCCTTGATTCTAGGAAGGTAGCAACTGATGCTGTGTCACTGAGGCAGGTAAGAGTTTTACAACTGATTTCAGTGGGAGTTTTGCAACCGATTGCTGAGGATTGCACCATTACTGCCATGGTAAGTAATTGTATATGTGTTTACAGTGTATTAGTTTTCAGTGCTAGGATCTACAGAAAGAGGACCAAAAAAAAAATGCTGATTATGCCTTTGGATGGCAAAAACATATAAGACAATATAAAGGGACCACAGACTTGCTGAAAGCTAATGTCACTAGATAAATGAGGATGAAATCAGAAGTATAAGATAGATTAAGTCTCATAAGGCTGTGTACCCCAGAATAAGAGACAACTTTTAGAAAAAATTGAGGTCCATAATGCTAACAAGCAAAACACTTCCTGAGAGAGAGGAGAATAAGAGAGAGAATGTTAAAGCAGCCCTCCTGACCACTACAGATAAGGATCAGGTTGCATAAAGAAGAGCTTACATTTTAAAGTGTGAGCTTGAAAACACTACATATTTCTTACTGATAACTCATACACAGGTTTACACGGTTTCAGATGCATTGCTATTTATTAAAATTTCAAAATCTTAGGAAAAAAAGATTTATCTTGCATCAGAACCTTTTAATTCCCTCCCTTAAGTCAGATTTTTTGGAGGTTTATAGACTTTCTGGTCTAGCCTGTTAATGTTCCTTATGAATCTTGACCTTTTGAATAAACCTGCGAGACGTGAGTTTCTTCCCAGAGTGAACTGACCTGGACAGGCAGGATGCACAACAGCAGTGCTGAAGCTCTGCGTACGACTGGAACGTGCAATGGGACCACGTCCTCACAGCCATTGARCTCAGAGTTCTCGCTGGGTGTGTTGGTGCTCCTGGCTGTCCTTATGGCGCTGCTGGCTCTGATCACAATCCTTGGAAACGCCTTGGTGATCCTTGCTTTCATAATGGACAGAAACCTCCGGCATCGGAGTAATTACTTCTTTCTCAATCTTGCTATTTCTGACTTTGCAGTGGGTAAGTTGCAACCGTGGAGGCATGGAGTATTTGTTCCTTAGCAATCTTAGGCGAAGCAGGAGTGTATTTTGCTGGGTGGTTTCTTCTAAGAGCAGTATTTCCCAGCTGTGTGTCTAAGGGAGGGATAAGGAAAGGTGGAAACTTCATTAAGTGTTTTAGTAGTCTATTATTTCTCAGAAATACCTTATCATATGAAATGCATCCTTTGTCAGATAAATAGATAATGTTTAATGTTATTGCTTCAGGAAAAAAAATATTACTGCGTATGGATTGATTCGGAATAAGAAGGAGGGGGAATTGTTTGTGACTAGTCTGGACTAAAGTCTAGATTCTGAAACTGAATACAGTATATATTATCTGACAGATTTTTCATACATTGTTTTTATCTTTTAGTTCATTGTACTGTAACACAATACTGATAATCACCTAAAGTTTTCAACTGAATAGTGATGAATAATATTTTTAAACAGTTTATTGTACATGGCCTAGACTCTACCTAGAGTCATACCTTAGGAATATGTGTTTGTGTAGGTAAATAAAAATAACAAATCAAACAATTTATAGGAAGTTTGATGATTTATGTACATATTTATATGTATGGACACAGTTACCTTTGAAACTTGTATTGAGAAAAGTATAGTTAAAATGCTAGCATGATGTGCAATTGGAGACTGACTGATGTACTGATATTTTCTATGAAGTCTTGCATATTTCTATTGAAAGTGTTGGTTAAAATGTTGTATAGGCAGAAGAATGGTTTTAAACAAGTGTGAATATTTCACAAAATCTATATTCTGACTTACTGCATCACAACAGAATTTTTTATAAGTGAAACTGTTTTCATTCTACCTTTTTTACCTGATATACATCTAAAAAGGACACTGAAAGAATAGAAGACACCATTTTTGTTCTTAAGTTTTATAGTCACAATAGCCAGCATCAGAAATTCTGTTATGTGCATGGCTTTTAATATTTCAGTCTTCATGATATCCAGATCATTCTGTACAATGTTTTGATCCCTTCCCCTGTATGGATGATAACTTCTTCGAGCTTATACCTGCCTTGKGCTGCAGAGATTGTTGTCTGCCCTTTGGCTGCATCCTAAGCCTCACTGAGGGCATCGTCTCAACTAGTCAGCCACTGGTCTGACTCCAGAATGGCATGAGCCTGTGTAAGGGAATGGTAGTACTCTGAGCACCTAAATAGGTGCTGCTGAGTCAAAACACTGAATCGCAGCTGAGTCAAAATTCAGATCGGTCCCAGGACTGGGAGAGTCATGCAGGCGCAGTTTTGAATCTGTTGTGCCCCTGACCATGGCATGTTTGAGTCTTTCCTCTTCCATTCACAAACCCTCTTCTGCCTGTCCGTGTTCTAAGACCGGTGTCTCTGTCAGCCCAAGCAGTTCTTTCCCTGTCATAGAGGAGTGCTTTATRGTAGACAGAGAAAAACCAGCAGTGAATAGAAAACCAACTGATAGAGCGGTGTTCTGTCATCATGCTCATAGTCTAGCACTGCGTTGAATAAATAGTGGCATCTGGCTGAGAAGTACGAAGTAAATAATTTCTCCTTGCAAAGGAAGATGTACAACTTAGCACAGCCTAACTTCTGTAAAAGTGTGTTTCGTGATATTCTGTTTACCTCAATGACTAGTTTCTCATTCTAAATTTGGTTGAAAGCTTTGCATATGTTAGAGTCAAATTAATTGATCTGTAGCTATGTGGCTGCATAATTTAGATTCAGGATCGGGTCAGTATCTAGACTATCCTTAATTTCTACTTGATCTAATTTCTAAATGTGAGCTTTTCTAATGCTTGCGGAGCTCTTTGCCTTTTGTTTTATTATATTTAATCGATATGATTTTGATCTTCAACAATGTTTGCTTTATCTCTGTRCTTCTGGACCTATAACATATAGCATATGAACAGAGATCTCTTAAGTTTTAGTAAAGAGGGAGAATAACAAGAACTGTAACATTTTTAGAGAAATGGGAACTCTCAAGATAATCCTCAGTGCCTGTTACATGAGTGTACACTATTTTGAAGTACATATAAAATTAAAATAATCCTCAGTTTTTTTTCTTGTGAACGTTAAAATGTTAAAACGTTAAAATATATACTATAACCTTCTGATCGAAGGAGCAAGTAATAGTTGCTCTATAGATGCAGCAGTTCCATTGTACTGCAGCRCTGATGCTGTTCCTTCTTAGGGCTAGCTGTACTTCTCCAGTATAGCAAACTACACTGTTAGCTCTTCAGCCTTACAAGTTTGTACTGTAACTGAGTATCTAGTACAATCACCTAGAAATTCATTAAAATGAAGTCACATTGGCACTTTCACAACATTTGGCTATAACAGCTTAAGTTTAGATAGCCATGGGTGCTGATCACTCATGTATGTTCCCACTGCTTGGTGCATTCCCATAGATAATAGCCTATCAGTTCACTGCTGAAAAATGGTTATGATCAAGGGCATATTATCAGAAGAAATGTTAGACAATGCACTTAATTAATTGTGCAGTTCTTTTTAGCTTCTTGGTTATATAATTTGAAAGATTAATATGAAGTCCACTTTGTATTTCTGTAACAGTAAATTCTGGAGCACTTTCAGATACCATATCATGCTTCTGAGTGGATATAAGCATGACTGTTAGACTGTATTTTGTAGAAACCAGTTAGCAGATTACACCAGAAGAAAAAAGATCTTTTTTTTGAATTTCAGTGGCTTAATACAGAATAGTATTACTACAGCAGCTAAAGCAAAGTCAGTCACTCTCTCTTTTATCAAGTGATATAAATTTGAGAAGTAATGGCAATAAACATGATATGCCTTTCAAAAAAATATTAATGATAAGAATGTTACTGGTGCCTAGTATGTGGTACAGTGTCCATTGTCTGCATGAGAATACAAAGCCTTCCACATGGAAATTCCAATCTGTATAACTTTTTTATCAGACACCACAAAGATGTTCCTATGCTTTCATGAGCACTGCCTGCAGTGCTGCCTATGATGTGTTCATTTGGTTTATTTCCATAGGTGCTTTTTGTATACCTTTGTACATCCCTTACAACCTGACGGGGAAGTGGCACTTGGGAAGAAACCTGTGCAAGCTCTGGCTAGTTATGGACTATCTTGTGTGTACAGCTTCAGTGTTTAATGTTGTCCTTATCAGCTATGACCGTTTCCTGTCAGTTACAAAAGCTGTAAGTAGAACATTTCTAATTATTTCTTTATTTTTTTATATCTATAAATAGATATTTAGACTTCTCTAAAACTCAGAGTGTTTACAATAATACTAAAAGCTCAATAGCCCTTCATTGTGGGGATTAAAAGTTTGAGCTGAAATGATTCAGCTTTTTGAGAGCAAAGCTGGGAAAGGTTCTTTATTCTGAAAACATTAAAATATTATTGTACCATTTTTTTCTGGATAAACTTTGGTGCTTCAGTGTATCATAACAGGTACAATTTTGGCAGAGAGGTTGCCATGGCTATGCGTTTTCCTAGCCTGTGAAAATTTGCCTAAATATGCAAGTTTTCAAAGACTCTGTAGAGACTTAGTAGAGGTGGGCAGCTAAGGTCTTTGAAGATTTTTTTTCATGCTTAAGCTAGGTATACTAGAAATAAGATGCTTTCTATCAATTTGCTGGCTGCTCTAAGTGCTGTGGCATTGGAACGTGGGGAAACGAGAATGTCTTGCTTGAGTTTTTAGTGTTTCCCTGCAGCTGCCCACATGGGAAGCTGTCTAATTACACTACAGAGGAGGTGGGGGTCAAGGTAGGAATGGGGTAACTGAAGTGTAGAGGACTTGGGCTTTGATTATTAAAAGAGTGGTAGTTAAAACTAGGTTAAGTCAAGGAAGTGCATGGGCCTAGGATAAATTTCTRAAAGGAGAAGGGGATATGGAGAGAGATGTGGGATGGATTGATTGGAGAATATATGAGGAACTGCAGTACCACAGAGGGTGACTGATGTGCTACCAAACAAGCAGTTGGGTGGAAATGAATCCTTGGAAGTGAAAACAAGAATAGATAGAAATGTGCAGTGAGGGAAAAGGTGTTTCATGAGTTTTATCATTCTCCTGCTTCAGAGGATATCTGGGGAATCCACTGGTAAATATTAACATTCACCATTTCTAAGCTCTTACCTCGTGTTTGGCCCAGAAGAAAGATGGACATCCTCTGCTGTTATCAGTCTGTTAGCTCAAGTGACATGAGCTATGTGGTAGATCTGGAGGTTCTCATTCAGAAAGTGCTGATAAGATGCCTTATCTCTGTTTTCTTCCCCAGTGTTATGGTTTTAAGGTCTTCTGTTGTTGCTGCTGCTGCTGTTGTTGTTTTAAAGCTGAACAATCAAGTACAAAAACCCCTGTGCTTGAGAAATGGTAATATTGAGAAATATTAATATTGTTGCAGAGCTCAGAATGCGAGAAATGTAAATTAAGAAGGTCTCTGCAACCCAACTGGGCCCCATGTTCTTGTGCATTGATGATAGTTTTTAGTGACATGATCACATTCTGTTTTCCTCCTCTAGGTGATTAGGATGGAGTGAATCTGGGAGCATGCAACATAGGACTGTTATCCAAAAGACACCATGGTTCCTTATGGATTTGGGATCTTCCCCTGMACCTGCTGCAGAGCTAGCATGTGGTCAGGGCCAGTCATTTCAGACTAAACTTCAGTGAAGCTGCACTGAGCTTCCTGTTTTCTGCCTACTAAATTGAGAAGCTTGTGGTCTTACTGCAAATTCGTAATTGCAGTTGATGTGAACTGGAGCTGTGCTCTGAGACAATATGGTGCAAGATATAACACTGACACTTCAGGCTACAGATGTTTAAAATATGGAATCTAAAATAAAGCCTGTAACACTGCCTCATTGCTCTCTTACTCACTGGTAAAATAGGGACAATGATGCCCATCATGCCTTATGTTGTGAAGAAAGCATTCATTAATATTTGTATAGCATGCAGATGCTATACTAATGAATAGCATAGGAAACCCAGTGAAGAAGATAATAGTTCTGGATCTCAGTAAAGCCTGAGATTACAAATATTGAACAGTGTGGAGGAAATAAAATATTGACCAGCTTCTCATTAACTGATCATCCTGTGCATTGAAAGATGCAGGGGCCAAGAACGAGAAGTATGTATTATTCTTACATGGGCTGTTAGAAGGGCAGTATTAACTCTTGCATTTTCTAACTTTGGATGACATGATTTTAATTCTTAATATTTTTTAAAGATAGATATTTATTTATGGCTAGAGAGTAAGGTAAATTAATGCAATCTGGGTAGACAAAAAAACTTCAACATTTGCAGTAGACAAAGAGCTGTTTACAAGGTAAAGTGAGTGTTAAAAACAGAATGTTTCAATAAAGTAAGGAATGTTAAAGTGTATGTGTGGAATAGATTTTCTGTTATGGAAGGAAGAAATAATATTAAAAATTAGATTGTCTACTGGTTGCAGTCTTTCTTGGCAAGCTATAGAGGGCTTCTACTTTTGCCAGTGGAGAAAGGAAGTTCCACAATTGTCTTCACTCTTCTCTGAGCCTGAGCATTTTTTGAGTCATAAACTGATTCCTTAATATTTCCTTGCTGTGGTGGTGATGAAATCAAACCATATCCTTTTCCCCCTAGATTTCAGGTGATAGTTTAGCTATCATAATTTCTGTGCTCCTCCCCAATCCCAAATAGTAAAATCAATCATTGAGCTACAATATTTCATGAGCAAGATTAATAGAGTTTTTCAGGACTGTACAGAAGTGAAGGGGTTCTGGGTTTCTGGGGAATTACAGAACCAAAAGTATACTTGAGCTTTTTATTTTTATGAGATATTTGTTCCAAAATGTTATATGAATGAGTGATGTGTCCTTTGTTTCTCATAGGTGTCTTACAGAGTCCAGCAGGGAGCAGCCTCCGACCCTGTTGTGAAGATGGTAGCCATCTGGGTCTTGGCCTTCCTCCTCTACTGCCCAGCAATTCTCTTCTGGGAGCACGTGGCTGGCTGCAGCGTGGTCCCAGAGTGGCAGTGCTACGCTGAGTTCTTCAACAACTGGTACTTCCTCCTGTGCGCCTCCACCTTGGAGTTCTTCGTGCCGCTGGTCTCAGTGACCTATTTCAATGTGCACATCTTCTGGAATATCCAGAAGCGCCAGAGACGTGGCAGCGTGCAGGAGGGTGAACCTCTAAAGAGCAGCAGCCTGTCTTGGAGATCTTGCCTCTTGCCAAGGCAAGGATTATCTTCTGTAGAAGCAGAGGACAGCGTTTCATCGTTAACAAGGTCATGGAGACCAGCAGTGGTGGCTAACTGTCCTTCTCCAACACAAACTGACTCCATAACCCTCAAAAATGATCTCTCTGCTTCTTTCCGTGCAAAGACCAGGTCAAAACTGCAACGGGACAAGAAAATTGCGAAGTCACTTGCCATAATTGTGTGTGTCTTTGCCGTTTGCTGGGCCCCGTATACGTTACTAATGATTATTCGTGGGGCCTGCCAAGGAACTTGCATCCACAGGTCCTTGTATGAAATTGCCTTTTGGCTTTTGTGGCTCAATTCGTCTTTGAACCCATTTCTCTACCCTCTCTGTCATATGAGGTTTCGAATGGCTTTCATGAAAATATTATGTCCCAAAAAGTTTGCAACATTGAGATCACGTAACACACCTTCTTTTTAGAGAGTTAAAGCAAAGAACTTACAGATAAGGTACCTCTCTTATTTAGTGCTGATTTTTTGTATTTTCAGCAGAAATATAGGAAAAGCTTTTGTTCACTGATGTTATTGGTTGAGAGTGCAGTGGAGGCATGTACTTGCCCTGATTTTTTTGTTTTGTTTTGTTTTCGCTTGTATCGTGCCAAGATAAACACCATCTAGTGCAAAGAAAAGTATAACAATGTTTTGCTGGGTGTGCTTTTTGGGTCATTTGTGGGTTTGAGGTACTTCCCTCTTTGTATATATGTATAAAAGTATAAAATATAGAAAGATAAACCAATCTAATGCACAAAATAATGAAGAGTAATAGTCAATTTGCAAAGTCTTATTTGAAATAAATATCTAATTTGAAATTGGCTGTTGAAATATTGCAAAAGCAGAGTATTTCTTTGTTCAACGATTCAAATGCATGTAAACAGCTTAACCATAGCACAAAAGTTAATGACTTTGAGGAACTAAAATGCCATTCTATTTAGAGGTTTGTAACTGAAGACTTCTTTTGCCATTATTTTTCACCATTCCTGTTATGCTTCCTTGCCTTGTATGGATAGTGTTATGCATTGTGAGCCTGATTGCTGAGAGGTGTACAGCTTCAGGAGGCCATTGATTCAGCACACCTATTTTCRTTGTCATGAGTTAAGGAATTGGCATAGATTTTATTCATTTTATTTTTCTGTAAAGCTTAAAAAAAAAAATTTAGAACATTTATAGACTAGCTGGTGTACTAAGTAAACATCTGTTGAACAGAGAAACTGCAGGTAAGCCCAAACTGGGAAAGTATTTGAGCTGGCTGCTTTTCTATCCCTATGCTTTTAGCATAAAAATTTTGATGTAAGAGAACTGCTTGCATTTTGTGAATAAAGAATGGGTTGATTACTTTGGAAAAATGGCCTTCACAATTATTGACTATGTAAACTGGATCCAAACTTTGCAGCATGCGAGAGTTTGTCAGGGAGCACAATGTGCAGCAAATTTGAAACCACACAGAGGAGAGTGGTGAAGTTACAAGTCAGTATTCTTGTGGTTGTGTATTCACTCAGTGTTCAAACTATTTTGTCACACCACTCGTATATTTGAAAAGATCATCATGTTTTTCTAAACATAGAATTTCTTGCTCTCCAGCACCCAGGGTAAGTCAAACATTTGGATAGTTAATGCTCACAACATTAAAGCTGTCTTGCCCAATGTGKTATTCTAGAAGTCTTCTCCACTCTGTTGGACATTTTTCAGGGTCATGCTAATATGTTTGTTCAGTATTTGTTTTTGAGTGCACCTTTCATGCACTGACACAAGTGTGCTTTGTTTGCCAAAACGATTCCTAGGCAAAGTCCCCTCATCCACTTGCTCGCTCGCTCGCTCGCTCACTCACTCACTCACTCACCCATTTCACTCTTTCATGCCTTTCATTTCCTTCTGTCTTTGCAGATGTCTAATAGCTATTGTAAATACATGGTGGGGATTAGCCTGTGAGTGTCAGTGAGGTTCAACCCAAACTACAATAGCATTTTTCTGACTTACCCTCTCAAGTCTTAAAAAAAAACCCAAATATACCCGTTGGAGGAAATGCTGTTTTCCTGTTATTTTGGACAGGTCTTTAGCCCCAGTGATTTTCATGTCTGTCTCCTTTATGTTAGCATATAATTTTTCTCTCCAGGGAGGAAGGAAGGAGAGACCACAGAGGTTTCTCCCTCAGCCCCATCGAGAATGATAATAGAACTTCAGCATTCCATTTGACTTCCCTAATTTTAAAAGCAAGAGACTGACTCTGTCCTCTGATGTCAGTGAGAATCTTTACTTGTTACAGCATGTCTGACATGGCTCCAAAGCAGGACTTAAAATCATGTTAATACCTGGTTCAAAACTCTGCACCTCTCCCATGCACGTACAATTTAGTCACTTTGTCATAGGATCATAGGACAGGTCAGGTAGGAAGGGATTTCAGGAGGTATCTAGTCCCCCACCTCCTGCTCCAAGCAGGGTCAGGTGTAAGATCAGACCAGGTTGTTCAGTGCTTTGACCAGTAGGGTCTTGAAAACCTTCAAGGATGAAGACTGTATGGCCTCCCTGGGATGCCTGTTCCTCTGCTTGTCTTTTGTCAGAGTAAAGAAGTTTTTTCTTATATACAGCCTGAGCTTCTCTAGTTTCAACTTATGGCCATTGTCTCTGGCCTCCCACCATGCACCACTGTGAAGAGCCTGGCTCAGTCTTCTCCATAACCTCCCCTTCGGTGCTGGGATGCTGCTGTTAGGTCCCTTCAAAGCTGTCCCATCTCCAGGCAGAACAACCCTGATCCCTTGGCCACTCCTCGCAGGGCAAGTGCTCCAGCCCCCGACCATCCTGGTGACCTCCTGCTAAACTTGCTCTGGTGTATCAATGACTTTCTTGTACTGGGGGACCCAAAACTGGGCAGTTTCTAGATTTGGTCTATCAAATACCAAGAAAAGGAGGATAAACATTTTGGCCTTCCTTCCAGCCAGGGCACAATGCTGACTCATATTTTGGGTCTACCCAGACCCACAGGGTCCTTTTCAGCTGAGCTGTTCCCAGCCAGCCAGTCCTCTCAACCTGTCTCATTGCCAGGGCTTTTCCTTCCCATGTGCAGGAGTTTCCATTTGTCCTTGTTGAATTTGGTAAGGTTCCAGGAGTTTCTCCTGTTTCTSCAGCCTATGCCCCTCTGAATGGCAGCTCTGCATTGAGCATATTAACTGGTTCACCCAGTTTGGTGTTGTGTTCAAACTTGAAAAAGTGTACTTCATCACCACCCCCGGATCATCAATAAAGATGTTAAAAAGGACAGGTCTCAGGGTAGGCCCCTGTAGTACTCTAATTGTTGCAGGCCTCCAGGTAGAGTACAATCCATTATCCACTACCCTCTGAGCCTGACCATCCAACTATTTTTTACCCATCTATTCGTACATCCATCCAGACCCTAACATCCTAACTTGGATACAACAATACTGTGTAGAAAGCCTTCCTAAAGTCAAGGTAAATGTCATCCACTACTCTCTCCTTGTCCATGAATCTGGTCATTTTATCATAGAAGGCAATCAAATTGGCCAGGTACRATTTACCTTTGGTAAATTGAAGGTGACTGTTCCCAGTCACCRTCTGCTCCTTCAGATGCTCAGAAATGCATTCCAAAAGGACTTGCTCCATAATTTTCCCAGGGACCAAAGTGCAGCTGTAGTTCCCCTGATCGTCCTTTTGGCCTCTTATGATGGGTGCAACATTTTCCTTTCTCCAGCTGTTGGGGACCTCCACTGATCTCCATGACCTTTCAAAGAGCAGCCTTGCAAGAACATTAGTCAGTTCTCTCAGCACCCTTGGGTGTAGCCTGTYGGGTCCCATGGACTTGTATGTGTCAAATTCTCCCAAGTAATCCCTGAATCTGTCCTCACACACTCCCTGCAGGTCTCTTTGAACTCTTTCACTAAACACAGAGAATTGTGAGACCTTGATGGTGAAGACTGAGGCAAAGAAGGCATTGAGTACTTCAGCCTTATCTGTGTCTGCTGTCACTAGATCACCCACCCCATTCAGCAATGGGACCACATTTTCATTGTTCAGCCTTTTAATACTAATGTAGTGGTAGAAGTTCTCTGTGTTGGCCTTGACATCCTTTGCAAGCTTTCCTAGCACCATGCCTACATGGCTGGACAACATTTCCAACTTCCTCCTTTGTAGCCTGTTCCTGCTTCCAACTCCTCTATGCTGCCTTTTTGCATTGTTGCTCCATGAGTTCCCTCCTTAGCTAGTCTCCTGATACGTCTGCTTGTTTTTCTGAGAATTGAGATGGACAAATTTTATGTTTGGAGGATGCTGTTCTTAAAGGCCTGCAGGTTTCCTAAGCTCCTTTGCCCTTCAGAGCTGCCTCCCATGGCACCCCCCTAGCAGGTCCCTGCACAAGGGGAAGTCTGCTCGCCTCAAGTCCAGGGTCTGTACTCTGCTACTCCCCTTCCTCACCCCTTTAGGAACTGGAACTCAACTACTTCGTGGTCCCCATAGCCAAAGCTGCCATTGATTACACACCCCCAGCCATTTCCTCCTTGCTAGTGAATAGCAGATCCAGCTGTGTGTCACCCTCCAGTGGCAAACAGTTCTTGCATCAAAAAGTTGTCCCTGATGCTGTTCAGCAATCTTTTTGACTGCTTGCACCCTGCTGTGTTGCCTGTCCAGCAGATGTCATGGAGACTAAAGTCCTCCATAAGTAACAGGTCTGTGATCCGGACACTTCCTTGACTTGCTTAAAGAAGACTTCATCCACTTCCTCACCCTGTTCAGGTAGTCTGTAACACACTCCCATCATGATGTCACTCATGTCACTGTCCTCTCCTCTGACCCTGACCCGCAAAATAGCAACCAGACTGTTGTCTATCCCATAAAAAAACTCCATACGTTCAACCTGTCCCTGCACATGGAGCGAAACTCCCCCTCCTCGTCTTCCCTGTCTGTCTTTACTGACATGTTTGTATCTGTCCATTGCAGCATGCCAGTCATGTGAGCTGTCCCACCACGTCTGTCTTTGCAGCAATGTTGTGGTTTTGTGATGGCACACAGAGCTCTAGTTTCTCCAGTTTGTTTCCCCAGCAACCCCCAAGATGTCATGTTGGCAGAGGGGTGCCCCTGTCCCCTGCAGGGATGACTCTGATAGCTATCATCACTCTCCTTTTCTTCTTGTGCGAGCACTTGGTTGAGTCTCAGCTGGCTCTGACGCCTCCCCCGGYGAGAGATCGTCTTTCTCGCCTGTTCTCAGGGCACTATACCTCTGCTCTTTCTCCTCCAGAGGCCATTCAGTGCCGTTGCTCTTGATTACTCTTTACAATATATTCCACTTTGTCCTGCAGCACCATGTCTCTCCTCCCCCCAGCCCATCCAAGTACATGTCTCTTTCCTTGTTTCTTGCCCTTTGTCTTGTCAAGCTCTCAGCATCACAGCCTCAGTCTGAAAAACTGTGCTGTGGTGCTATGGAGCTGGTGAGCTGTGGGCATGATTCATGGCCTGCCAGCTTCTGTGTCACTCTTTCCAAAATAAATTAAATGATAAGGAGGAAGGGATGTGCCTCCTCACACCTGCAAAGGGTTAGAGTTTGGCATTTTGTGGAGGGGAAGATTACTTGAAATTACCTGGGAAGTGAAGGATTAAATAGGCTAAGCCTACAGGGTCTTCCAAAGCACAGGTATCTGGTCTTCTGTGTCCAGGGCTACACTTGCATGTTGATTAGTATGAGTTCAGAAGGTATTGATGATACTTCTTCTGTGTATAAGTTTGAATTTTAGAAGCTCTGTAATAAGCAACATTAAGAAATATATATCTCTGTGTTTTAACTTTATAATTCAGTACAAGGTATGACAGCAGGCACAACAATGCCTACAGTTTACAGCGAGAGAAATTTATAATTCAAACYCTGTTGACCACTAGGGAAGTGAAAATGAATTCTGTTTTTAGCTTCAAGAGAATTCAGTGTGTAAAAGTGCTTACATAATGCTAATATGCAAACTGCTTGTCTTTGAAGAGAGTTGTTTTCAGACTAACTTTTCAACCTCAGTAGATAAGGATCAACCTTCAGGAGAGAAGCAGATAATTTATTTTAAAAGTGTGCACTTAGTGCTGCTTATGGGGAGTCTTTTACAGGTTTCGTTTTCAGGCAAAAATGTGTCTTCAGAYCAAGGAGAATTAACAAGTCCAGATATAATAGCCCAGGAATCTTGCAGTCCGTTATTTTGATACTGTGATTTTTTTGGATGTTTCCATATTCAGCCCATGCTGTTAATATACTTGTCTCAATCTTTTGGATAAACCTGCGAGACGTGAGTTTCTTCCCAGAGTGAACTGACCTGGACAGGCAGGATGCACAACAGCAGTGCTGAAGCTCTGCGTACGACTGGAACGTGCAATGGGACCACGTCCTCACAGCCATTGARCTCAGAGTTCTCGCTGGGTGTGTTGGTGCTCCTGGCTGTCCTTATGGCGCTGCTGGCTCTGATCACAATCCTTGGAAACGCCTTGGTGATCCTTGCTTTCATAATGGACAGAAACCTCCGGCATCGGAGTAATTACTTCTTTCTCAATCTTGCTATTTCTGACTTTGCAGTGGGTAAGTTGCAACCGTGGAGGCATGGAGTATTTGTTCCTTAGCAATCTTAGGCGAAGCAGGAGTGTATTTTGCTGGGTGGTTTCTTCTAAGAGCAGTATTTCCCAGCTGTGTGTCTAAGGGAGGGATAAGGAAAGGTGGAAACTTCATTAAGTGTTTTAGCAATCTACTATTTCTCAGAAATGTATTATAATGAGGAATACATCTGTTGTCGCATAAATACTTTTAATGTTACTGCTTCAGAAAAAAGGAGCAACCACTATAGGTGAATACTGACTGAAGGAAAGAGGTTGTGTGCTGCTAGTTCTGATTTAACTCTGCTCCTCCTGTTAAATTATTCATTGCAGACTGTCAGAGTATTCTTATATTTGACAATGTAACTATGTTCTTATATAGCTACCTGTGTTACATCAAAGTAAGTAAATTACTTCTCTACATAGTACTAAAGGCTTATTAAAGTATTATACTACAGAAAAAGTGTTCTACCATTTGTTCCTTTTACTGGTTGCAACTCAAGGGCAAGCTATGGAGCAGATGGATTGTCCTGATGCCAGCAGCAGTCTGCTCCCATCTATTTTCCTTATTAGCCCCCTCTTCCCATAATGTCATTGCAGAACCGGAGTGTTGCCCATGGACATACAATAAAGCCAGTAGCAGTGGGCAATGCCAGGACAGGAGGTGGGTGGTGGGAATGCATTGTGCAGCATGCCTTCAGGGTTCAAGCCAGGAACCAGTGCAGCAGAGAAAGCTTCGTGCAAGCATTGTCCAGGGGCAGATGTCCCAGCAAAAAGGAAACAAGAGTTAGGTTCCTTAGCAAGTTCAAAAGTGCTGAATATTGGTTTTTAGAAGGCTTTTCAGTGAGGTCTGCCTGGCTCTTTTAATGTAGCAACTTCAGTATAGGATTGCAAGCTTTTAAACCTGGATCCTAGGAGCAAAGGTAGTGACTGCATCTTGAGAAGTATTATAAAAATCTTCCTGCATTATCTTGACTTAAGGCTAGCAAATTGGTATTTCTGCACACAAGTGCTTCTCTTTCGGGCCGTCACAGAGACCAGTATTCATTGAACCACAAGGAGGGAAGTAGCACCCTCATTGATCTGCACTACTTCTAGCAATGCTCACTCTTCAGTACTGTTTCTCTTTCAGTGCTGAGTAGTGGAGCACATGAGGTTAGCCTCTAAGACTTTGCTTCATTTATGTGATTTTTAACAGACAGTCTCTAATTCTGGGGCTTACCCATTGGGGCAGAAACTAAATGATGCCTGTGCTGAAACCCTTGTTTTCCTGCTCCCTACATGCAGTAGGGAGCCTCTTCATTGCTCAGGTCTTCTGCAAAAMGCCTGTTTCTCCTCGTATTTTACAATTTAATCAAGAAATTTTAAATCCTACCTACTATATCGGTTCTTGTTTGTAGCTGGTGCCTCATGGAGTCTTAAGTCAGCCCAGAGGAAATGGTTGGTACAGGCATTTTGTTGGCCTATAGACCACCTAAATCTGTGCCTTTGTCTCTGAGATCAGTCAGAAAATGCTTTATTTTCTGAAACTGCTGTAGTATTTAGTCTTGTAGTATGTAGTCTTAGGGAACTGGAATCTTTCCAGACAGTGTGACTCATGTCTTTTGCATCCTCTTATTATTAAAAGTGAGAATAGTTTCAAATACAAATGCTTAAAGCCTGGTTCTTACCTCTATAGTTACATCTATAGCTAAAATCAGGGATTATTTTTGACATGGTACCAAACACTGGCTGATCACATTGAAGTCGGTGAGAACAGTAGCTGTTGTCAGCAACTCTGAAAAATGAGTATTTTGTACAGGAGTGATGCTGCTTGTATTTCAAGTGTGTATTAAGACAAGCCATTGATATTGAAAGTGCTCCATGCGGGTGCCTGCTGATAGCAGCCATTGCTCATTCCCCCAAAAGCGATTATTGTCAGTGGATCACACCAGCCTGAATATGTTCAGTAAATTTTAAGATCTTGTCATCTTCAGCTGACTTATTAAAAAATAACAGTGTGAAAAGTTTACAATGGATCTTGAAGTTGCATATCGTTCTGCATTTGTCTCTAGTGGAGCAGCTATTTCAGGCATGGAACATCAGATATTGCACCATACTTTTGAAAGAATATTAGTGGTGGTAAAACTACATTTTAAGAATGAAGTTGCTGAATTACTAGCTTAAAAATAAAACACAAACATGACTTTCTCGTGAAAATAGTCCAGTGGAAGGCAATGTTTTGGTATTCTGTCTAAAGGCAACTCCCTACTTCAACTTTATTCGTAATGCAAATAAGTGATACAAAAATAACATATCTGCCAGCAAATTAGCAATGATTAGTGGAGACTTYTCTTCACCTATGGCAAGAGAATTTCTGATTCCTGCTGAATAGAGAAAGGAGAAATTAATGGTCAACTCTACCGGTAGCAATATACAAACTTTTTACATTTGCAAGCAACTACATTTCAGCACTTTGCAACAATATGAAATATTACCTGATTTCAGATAGAGAGATTTTGGGGGATTTTCATCTTTACTGTTTTATTTTGTTCTTTTCTTTGTGTTTAACACCTCCTTAACTGCAAGAATTTCGGTCTCTATTAACCAACCTTTCTCCCATATTAGGGCAAATATTGACTTGTTTCTCTCATTGCTTAAATTTCTTTGTTTCTTGGCCTTTTGGATGAAAGTTGAACACAGCAAAACAAAAAATAATTATTGGAGTTATCTCAGTTGGAGAACCAGCATGATTTAACACATCACTTAAGGCGGGTTTCATATCTCTGCTGTGACTACTCTATCTTTGGTAGGTTTCCAGACAACATGCAAAATCTCCAGTATATTTTTGCTAACTTAGAAATGCTAACCAATCTCACATTAATAAGCAACATTAGCAACATTTGTAGTTGTGTTTGGGGAAAAACTCTAACACAGATGAAAGATTGTCGGACACATAGTATTAAGGTTACATCTCTAAGCCTAACCACAATGCATACATGCTGGGCACAGATTACATATCTTTAGAGTCTATAAAGCTGGTTAGATTGCAGTTTTCTTCTTCAGCAGATCCTTCTTTGCTGATTTGCCCTAAGCTTATTTCTAACAATCAACATACACAAATTCACTGAGATCTAATATACAGAAAGTCATCATCAGATTTCATGAGAATTTAAGAATTTCCATATATAAATTACATGCTAGTATAAATTATTGGTATCTTACTAGTATTTCTTTTTAACTAAATACCAAAATACTGACTCTCTGCTTCCATGAGCACCATTTGCAATCCTGATTGTAACAACTGCATTGTGGCTTTGTTGTTGCTTTCCATAGGTGCATTCTGCATACCTCTGTACATCCCTTACATCCTGACAGGGAAATGGCAATTGGGAAGAGGCGTTTGCAAGTTCTGGCTACTTATGGACTACCTTCTGTGCACAGCTTCAGTATTTAACATTGTTCTTATCAGCTATGACCGTTTCCTGTCTGTTACTAAAGCTGTAAGTACCCTGTTTATAGCCTCTCTGAGTTTTGTCTCAAGAATGTGGGATGTGGCAAGGTCAAATCTTGATATTAGTGATATACCCTTTGCTGTATTAGTGAGCATAGGCCCAAATTTAATCAAGACAAGAGCTCTCAAAAATGTGCTGACATGTGGAAATGGTTAGATTTTTGCAGGTAAATGAGGTGAATATACTGCACTGAGCATGCTCCAAGCCAGAGCCAGTAGAACAGCTCTTTTCTCCCCATTTTTGCTACAGGCTGCTGTTGTGCTTCTAAAGAAAACAGCCTGAGGGGTGAAAAGGGTAAGGGAGGAGTCTGACAACAAAAGGGCTAAGGAAAGAGGAAGTTTGAAGTAAACTGTGGATTTGGGTTTGGACCTAAAATTGGGCATGGGGGAAAAAGGCACTGGTGATAGGGCAGTGAAGTGAAGGACACTGGGGATATGCAGGAATAAACTCCTCTCAGTATCTGGAACAGAACACAAAACTTCAGATGTGAAGTTCACGCTGTGCCTCTGCYTTCTGCAGAGTGCCTTGTGTATACCTTATGTCTTGGTTCATATGAAGGATGGAGATCAGTTTTTTCTCACCAGTAATTCTGTTAGCTTAAGTGGTAGGGAAATACGTGGGAAAGCCAAAGGTTCCAGCTCTTTGGTGATCTATAAGGATATCAATATGATGTCTTATGATACATTTCAGCTTTTGTTTTTATTAATTAKAATTATTTACATTATTATACTTGCATTATTTTTATTAAATTTTATTATTTTCTGTTATTTAATTTCATTTCAAGGAAAAAATCTAGGAAATTAAACACCTAAACATTTTACATTTAAGAAACATTGCATTGGAAAGCCAAAGACTCAACATTTACAAAGGGCCAAATTAAGAGCACCTGTGCAAATGCAATTAAGACCTACGGACATCTATATGGTAGTCTTTAATGACATTCATACTTTTTTTTTCAGCTGGATGTCTAACTTAGCTCCCAGAATTATAGATTCTTCCTAACATCCTGTCAAAAGGATAGAGCAGGGCATGAGAGCTGTAAGATATCTGTCTGTTCTAAACCATATAGTGKAAAATGTGTACTGGGCTAGGAGCTGGGGGAAGAAGGAAGAAAAAGGATGATTTCATGGCTTTGTCAGCAAAAGGCTGCACTGCAGAACTGGAGTTTATCCCTACCTCCTCATGATGTATGCAGTAAATGCATTTTTTCAGAGGTGTCTGTTAAATATTTGTGGCACGTTTTCTGTCAACTACTTTTACATATACAGTCCTATTTCCTTGTAAAATGCTGTAAAAAGGCAGTGCAGTTGTCAGTGAATGGGAGTTGTGCTCCGAGCAACTATAAAATGCTAACCAGTCTGGCAATTCAGACTGCAGATGTCTCAAACAAGGCACTTCAAATTAAGAGATACTTCTGACACTGATGGATGATCATGTTTCATTGCCTGGACCAGGACTCTAGCACTGTTACATTAACCTGTCAAGAGACACCCCTATGTTATGTCAACATCACTAAAATAAACATAACTGGGGACATTCCTGGGTGAACTTCAGCTGCTCAGCATAGCTGTAGCTCCAAATTACCAAATAGCATACCAGCTCCTTTGCTGGTATTTTTGTTGGTACCAAATGTTTCTCTAAAGGTATGACATTTTTCTTTGTTTCTCATAGGTGTCTTACAGAGTCCAGCAGGGAGCAGCCTCCAATCCTGTTGTGAAGATGGTAGCCATCTGGGTCTTGGCCTTCCTCCTCTACTGCCCAGCAATTCTCTTCTGGGAGCACGTGGCTGGCTGCAGCGTGGTCCCAGAGTGGCAGTGCTACGCTGAGTTCTTCAACAACTGGTACTTCCTCCTGTGCGCCTCCACCTTGGAGTTCTTCGTGCCRCTGGTCTCAGTGACCTATTTCAATGTGCACATCTTCTGGAATATCCAGAAGCGCCAGAGACGTGGCAGCGTGCAGGAGGGTGAACCTCTAAAGAGCAGCAGCCTGTCTTGGAGATCTTGCCTCTTGCCAAGGCAAGGATTATCTTCTGTAGAAGCAGAGGACAGCGTTTCTTCCTCTATGAGGCCGAAGAAAGTGTCCTTGGTAACTGAAAGCTCATCTCCATCCAGAGGCAATTCTGTAACCCCAGAGAATGATCTCTCTACTTCTTTCTGTGCAAAGACCAGGTCAAAATTGCAGCAGGACAAGAAAATTGCGAAGTCACTTGCCATAATTGTGTGTGTCTTTGCCATTTGCTGGGCCCCRTATACGTTACTAATGATTATTCGTGGAGCCTGCCATGGAGTGTGTGTCCATAACTCCTTGTATGAAACTACCTTTTGGCTTTTGTGGCTCAATTCGTCTTTGAACCCATTTCTCTACCCTCTCTGTCATGTTAAGTTTCGAATGGCTTTCATGAAAATATTATGTCCCCAAAAGTTTGCAACATTGAGATCAAGCTCTTTTTAGAAGGAAAAAAACCCATACAGATTTACAGCTGAAGAGCAGCTGTAGCTGTACTGAATGAGGGATGTAAATGGCCAAGGTTTGTAAGTAGAGGTAATATCTTTCAGTAGATTAATCTAGTTAGAAAGGTTAGACAAACCTCTGGGGAAATATGTCCTCCTTCAGAGAAGCTTGCATGCCCAGAGATTGTGTACTTTTCCCAGCTATTTCAATTGGCCAGGTAAAAGATATTGCCTCTATCTTCAAAGCTTACCTTGACTTACCCTATCAGACCATCCACATTATCTTCATTCTGGTTGTTGAAGATATTATTTTCAATAATAGTACAGCTTTTATTTGTGTTCATGGATGGTATTAGTTAACAAGGCAATAAAGATGGGTATTTGCTGTAAGATCAATAGTATTCAAAAGGCAATATCTTCTCTCTTTTTTTTTTTAACAGTTTGTACTGCAATCAGAAGCAATTCTTTTCCTACTGTAAAATACTCAGTTAATTTATGATTTCTGTTGTCAGGCACATGGCAGGATTACTTTCTTTCATGATGCTTGGACATCAGGGCTAATGCAGGGACTGCTTTTAAAGACCTCAATGAAGATGTCCTCTGCAGGAAGGCATTAATCTACATACCTGATTAGATGAAGTGGTGGAGAATTCAGAGGTATAAGGCATTTATGCACATCTTCAGCTGTTCTTTAAGAAACCAGCCTTCTACAGCTATAGTTTTGAAAGATTATAGAAAAGAGTAGCATTTCCTATTCAAAGCTACTATAGAAATTGAGGCCAGGTCCATAGGGAGCAACATGTTGACCATGGTGGGGAATGTATCTGTTATCGAATAACCCAACAGAGCATCTTGCAGAATTTGTAATATATGACCTCCTCAGATCCCATCTGATTGTGCTGCCACAAGAGCATCAGCCCAACCCTGAGCAGGGGGAATGGGGCCTGACTTAAACCATCCCATGCAAGAACACACCTTCTCTCTCTGTGAAGGAGCTGGGCTGCTCATCAGARAGAGTCACTTGCTTTTCCTGAGTTTGTACAGTTATACCCAGAGAGGAGAAATTCTGCTGCTGCCCACCCAGGAGGACATGTGTGCAGTGGGCAGAGCAGTGCAAACACTTTGTGGCCCCTCCGAACCCTTTCCTGACTTCCAGTGAAACGGAAACCCGCACTGTGAGAAATGCAGGTCTTGCAGGCCTTTCTCATTTCCAAATATGGTGTAATACATGAGGGCCAGCTCAATTCCACACGTGAGCAAAACCCCATTCAGTTCAGTGTGCCCATGGCCAAACAATTCAAATAACTGAGAAACAGGTTGATTGCGAATATTCTATCCCATTTCTCCTCCCTTGTACATTTTCTGTTTCTTTTACAAGACCTTTGTTGGAAATTATGATAAGTGGCTAAATGTCTTACACGCTAATGGTGTGTTTGGTCTGCTGTAGGAGCCAGAAAAATGACTAATCTTAATGGCTACTGATAGTACATGTGGTGAATTAGCTGAGACAGAGGAGAGGTAAACTCTTTCCAACATTCAGCTTCCAAAAAGTTTAAGGTTATTTAGTTACAGAATTCTGGAATTATCAGGTACTAGATTCCTTACTAAAATAAGCAGGTGTAACTCTTTAAAATACAAATAGTTTCTTTTCTTAACACAGTAAGTATAAGGCTGGCAAATGAATGGAGGAATAAATACTAAAGAAACTTGAATGGTAGTGGGTGTCCCTTTTACATCACAGTTTTATTTAATGCAAACCCATGTTAGTCTGTTTTACTTAACATTCCTTTTAATGTTCTTCTGGGCTGAAGACCACTTAATCACAGTCATTTGTCCTGCTCTATGGTATGAAAGTGTAAACTTGTCTACCTACACAAATTAAATATGTATTCACTAATGTTGTAAGAAGTGTTGTCTCTTTAACATAAACTGGGAACTGAAAGAGTTGACAGGAACTACTTCAAAGACCTGTTTTTTGAACAGAACTTTGCTGAAGATACTCATCATGGAGTATAGCATATGAACTGAAAATAATGTAATACAGAAAATTCAGGAAAGAAATATGTAAGTGGTATTATTTTTATAAACTTAAAGGGAAGATAAGAATCTCAATTTTGACATTTTGTGAGGTTTAAAATATTAGCAAACATTGATGGATGGTCAGCTTTTTGGGAATAGTCTTGCCCAGGATTCAGGTTTAATGTTTTGAGGAAGGAAAATTGTTCATACACTTGCAGGTAGAAACATGAACGTAAGCTCAATGTCAGAAGAATGACGGCCAAGGACAAAGCCATTATTTTATTGTCTAATCACTAATATAAAGCTGCATTTTAAAAACACAGCAAGCAGGTGTACTTAATTTGACATTGTCTCCAGGCAGACCAGGTCTAGTTTTTACCCTAATTTCATACTCTGTGTTTACCTAGCCTAGGCTTGTTTTGTTGTCAGTCTTAGCTGTGGAGATAAGAAGGCCTCTCCTTCTACAGCCTTATGCCTATTAACATTTCCTTTGATTTTTTCTTCCTATGATATTTCTTTTTGGCCTATCAGGCTTCGAAACTGCGAGGTCTAAAAAAGCATATTGGCTTTTTTACCTCCTCCCTAGCATTCTCTGAATACACTTCTTATTTTATCTTTAGTTTAGAAGTAATCTTTTTAGTTGATGTTTAAACAGCACTGGGCACTACAGGGCCTTGGTCCATCACCTRGGCTTACAGTTACTGCTCAAAGTCTACAGATTTATGGAAGCAGGGCAGAACACAAAACACAGCTGCCTGCTGCACATAACAATTTTCTTTAAATGCAGTGTGTACCAGCTTTGTACCCCGCAGAGCTTTTGTCATTCTTTTAAAGCACAACTTGTAAATTCAGTAATGTTTAATGTGCACAATGAAATTCTTTTGTGTCAGCCTGAAGAGCAAATGGCTCCTTAATGCTCTGTAAGACCTGCTTGTGACAGTGCCAGGGACAGAGGGCTAAAGATCTCATTCTGGTTAACTTATCAAAAGGATATCTGTGAAACGAAGCCTTTGCCGTGTGTAGATGAGGAAACAGATTGTTATATCTATGTCGAGTTAAATTTTTTTATTCTTCCTCCTTCTTGCGCTCTTCTTTTGCTTGCCTCTCATACCAGCCTGATCTCTGCCACAGCTGCTTGGTACAGGTCAGAACATCAACTGAATGCTGATATTAACAGGGACTTATTTTTCAGCAGCCTGATTTGCAAAAACCAACAACTGAGTCTAAGTTAGTCGATAGAAAATACTGAGGACAAGCCTAGCTCCTCTGAGGGGCACTGAAGCACCTAGCTCTGTCTCCATTTGGGCTTACTTGACATGTTAGAAGTTGTCAAAGTAATTTTTCTAACTGGACAGTGCTTCTTGATGTAAACTTAGTTTTAGGGGCATGGGCAGATAGTTCAGTAATACCCATGGCTTATTTCTGGCAGCCTTTGCAACCATACTGGGAAGTAAGTTGGCCATCTAATTGCTCTTGCCTTCCCTCACCTTTTGTCAGATRTTGTTAGTAGGAGAGAGAAGTAAAAAAAGGGCTGATGGGCAAGAAAAATAGAGCGATTTAGGTAAGGGGCTAGATCAATCTCTGTTTTTCAAATGTAGAGGTTATTTCTAACAAAAAAAGGCACAGGATCTCTGTAATTCATACTGCTAGAGAAAATGGGGAAGAGCTTATGTCCTTGAAAAGAAAGAGGGCAGAACAGTAATATACTTGGAAGAGGGAAATTGATTTGGGAAATTCCAAATGGAAATTTCCCCTTGGAGGAAATTAGGGGAACAGTAGCTGAAGAAATCTTGTTGAACAGCAAGAGGAAAAGGGATTGACAAACAGCCAAGCTCAGGTGAAAAAGAGAGACATCCTGATTTCTCAGGAAGTGTTTTATAATCACTGAAGACTATTAAGTCAATATGAAGCATACTTTAACACAAAGGACCGCACAGTAAATTACATGCTCTTGCTTCAGACTCCCTGTGTGGGGAAGCCCCAGGGGACTCATAGCTTTTGCTAAGAAAAGGTTGGCCAGCACCTGTATGCTAATGTGCGGAGGAGGGCTTAGGTCCTGAACACCACAGAGTGTGCTGAGGAAAGGTGTCAGTAGGTGCACTGGTTAGAGGGAAAACCGATACTATGTTTAGTGCAAATTTTACTTCTCCCTTGGATTGACTGAACCTTAAGGGACTTCTCACATATGCATTATTTGATAACTGAGCATAACCAGACAACTTCCTTTCTTTCTTAGACGTAAAAAAAAAAATTTCAAAATATCAGAGTAAAATGATACTTTGAAATACATAATCTACTTGACAATTGCTGTGAAAATGTTTTAAGAAAAGACTTCTATAAACAGCATTCAGATGTGCATCTAATTGCAAAAGTTGTAGCTGAAAAAAGACAGTGTCACAGTCTTTAGGGGGAAGATGTACCTAGATGGATTCTGGACACATGGCTTTTGAATTTTATTATTGAACAACAGCTTGGTCTTTGATAAAAGGTCTTCTTTGGGCTTTCAGCAGAAGAACTGATGGTGGGAAGGATCCTCTTGCTGAGCAAATCTTAATCAAGAGCAATTGGGTCCTATTGCTATTTGTGTGAAGGCACTGTGGGCACCAATAGGCCTTGGCTGTCATGAGCAGCCTCACTGGCCCCCACCACACCCTCACCCTTGGGCCCTGGAGTTCCCCTCAGCTGGGGAGACCTGGCCAGGGCTACAACAGAGCTTGCAGGCTGCGCTCAGCCCTCTCTTCTGCATTTTTTGACATTTGATTGGACTTCCSGGGTTGACTTTGGACCCAGCTCATCACCTCATGTTTGTTGATGACCACTGGGCCCTTGATGGGACTGTGACCGTCCTCTCCCTGCTCTACTAGGGCACTGTGGGGCTGCGCCCAGTAGATGCGAGTGCTGCCAGTGCATATTGTGGTCCCCTGGCTTGCCTTCCCTTGCAGAGCTCCCTGCTCTCACTGCTCCTAGTGCCTTGGGGTGTCTCTTCCCCAGGCTGTGCCTGGGGAACAGAAGTCCTCCACAAGGACATATCTGTGATACCGCTTTTGTCTCCGAGAAAAAWCACACAAGTGGAGCAAATCCAGTCTGATCCCTAGGAGGCTCCTAGCTCTGCCCYCCAAAGTTTGCTTGCTGCTCTTCCCAAAACCAATTCCAGATCCCCTTCCACCTCTTTTTTTTAACCAGGTTACCATGACACGATGTACAAAGCTGTCCTACTGCTTTATCAGCATAGTGATCTTCCCTGACTATTAAATCCTTCAGCACTGTTTTCCTTGCAGTCTCACCACATTTCTTTTATTCCTGCAGTACCTGATTCCCATTTTGCATCAAGAAGTTCATGTTCCTCCATATTGTTGTGGTGCCTATAGATTTGCCGTGGTGCACATTTCTGTGTACCTTGCTTAGCAGTTCCCTAGGCATGTTGGTAYGGCTTTTTCACTAAATGTGTCATAGATGTGATTACTGTTCTCCTTTACATTACTGTTTTCTTTCTCATTTCCTGTGCTGTAAAGATATCGTTCTTTTTAAGAAAGCTAATCAGAAATTGAATATCCTCCTGAGTAAAACCTGTTGTTGGTAATATGTTAGCAGTCTAACGCAATCATAAATACCTTACTTCGTAAGAGTTTTACCATTTGTCAGCCTACCTGCTGTTATGCTAAAAGACCTGCTGTAATTCTAAGGTAGAACACAGCATTCTTGCATATTGTCACCTCAGAACACATCTCATTCCCAGCATCTGCAAAATGATAGTGCTGCCTTATCTCACAAATGCCAAAACTTAATGACCTATGTTCCTAACAAGTATAAATGATCATAGCTACTCGCTTTGATGGTATGGAGGTTCTGCCACAATATTTTATAAGGGTTTAGGGAACTTTGCTTAAACCGTACTGTGAAATGCCTGATTTTATTTAAGAAATAATGTTTTCAAAAAAACCAAGACCAGAAATGAAGCAACTTGAAGGAAAGAAACACAACAAATGTACCCAGACCAGGAAAAATTCAATTCCTCTTTTTGCTGGTTTTATGCTTATGTGCCTTTGGTTTGAAAACACTGTTTTAATGGGAGTGTTAATGATGTGGGTTAGAAATAGGTTTACTAGTGTAAATAGCATAAAGGGTTATTGAGGAGGYAGAGTGGCTGGTTTTGTGTATGACAAAATTGGAACAGTATCATACAGTGAGAGAAGGTGAAGTTTTATATTTTACTATGTGGAAGGGGCAGCATTCTTGAAAAAGGAGACCCTCTCTTCTTCACATCGCTAAATCTAGCTATCATCTTCCCAAGACATTTTCCCTCTAGCCATTTTTTTTTCAGGATCTGGCTATTATACTTCTTCAGGCTGAATCAAACTTTCTTGCCTTTAAGTGTTTGCACATTGCTCTCATCTTCACTCATGTGCATGCTCACTCGCTTACTTGCTTTCCATGCCAAACAACTCTGCCCAAAGGTTGTATCTGAATATGCTTTTTTGGTGGGAACTCTTTTCTTATCACTATATCTTCAAAGAAGAAGATTCAGTAGACCTATCAGTTGCAGAAAAACTCAGTATAACCAATAACARCTCTTACTGACCTGCTCTTTCTTGAGTCGTGGAAAAATTTAAATGAGCTGCTCCCTTTCTCCCCATTTTCTGTTGGACAAGGCACAATGATTTGTGTTTGTCTCCTTCATGCTTGTGTCTCTTGGCTCACTGTACCTAGGCCCGACTGAGGAAACAACACAAACTCCCCTGGAAGGAGGTTTTTTTTTCTTTTATTTCTTATTTCTGGGAAAAAGGGGGATAGTCAAACTGCTATACAAGTGCCTTGTAAAACGGGGGCTAGCTTTCCAAGCCCATCTATATTGTCAGYGAAATGAGAAGATCCTCCAGAGTGCAAAGTAGGAGAGGGCCCTGACTTAACCTTGTGCAACAGTGATTCAGAGGGCCTGTTCTTCCCCTCGTAGGCGTGTGAAGACAGGTGCTATGAATACATCTGCTGTTTTTCCTTATGAGAGAGTCCCACAAAAGCCTGATTTTTGGCATTTTCCTTCTGCTGTTCCAACTGATGTATTCCTGCAGATGTCACTAGTGCTACATGGTATTTTCAAACCTTTTAAATCTGTGGATTTTTCAAAAGGTGCCGTTTGTACAGTACTGCCTGATTTGACACCAGCAGCTTTCTGCTAAAAAAGCCACCAGATCTGTTATATTACATCTAATATTTACTCTACTGCAGAAAAGATTAGTGGAAGGACTTATTACCTAGGCAAAAGAAAGGAAGAGTTTAGTCATGCAGATAATCGTAAGTCAGTGCAGGCCTTTTTCCTAAGTTGCTCTGCATAGAAATCATCTTATGCTCTGCATTTAAAACACAGCTTCCTTTCACCCATGAGAAAGGATGGAGAGTCCTGCCGGGCTGAGAGCAGATCCTCAGTACTGGCTTATGGAAAAAAAACATGTCCTTTCCTCTGATATAAAAGGCTTTGTTCTCGTGACTGCGTAAAGCTGATCTAACTGCGGACTGCTGCTGCAAAGGCAGCCCAGCTCTCCCACCCTGCCTGCTGCTATTGCTGCTCCCCACCCCGTGTTTGTGCCCTGGCCGTCATCCGGGGGCAAGGGCAGGTGCAGCTGCACAGGAAACTGAGCCTAGGAGCTCATCCAGATGAAAAGCAACCATTTTTCTTTTTGATTAGTTAGTTTAGATCTAGTACCTTATCTAGTTTATCACACAACCACATAAACGCTAGTCGCTGGTGTAAAAGAAGAGGAGAGACCTCTCCCTTTGCCAGCAGCTTATTTTGGTTATAACACAWGGATGAAGCTGCAGCTTTGGCTATGTTTCTCAGCCGTTTTCTGCAGAGAAGATCTTTAGCTGGGCAAAGTTGTGTCATCATAGACCAGAGGATGAAATTGCCTGACATGCATGACTAGACATCTTCAAAGGGATCTGCTCAGCTGGGCTTTTGGGCTGGAGCGCTTGCACAGCCAGACAGATCTCGGTTCTCTTGCTTTCCCTGCCATGGTAAGGGTCTTAGCAACTTTAACTCCGGCTCAAGCTCTTTGTCTGGGGAGACTGTCTGTAACTGTTAAAATTAGTGGAGTTCCCTGCTGAGACATTTACATTCAACTGCTATTGCTGCTTTTGACAACTGCAGGTAGAGTCAGATCTCAAAGACATACACAGACAATATGTCAATACAAATGCCTATGTTACAGGACATGAGCCAGATTAATTTCTGGAATAATGCCATGGAAGTTAAGGAATGGGCATAGCCTCTGAAGTTGAACTGTTTACATTATTTGTATTATATTTCAGTAATATTTTCAATTATTTTTCAACCTGTTCTGCTATTGCTATTTTGGATTAACCCATTGCCAGGCTTTTCTGGTTTTATATTGACAGATACAGTGTTTCTTTTCTGTTATCTATCAATGGATTGTTCAAATTGGTTAATCTTACAATGTACTTGTGAATCTTTTCATTATTATACATCCGACTTCCCTTACCATGGTCTGCCTGGGCAGTTGCCCTTTTGTTGACATTGCACCAGGCCAGTGGGCTACGTGCATCCTAATGCAGAGCTAACAGCACTAGCCTCTGACTCACCTCTTCGTACAGCCATATACCTAGTGGCGTGCCCCTCCTCTCTATCTTGTCGGGGGAATTGGAGATAGGGTTTTTTGAGGAGCTGTGCATAAATGCTTGCTATTTTTTCATAATGAAGAATGGCAATATTATCTTTTTTTTAATTCTCCCATCTAGCATGCAGGTTTATGTCTTCTTTGCCAACTTGAATCTGTGCATATAAGAGAATGAGAAAATGAAAGTTTAAGCCAAAACTGAGGCAAAAAGATGTTTTAATTTCCTTCTGAGAACACGTCTCCTTTCTGGCAGTGTCCAGAGCCTAGGTCCTATCTCTGCGCAATTTTTCCTTGTGAAGCTGCTAGATTTGTTGTCTTTTGGTACTGTGGGAAGGCACAACTGTGCAGGGAGGAAAAGCAGGAGGTTACGATTAAACCTGTTCCAGCTTCTGAGCATTAAAAGAGAGATGTCAGCTCCATTTGGGAGCCAGTGTGGAGTGCAAATCACCACAGTAGATCTGCAAAAACAGGCGATACTGAGCTGAGAAGCTGCTTTGTTTTTTAAAACAGAGAATAAAAACATAACCAACCTGGAGAGGGAAATGAATTTCCAGATGGAGCTATGGCTGTGAATAGGATCGAGTGTCTTTGTCCCTGGCACAGACAGAAGTTTCTTGCTGACCAGCTCATTAGGAAGAACTTGTGTCTTATTTGATCAGGCTCACAGGCTGAAGTCAGTGGTTTTACTGATGAGACTTGGGGCTCCCAGTGACACTGAGGGGAGTGGGTGGGTGGGAATGACACAAAAACTGTACATCCATTTGAGAAAAGGTGCCCTGAATGGTGAAAGGTATTACAAATGAGACAAATTCTTCTCATAACTTTTCTTGTTGTTCAAGCAACATCTCAGTTTAGTCCAGTTTCAGTGCATGGATTACATATTTTGTCCATGTTGCCCTTGGGTGGTAAAGCCAGTTCCATTGGCTGCAAAAGCAGAAGTGTGGTCACCTCTAGAGCAGTTTAGCTACTCTCAATTTCAGTCAAATAGTTTTTACTTTTTTTTTGACTACTTGACTTGAAGTATTGAGCAATGAAACACATTTTACTTACCATTGCTCCAATGGGCAAAAGATGTATAGACAGCAGCATATACAACCTGCTGGCGTATCTGCAGGCAATGTGTTGGATTGCCTGACTTCTGATTGGACCACACAGATCTTGAAAGGTAGAAAGGAAAAGGCTGAACCAAATGATTACTGGCCACTGGGGATGCAAGCGAGAGTGGTTAGTTGCCTACTAAAATAACAAATAGATGAGAAAACCTCTGGACTGGGTAAAGACCTCGAGCCATATCTGAATTTCTCTTCCTGCATAACTTCTTAGACACTAGATGGGGTTGTTTGAAGATTGGCTGAATCAAATGCCACAGAGAGATCTAGCAAACTTCTTTGGATGTATTTCTTGTGGAAAATAGACCAGCAGAGCAACAGGTGTGATTCAATGCCACGCTAAATTCAGTTCTGGGCTGGAGAAGCTCCAACAGGTTTCATTTAAAAGAGAATCTTCTTTCTTTTCACAATTTGGTAGTTTTTAACTACATGTTTTAAAAAAGGATGTTAGTAACATGGGTGTAGTTTACTAGATTGCTGAGGTCAAAAAAGTGGTTTCTCTAGTTTTCGACAGGTCAACTGTGTAGAGAAATATCCAGAGGGGAAAGAGCGTGTGTTGGAATTTCACACCGCTTACAGTATCACAGCTTTTTAGTCAGGTCTGYGAGTGGGGACTACCTCACCCACCATGGAGCAGCTTACAGTCTGTAGTGATTAGTATTCCTCCAAGTCTGTTTATTTCTTGCCCCTGAAGTCACACAGTGTTCACAGAGGCCATCGCCTCCTCTCCTTTCTCCCCCCCAACCCTCCCAAAGCAAAAATCACCAGTGTAAGAGCTCCCTTGGGCACTTTTTGGCTGAGCTTGCTGTTAGGATCTTTTCATCTTGGATTGTCTTTCTTTCTTGCTTCAGGCCATTAGCCTTTGTTTTGTCTCCTTTGACCACCCTGAATAATTCTTCCCCCCTCCATGGCTCTTCCCGGTTTAGATTTATTAATTGAAAGGAAAGCCGCCACCCCGGCCCAGCCACCTGAGGAGCTGGTGGTGAGCCTGCGGTCAGGCAGTGGGCTGCAAAGAGAAGCGCTGCATTGCAAACTGCCCCCCTGGCTGTTGTCGTTATCCATGCTTTGCTGACAGGCAGGGCACATAGTGTCCAATTTAGCTTTTCTAATAGGTGAAAACTTCTCCACAGCTATGAGGTGAATTGGAAAGCTGTGGCTTGCTCCAAGGAGAAGGGGCAGGGACCTGAGGTAGGCAACATGACACCAAGCCCAGGAGGCAACTTTCAAGTTCTGGGTATCCTGTGCCTTGGGCACCTGGATGTCCCAGGCCTGCAAAGACTCAAATTCAAAATTATCTTCATATGTAACACTGCAAATTGAGGGCAGGTTTGCCTAATCTATGACTCTCCTCAGGCTTGTGAGTTCAAAGTTGGGCAACATCCTCTGATTCTTTCYGTCTCGCACTAAACTTAACACTTCACAGAAAGTAACTTTGTTTTTTTGCCTGCAAACTTGCTTTTAATTCCTGGCACATATTAGGGCCAAAAGGTAATGACTCCTCTTTGATTCCATGAATTAATGGTACAAATGCTGTCTCAGGATGTTTCCAGCTGATAATCTGCTGATTTGCTGGTCAAGAGTGAGTGCAGCTGAGGTGTTTGCTTGGAGGGGGAAGCAAAGAGACAACAGCCACCCTGCAAACCCTCTGTCCAAGCAGACAAGGTACCGTAGGCTGCTCTGTTGCCCCTGCTCTGTTACAGTGCATGAAGGCACTGCAATGCCTTTTTTATGTTGAGCCAGGAAATCCCCTGATAGTGTTCAAGATCCTCTAGTAACAGGAGCTCTTAGTCAATTAAAGCTACCTTTTTCTTCTCTCATTCTTAACTGCTCTGGACATCTCCTTCCTTTTGTGTTAGGGAAAGAGCAAAACTCCCTGTCTGTCTCTGTGGTTGTGTTAAAGGAACAGAAAGACCAAGCAAAACTCTCCTTTATTTCGAGCAGAAGATATAGTAAGAGGGAAGTACAGGAGGGTTGTAGTTACATAGAACAGGGAAAGTAAGGTTTCTCTGGAAAAGGAGGGAAGATTTTAAAAAGAAAGCAGAAGGAGGCTAGCTGCCAGACTATATATGTTTCACAATACTGGTGTATTTTGTGCAACTTGTGACTAAAACTCCAGTGAAGGGAAACAAAGTTTTACAAAATTTGAATGCACTTATTCATACAGAAAGCTTCAAATATTGTGAAATGCATACCTTAGTCATAGAAACATAAATGCTATGGCATCAATTTTAATAACCCCTTTTACAGTGGTCCACAACTTCATAAATGACAAAGTGGGGTCCCTAAACTTATGGGATGCCTGTAATATAGGGAGTAAAGTATCTCTGAAGTTTGAACCTTCACATGGTTGTTCATGGCCTATGTGAAGTCAGCTGAGAGGCATCTTCTGTCATGACATTTTTAAAACTTGGCAAATGATTAATAATATGCAGTTTATACTTTTATTCACAGTCTTAAATTTTAACAAATATTGATCAGATTAATGTTTGATATAGTGACACAGTGAGTTTCCATTCTTTTAAGGTTTTGTGCGAGCAAAAGAGTTTAAGGTGATTTAAGGATTTAGATGAGTAGAAAATAATAAATTGTCTTAAAACTCTTATTGTAGCTTGGCTGCAGCTTTGCAGACCATTGCTAAGACAACTTAAAGATTTTAAGGCTTTCTCATGCAGCAGAGTTTGCCTCTAATCCGACATTTTTCAAAGTGTACTCAGAGGTCTACCTTATGTCCATCTCAAAGTGATCTATGGAAATAAAATTATTGAAACCCAAAGTTTAATTATTATTTTTTCCCCAAATGTTCATGAGTTTAGGGATGCTGTCAGTAGTTTTTTTATGACTTGGTCTTGCAGTGTCATCCTTGTAGGTGGATTGAACCTGGCACTGAATGGAGCCCTGGTGTTCCCTATCATTTCCAGCTTCAGTGAGACTGTAGYTGGAAGAAGAGGATGAAGGGGCCATTAATACTCCTTCAAATAATTTTGGTTAGAAGGGACCTGTGAAGGTCATCTGGTTCAAACTCCTGCTCAAAATAGGGTTAATACTGAAGCTAGATTAGGTTGAACTTGCTATATAACAGGGGAGCAGCTGACTAGTCCTCTGGGCTATTTCTCTGCATGTCTCACAGCTGTAACCAACCCTGCAGCTACCAGGGCTGAGACTGTGTTACCACTAAAGGTGGGGCTATCAAAGCACACAGTAGAAGTGAGCAGTGCTTGAAGGATGAGGACCTGACAACTTCAGTCTGAGCTTAAGTGCATGGACATGGTCAAACTATTGAAAAGCAACTTGCATGAGATGGAATTAAAAGGGGAAGTCATCCAAAAGGGAATGTAAGTAATGGAAGATAGATCAAATGCTAATGAGCTGATGGACATGGAACACTGGGAAGCTGGATTGAAAAATTTGTCCTTTAATTGCAGCTGTAGGTGAAGCAGAGAACACTTTAAATGTATAAACAATTTTTTTTGTCATTTCTCCTTCTGTTTTAGTTCTTCTGATTCTCTGAGGTAGTGCATAATAAGTGAAAGCACTGAGACTACAGCGCTACAATCCATGATTGTTGTCCTATTTAAGAGAATTATAAAGAAGGCTTAATTTAGAAAAATTGTAAATGGTGATGAGGTCTTGAGGTTGTGAAAGATGAGGTCCTGAGGTTGTGAAATAGGATCTCTATGCATGGGTTCCCCAGCAATGTGGTACTTATATCCTCATAGCACCTGCCCCTTCAAAGTGGGAAATGGGCTTTCACACTCCATGAACGGCCAGCAATCCTCCTTTCTACTCTACGGCCTTCCTGCCATCGCTAACAGTTCCTATTTTGCTGACCAGTTACATGATAATAGTACAGCCAATGACCATTAAATTGGACATTCAAGGTGGCATGTATTAAAAGTGTAGTGGTCATAATATGAAAACAACATTTCCTCTRTTTTTTCCAGCCATTTTGACCTCCATTTACTACAACAGTGTCTCCCAAACTTTGTGGACCTACTGATCACTGTGAGCCATTACAATTTCTTTCACAACCTGGATAGCCTTAAGAAAATTTTGATTGAAAATGCTATGCCCTGATACAGTGCTACTTAGCCACTTCTGACTACTTTGCAAATACCACTGTTGGAGAGTCAAAGCATTAGATGGAAAGTTCTTTGGGAATGAGATTTCCTTTGTCTTCCAGAATGGTAAGAAAAAGCCAAAAATATTTCCAGAATTACCATATTTTGCACTCTTTGTCCTAGGAATCCAGAGAATTTTCTAAATGTTAGTTAACTTAATCAAAAAGCAAGAAAATATGGTTATAGGAAGAGTTACCCTCACTTTGCAGATGRGGAAGTGAAATCAAAGAGTGGAGGGATACTTGATTCTAGTCCAACTGATTTAATCAGAAACAGAATCAGGTTTTGTGTAACTTGTTCTACGCATATGGGGGAAGTCTGCAGTAATGGTTAGTAATAGCCATCCTGTAATTATACCCATACCTGTGTATTGCTGCTGGGCTTTATTTCTATTCCTAATTTTATTACCTTACTCACATGATAAATTATTTTCAAGATAATATTCATTGATGTTAAAATCCAGGAATCTTTGAATATAAATTATGTGAATTATTGAAATGACTCAGTTATATAGGTTTTCAAGTAACCCTGCTTTTCACTGCAATTTCACAAAATTAATAGTAATAGTTTTAGGCTGTATTTCTTAACATGAATTAATTTGAATAATTTGATTTGAAAGTTAGTTTAGAGCATGTGTTTTATGTAAAACTATAGCAATGGTCTTTAAAAAGCAGCAAGTGGGAAATGAGGAAATAAAGACAGCTCCTGAATGTCTGAGAGGCCCCTGCTCTCACAGGCTACTTTGTTGGGCCATGCCTTCTTAAACAGCATAAGCTCATCCTGAGATGTAATTAGCTTTCTGTCCCACAACTCTTCTTGGAAACCTCTGCATGAGCCCCTTTGCTTTTGCAGTTAGCTTTCTTTCCAGCCTAAATTTCCTCCAGACCACACTGTATGCGTAGGTTCAGTGCAAGTGTACAGCAGAAGCATCTTTAGACTCTCTGTTAGCATTTGGCTGGTGTGGGGTGTAGTTATGCATTGCATGATTATTATATACGGCTGCATGGCTTMATCAGTCAGACTAGGATCATGCCTGCCTTTGTTGTGCCAGTGTTGTCTTTTATTTTACATAGGTCTTCCTCCTCTAGAGTGCTTGCAGAGCAGCCATGTCCCCAGCCAGCCTCCCCTTTGTTAGGCTGAACAGCTAGTCTTCTCGTATCCATTTTCCTAATCTTTCTGCTGACCTCTCTGTGCCTCTTCCAGCTGTAACGTGTCTCCCTCAAACATGGGTGACCACGATTGTATGCAGTTTTCCATATGGTGTCTCCTGGGCCTCGTACAAAGACATGAATGCTTCCCTATTTTTACTGGCAATACCTCCCCTGATACATTCATAGTTACCTTTTCAAGGAAAGAAATTGAGTTAGTCTTGCAAGGTCTACCTTTAGTAAACCAATGTTGCATTTTATCCCATATTGCTTTTACCTCCGCATCATTAATTAGATTCCCCATAGAATTCTATTTTAAAGCCTTGCAAGCTATAGAAGTGCCTCTAATGGACCTGCTAATGTGGGTCCATTTTTTCACCTTCTTAATTGCATGTCATACATTTGCGTTTCCCCAATCCTATGGAACTGTCCACAACTTGATTACTTTATCAAAGAGACTTGCTAACAGACTTGAAGAATCATGTGACAGAGCTTTCCTAACGTAAGGCAGGACATTTTCTTTTCCTGCTGATCTGAGCACACTGGTCACCTTTGTCTTAGGGAAGTTGCACATTTTCTCTGCATTCAAGATTCAGTTCAGCTGATTTGCCCACACTTTTCTGTGAAATCAATAATTTTAGTTGCAAAACAATTTTGCTGTGTTTTCCATTTAATTTAAGATGAATCAGTTTGTAATTACTTGCTGCAAAATTATTTTCTGTGATCAGCTGTCTTGTACAGTGCCTTTAATATGAACCAAACCCAAATCTCAACTCTGATCATCTCATGTTTGTTGAATGAAGGTCACTGAGGATGAAGACACTTGTTGGCTATCCCAGCTAACGGTATTGTCAGACAATACTACCATTAGAAGCATTTTATTGCTAACCTATATTTAGGACGTTATGGTTTCCCATAATGATGTTTCCTCCAGGGATTGATACTGGGGCCAATATTAAGATCTTCATTAATGACTTGGATAATGGGATTTAATGCACCCTCAGCAAGTTTGCAGATGATACAAAGCTGGGAGGAGTGGCTGATGCACCAGAGAGCTGTGCTGCCATTCAGAGAGACCTGCACAGGCTGGAGAAATGGGCAGAGAGGAACCTCATGAAGTTCAACAGAGGGAAGTGCARRGTCCTGTACCGGGGAAGGAATAACCCCATGCACCAGTACAGGATGGGTGCTGACCTACTGGAGAGCAGCTTTGCGGAGAAGGACCTGGAAGTCCTGGTGGACAAGGTGAACATGGACCAGCAATGCACCCTAGTGGCAAAGAAGGCCAACAACGTCCTGGGCCGCGTTAGGAAGATTGTTGCCAGCAGGTCGAGGGAAGTGATTCTTCCCCTCTACTCGGCACTGATGAGGACACATCTGGAGTGCTTTGTCCAGTGCTGGGCTCCCCAGTACAAGAAAGGTGTGGATTTACTGGAGCAAGTCCAGCGAAGGGCCACAGAGATGATGAAGGGACTGGAGCATCTCTCTTATGAGGAAAGGCTGAGAGAGCTGGGCCTGTTCAGCCTGGAGAAGAGAAGGCTGAGAGGAGATCTTATCAATGTTTATAAATATATGATGGGAAGAGAAGAGGATGGGGCCAGACTCTCCTCAGTGGTGTCCTGTGACAGAGTGAGAGGCACAAACTGAAACATGGGAAATTCTGTCTGAACATAAGAAAAAAATTTTTTACTCTGACAGTGGTTGGACACTGGAACAGGTTGCCCAGAGAGGTTGTGAAGTCTCCATCCTCAGAGATATTCAAAACCTGACTGGGCAACCTGCTCTAGGTGATCCTGCTTGAGCAGGGGGTTTGGACCAGATGATCTCTAGAGGTGCCATCCGATGTCAACTACTTTGTGGTTCTTTGATTCTGACAGCACTCACCTCTTTAATGACCGTAGTGAGATTGTTAGGCATAGTTAAATCTGGTGGTGGAGTTTAGTGCAGATTATTTTCTCTTGTCCCCCCAGGTTTTTTTTTTTAGTTTTTTTTGCCTCCAGTGCATATAGCCTATTGGTGCCATAATTCTGTCTTCTTATGGGTTACTTCTAGTAAAACTACCTTATAAAGTTCAGGTTCTTTTTTAAATATCATGGGAAATTCAGCTTTCTCCAGAGCACCAGGAAAAAAAAAAAAGCTTTTTTCAGCACAAGAATAATACTACATGTTTTAAAAATCTGCTTGCTGTACATTTTGAAAAGATCAGTGAGGCCAAGCAAATTATATAACCATTTTAGAAGTGTTTTCAGTTGTCAGAGCTGGCTTCTTTTATTTATGACTTTGATTAGCTGCTATTCAGTTTAGGGACATAGGGAAGATTTGGGAAGAAAGCCCATAATGAATGGCCAGGAGAGCACATTTTTCTAAAACAGAAAGAAACCACCAACCACCCTATTCTATAAGCAAATGTGCCCAATGGAGATAGTCCAGACAACTGCACCTGGACACCACCTGGATATAATTAAAGTCCCAGAATGGAAGATGTGTTAAACTATATGCCAGAAAATTGAACACTGTCTCTCCTTTATCCACCTGCTGTAAAGAGATGACAGTTGCTTTGAGCTAGATTGTATGCTAGCATAGACCCATAGCACCCACAGATACCTCAGAGGGATATAGTATCTTTTGGGCTCTACCAGTGTTTATATATATATAATATATATATATATATATATACTGGATTTTCTCTGCTTCTGTATCCATACGAGGAACAATCAGACTCACAAGGTATTGCCATGGCTTGCACTAGCTGTGCAAGAAGGACTTTCTTTGAGTCTCCCTTGCTCATACCCATGGGCCAGGCATAGTCCTTGTGTGTTCCTTGTTCTCCTTTAAAATGTTAATTCTTCTTAAAACAGCACTCATCATGTCATTTTTTTCACTCATCCATTACTATCTGTGCTATTTATTTCTCAGTGTATCATTCAGCACTTCAGAAAATATAATCATGTGCTGCTTTATTATCTGGAAGTGGAGAAATCATAAGAAAGTTTGCCTAAATTGAAATTTGGCCTATTCAGAGACTGGTTTGGTTGAAATGAATGTAATGCTTAGACTGAAAAAAAAATGGAGGGGAAAAATTAAGTTCAGCAATGCAGAATATAACAATCAGTTGGTTAAAAGCTAATGTAGTGCCTTTATTAAATGTTAAAAAATCTCTGTTGAAACAGTATTAGCACAGCAGGGTTATGAAGAGCCAGAGGTAAATAATGACTCAGAGCAAATAGGGCTCAGCAGTAAAAAAAAATCTGTTTCACCTTATTGTGATTGGAAACTGTCCTCATATACATTCAAAATGATGCCTAACCTCATTAACATTATTATTAAATGTGATCTTGCCAGCAGTTCCTATGGTAAGAGTAAATGGAGAAAAAAGCAGTATGAGTCAAGCTTTGCTATATATTATGATGTTTTATTAGTTGTGTAGAGGAGCTTGGGATGAGAGTCCATTGCACTAGACAAGCTAAAATGGCACAGGGCGACTCCGTCCCAGACTGACGTTTCAAGACCTGCTGCTCCAAGGGAGGAGTAAGGGGCACACAATCAGATATTATTATGATTTGTGTTACTGGAGCCTGAAAGACTAGCAGGACAAAGAACTGCTTGTGCTATGTGCTTTATAATCACAGAATGAACCGGTGCCTGATGGAAAAAGTGTTGACAACTTTGATATAAATGTGATAATTTCAGGAAATTAGTACATGAAGGAAAAACTCTCAGCTGCCTGTAACTCCTTCTTAACCTGCAGACATCCTGGAGGAAGTGGGTCTTGAATGATTTGAAAGAGTCTAGGATGATGGCTCTGACCCRTCTCGTCTATCTTTGTCATTAGATTCTTGTTCCTCATTAACACAAGATACGTATGCAAGAACAATATGTAATATGTATGTAAGAGCAATAGCAGTGCTAAAATCCCTGCTAGTATGGAGTCTTCTGGTACCTCTCTCTCCTTTGGGGCTTGAATGTCCCTGACCATGGGGTTTTGGTGCTTCATTTTTATTGGAGGAGTTGGGGACAGCTTGAGGACACCAGGAGCTGTTGGTGTGTGTGCTCTGCGGGGGAGGATCAGTGCAGGAGAAGGTGTGAAAAAGGAGTGAGGAGGGAGCAGTGGCTGCATTTTGCTTCTTGTGGCTAAAAGGGGAGCCACAGCAGAGAGGGGAGCAAGGCCCTTGGGGAGAAGCAAAGCAGAGGGGTCTGCACTTCGGGAAGCTTGAACCTGGCACAGCAGAAGACTGGAAGTTAGGAGGCAAACTCAAAATGCAGGATCAGCAAGAGGGAAATGCAGGCAGCTACAAAAGGCTGTCTTGAGTCTGTTTTGAACAGACAAAAGTAGTTACATGTATCTTGGGTTTCACCTCAGAGAAAAGCTGCTGTAGCCAAGATAGAAGGTGGTGGAGGACTCAGCCATATAGGTGGATGGAAATGTTTAGTTTTAAAAAGAATTTGGAAATGACAGTCTTTGGATAAAGACAACATCTATAGGGCAGAGAAGAGGGAGGTGGTTTTAGGATTTTCCCTGTCATAGAGAATAAATACTGAGCTTCCTCAGATGTCTCTGTAAAAGGAAAACAGTCTTCTTCCTTCATATGGAAGCATGGCTCTATTTCCAGCCAAACCTTCACGTTACAAGCAAAATTAGAACAAAAGAATATCAAACTGATGAAAGAAGAAGAACTCAGACAAAAATAAGTCTTGAAATATATATATTTGGGCAGAGTATGAATGTTTTAAAGATATTAATATACCCTCTGAGAGATGAGGAAGGGTTCTGCCATCTCTTATTATCTGGCTTAGTAGGCTGAATAAGTGAATAATTCAGAGAGCAAAGTTTCTCCAATGAATGAGTCATCTAGACTCCAAACTATTAGCATGCAGCCAAGACACATTGCAAAAGGAGAGTTCATCCACTCTGGTTTTAGTAACTGCTCCACTCAGTGGGGGAATAAATCAGTTTTTCCTCAGTTAACACAAGATCTGAATAACCATCAATTCCCTCCACAGTATCTGCAGCACAAATGGTATCACAGATGCTTGATTGTGGGTATAAATTAGCATATTATGCCCATAGGGGAAGTCTAGATGATGATGGTTTAGTAGCTGAAGCCTGCTGGCCTCTGGGAAAGTGCAAATGTAATGTCAGATGACTCAGTTTGCCAGGTGGACAAGAGGGGCTTCGCCTCTGCAAAACAAAAAGGTGAAAAATGAAACACATTATAGAGCTGTGCCTGTGGTCATAGATGCAGTGGGTACCTGACAATAATACTTATTGGCATTTAAAGGGGAGAAAAGGCCCTCAGCACCTTTGAAAGCTAAATTGGTGAGCAGAAAGGATGAAGAGGTATCCAGGTAAAATGTCACTATGTGCTTGCCGTGTTACTATGTTCTTCTCTGGCCATCCGTTTTTGACCTCAGAGGAAAGAAGATGTCACATTAGCTAAGTCTTTGCCCTGACCCACCAGGTCATTCCTATGGAGGAAGGGATATGACAGCTACCTGAAAGTTAAAGGAGTTGTAGGAGCCATCTGTGGAAATTCAGACCTCCATTTAGAAAGCAATGTCCATAACTAAAGATCCTGAGGTAGTTAAAAAGAGAAAGACAAAACAGGTTGGAATTCAGCAGATYTTTGCTGGCTGCAGAGAATTAGAGAGAGGTCAGAACTGCTGTAACTCAACTGTGTGGTCAGACCAGGTTGAATATGGACATATTTAAAAATCACAAGTTATCACATATATGAGCACGATATTTCAAGTTCCCTACTCAAACCCCAGTGGAACATCATGAGTCTGTGACAAATTGTTGGGCAAAACATACCAGGAGTTAGTAGGATTGTGTCTGTAAAGAGCAACAAACAATGGAGTTTATTGGTGTTTTAGTAGAATCCCATCACATTCCCACTTTTGATCCCTAGAGATAATAAGTGGCCTCAGTGCAGGACCAGATCAGGAGCAGGGATCAAAAACCAGCATGCATTACCATTCTCCACACAGGGCCACTCTCTTCTTTCCTGTTTCTTTATTTCCCTTATTATATTTCCTCACGGCAGGTTTTCCTCCCCGTCTTTTTTTCTATTCCTAGCCTTTTTGTTCTTGCCACCCACTTTTTTTTCTTTTACAAAGAAGAGCTTGTTTCCTTTAAATCTTCCAACACTCAACACTTCTCTCCCGGTGGCCTGTTGTTGGTGATGCAGCATCTGCATGGTGCCAGGTGGGGGATCCTTTGTCAGCGATTGACAAGAGATGCTGCTGCCGCTGATAACTGGTGCGCACATGAAAAGGGAGGCGATGTTGAAGTGAGGTTGTTAGAAAGCCATGCAGTTCTCTTCTCATGTCGGGATGACAAGTCTGAAGATTTCCCCTCCATGCCTGTCTGACAGCATGGAGCTGTCAATTACTACGTGTTCTTCGACAGGAAGAGCAGACTGGATTCCCCCTCCCCAGCCATCCCTGGCTCCTCTGCTGTTCAGAGCTGTCCCTCTGGGTTAATGAGGCACTGGTGTAATTTTGGCGCCCACCTAGTGTGCTGACAGCCGTACCCTGTCTCCAGGAGCCCTGGCACATTACCATGGCTGTCACTGACCGAGGCCCCTCACTGGAGTTGCTGTGCACTGAGCGGCAGCTGATTTTTTTTCCATGGRCTTTTACCTCTTAAGCTTGGTGAGGGAAGAAAACAGCAACGCTGTTAAACAGGTGACTTGGGTGAGAAGATTATTCTTACAGGCCAGGTCAGTCCACCTTTTGCTGCTGCTGAATGGGGGATGGCATAGCAGAGACCTTCCTCCTCCTCTGCTTCCATGCACAGAGAAGTCACCAACATGTGCAGCAGGGGCAGCTCCTTGGTTAGGAAGGAGACCGTGTCTGTCTGTCTGTCTGCAGGGAAGTCAGCAATGGTAACTGTGAAAGCTGCAGTGGTAAAAAGTCATCTTAGTTCTCTCTTCATGAGATCAGTGGGTTGTCTCCCAGGAAGGGGGAGGTATTCGTTTCCTAGGTGGGCATCCACAGAAGTGTCTCTAGAACTGATTGCATCCGTGGGATCTCCTGTGCCATTGGTCACCTGCTGATGGTTTCCTTATTCCGCACAGTTCCAGCTCTTCTCAGTTGTCCCACAGCTTTCCCCAAATGTTCACTGCTAGTGGGGAATCTGCCTCTAGGATTTCTAAAAAACCCACAATTCTTAGGAGGTGTAGGCAGGGCTGTAACAAGGGAAGGGCAAAGGGGAATGTCCAGGCTGCACTGTGAAGGGCATGCAAGTGGGAAAAGCAGAAAGTATACGGATCTGGGATGCAATTACCACTTGCTGCTCTAGCAAGAGCCCCCAAGGGGTCTGTCCTCCCTCAGATCTACCATGAGGCAGGAGGAGGTGACCACATTAACATTCAGCCAATGTCTTCAGTCAGCCCCAGGGATGGAGATCTCACAAGTGCAGGTTTCCCTTTCCATGGCTTGAAGTTGCACTGAATGACCTGTAACAGCGAATGTTTACTTCTTAATCAGCTACTGTTTTTTTTTCCAATTCATTGATAGTCCTGAATGCCCCAGGGCTACTACGAAAGCTAGAAATAAAGTTACTAATTACCTTATTATATGCTTTTCTTTCCTTTCAGGAACCATGAAGTCTCAGCATTCACTGGTCATAGATTCCTCTCCCTGCATCTATGCATTTTTTAAAAACGTTAGTGCTATGATATTTGTGGTGCAGCCAAGGATGGTGACAATGGGAAGTGGCTTCTTGTGTAGTTACTCCAGTCCTTGTGATCCATAGTGTACAAGCAGTGACTCAGACACATGGTGACTGGGGCCCTATTGCCTCTGTTACAATAACATTTTTCCACTYGATGAGAAGGATTCATCTAGGAGTTCTGGTAAATTGCCTTGAAGCATTTATTATCAGTACTGTTTACCGCAATTGCTTATTGCAAGTAAATTCATATCCTTGGAAATACTGAGAGGTTGCTCTAGTATGGGAACATTAAAGGCAATGRTGATTAAAGGCTTTGTAGCAGGGAGCTTAGCTTGCACAGCTGCAGAGCCCTCCAGCACAGGCACAGCTCAGAGGCAAATGCAGTGCTAGGTGTCTCCACAGTTTGGAGGGAGGAGGGTGACCAGAAAAGGACACTCAGACTGAACTATTGCTGCCCCAGGCRCTGCTAGCGAGGAGAGGCTGCTGCCTGTTAACTTGGCTCCCATCACCCCTTAGCATGGGCTTTTGCTAGTACAGCTAATCCTGCTCTAGGGATTCACCAGGATAAAAAACAAGAATAAAAATGTCACTGCTTAAACCAACGTGGTTCAACAGATAGAGGTTTCCAGTGTAGACTGCCTCAGGTCTGTTTGTAAGGGTAGCTCTTGTCATATTTTACACTGAAGCTGGATTGTTGGAAAAAAGGTAGGAGAGGTCTCAGCATCACTGACTCTCTGATTTTGCTTGTTTGATGGTACTCACCACTCTGGAGCCAAGGTTTGTGTGATGGGTAGATATCAGGAGAATCACAGCATTTGCTTTTTTTTAAAGACCCTTAGTTGTGGAGGGAAGATTTGCAGCTGCAGTCTTAAGATTTAATATGAGGCGGAGAAGAAAAAATAACCCTGCACTTATTTAATTGTAAAAATCATGCCAATGATTTTGGGGGTTATGAGCTTTTATTTATATATATATATATATTTATATATTTATTATATTTATTATTAATAGCAACCCTACTATGGGGTTGCTTCCTATCAGTTCTGGGTTTTGGGGGGGGTGGCATGAAGGTGAACTTTGCCTTCCAGAAATACCCTCTCTCTGTTCACTGAAATATTTGTAGTCTGTATTATTTGTGCAATTTATGAGTCCAAGCTCCTTCCTAGCTCCCTGGGCTGAACTTCTAATGTTTGTTTTCGAGTGACTTTAGGAATGCACGGTTTTGCTGTTAAAAAGGCCTGCATTTCCAGTAATGCTGCTGTCTCACCAGCCTGTTAGTACTGGGCATATCAGTTTTATGTAACGACGGTAAAGCAGATATATGYTCCTGAGTAATGCCTCGGGCACGAGTTACACAACTCAGCTCGGTCTCACCAGCCACTGGATGTCACTGTTGCTCCGCGGAAAACAGGCTGGCGAGCAGTAACCTGTGGAGGCAATGCGATGGCTAAGATACAGGAGAGCACATATTTTCACACCCTCTGTAGGATGCAGCTGCATTAAGTAGATCTGAGCAGTCAAGTTACACGAAAAGGGTCCATATGGATGCTATGGGTGTCATAGTTTGCAAGCACTAGACATGCTTTGATGATGTGCCCTGCTAGTGCTGTAGCAGTGTTAGTGGTAGCTTCTTTTCTGTTTCGATGCTGGAAGGAAACCGTGACCAAAATAGTTGAGTTACAGGAAAGACAGGAAGTCAGAGTGCCTCTGTGTAGACACCTTTGGGCTGAGACTGGTTCAGAGGCTTCTCAGTTACTTGGCACACAGCCTGCAAAAATACAATAGACACAGAGAACGAAGAAATAAGGGAACACAAATCTCTGGCCCAAACTAAGCCCCTTTCAGCCAGTCCAGGCAAGCCAATGTGCAAGATCCTAAAGGAGCAGCTTTAGGATGTCTCTGGCATTTCCAGTTGGAGCTCACTTAATCCTTTCCTGCCGTATGCAAAGGTATAAGAGACTAGAGGGAGTCTAGCTGGGACATACTGGCTGCATCTCAGTAGACTAGCAAGTGCATGGGGGAACTGAGCTGTAGGTTACCAGAAAGCGGGGCCCGGGAGAGTGCACTACAACCCCCCAGCCAGCGTGCATAAAAACCTTCCTGAGGAAAGCAAAGCATGCAAGAAGCAGCCTGTCGGACCTTGCCCTGACAAGGGACCTGGCTGTGAATGCAGAGGGCAATTAGGTCTTGAAAAGACTCTTGACTTCTCCCAGCTTAGGAGATAGTCAACAAGCACCAGCGAATCTGGACTAGTGGGGCTGTCCTGAGAGGATGACTGCAACCTGTGCAAGCTTAAACAAACTTGTGGACACTCCATTTTTGTCTAGGAATGAGTTAGGCCCCAGAAAGTTTTAGGGCAGGCAAAGCAGAAAGATGGCAGAGATCTCTTTTCTTCGCTTTTCCTCATTCCCATTACTTGTGCTGAACAAGAGCTCCTCATGGATGAGAATCAGTTTCTAGATCTGAGCATCCTACACAGGACTTTCATGCTTTAACTTTAAGGGAGATTTTTTGCTCCCAGTTACCAATTTGGCTTTAGATTAACTCTGTAGAGATGTCAGAATTTGGCCTATCATGTGAATTTTCATACCCTCCTCAAGGCATGAAGTGGGTGTCTACTAAAACCTCATTGTCCAGTTGGTGAAAAAACTTCCAAAAGTATTTCTAGTAAAAGGTGATAGTTAAATGATAATAAAGTACATCTATAAGAATGAATTATTTAAGTAAGACCTCAGAAAAGCATAGGATTTTCCAGTACCTGAAGAAAAAACACTCTGAAGAACAAAGTAAAATGCTAGCTCCTCTAGGAAACTGTCTTAAAGTAACATGGTTCCTTAGGAGATATTTATTCTTTCTTTTAAGACAACAGATTCCCTTTCACTGGAATCTTGACCCAACAAGATGTTTAAATATGTGACTAACTTTAAGTCAGTTGGATCTAATTCCCTTGAGTTTCCGCTAATAAGAGACATTTGCATGAGTAGCTGTTATACCTTGAAGTGACCTGATTGTATTTTAGTAGTAGCAGTATTAAAAGGAGTGAGGAAGATGCCGTGGAAGATCAAGGAGACAAAGCCAGGATTAAAAAAGTGAAGCTGGCTAAAAGAAAATGAATTGCTGCAGGAAATCGTGCTGACAGTCCTGGGCAGTTTGTCACCGCCGGGTTTGGAAATTCCATTACTGAAAAAAGATACTGGAAAACATCCAGCCTACAAGAGGTGACCTAACAGGTCTGGTTAAGCGGCAATTCGTGCACAGTGCAGGCACCCTCAGATTAGTGTTAATCAGGTGAAAAAGTTAATGTGGCAGTCAGGACATCCCAGCTCAGGTCTAGAGACAACCTCACTGCCCATGAATGGTGAGGACCAGTTCAGTGTGCCCTCTGAAAGCCTCTGGAAGAGCCATGATTTTTGTGAGCCCCATGTCTCTGTGTATGGATGCTAAGGCAGCATGAGCACTGGCTGCGGCTGGCAGAAGTCAGTGCCGTGTCGGTGGCTCTCCGAGCACATTCTCCCTGCCGGTGCTGCTGCACAGCTGTGCTAGCACGGTGCTGCCCACGAGCCTCGCTCTGAAGCTGGGAAATTGGAAATTACATTGGAAATGTGCTAACATTGCTCGATGGCTTCCGGGTAAGGTCTGACTCTTTTCTAAATAGCTTGGAGCAGGAAAAAAGTGAGTGCACAGTGTCTCCTCTTGTCTGTGTAGATGCACCCTATGGGCGTGCTCCCCCACCTCTGTGCCACTGCCTCTGGAGAAGCATGCTTTTCCCCTGAATTTTTGTAACCCAGGAGACTGTGTGAATCATGAYGGGCCACTCTAATATAAGGAAATACCTAGACTAGTGACTTCTTAAGCTTTTTTATCCTTTGATCCTTATCTTCCTGGAGGCATTTATTTGATCTCAGAAGGATCTTAGGGCTACGAGTCTGCCCTAGCAAAAATATGACAGAAACTGAAGGAAAGAGGTTTTGAGGCTTTTCTTCCGCCTATTCACCTACATAACACAAGCAAAATATTGGTGTGTTTCTCCCAGGACTATAGAGACAGGACATAGCAAATTTGAATGGAGAGAAATTGAGAAGTGAAATTTCTGCGATAAAAGCAATAGGAAAAGATTAAGTCTATGATAGGTAGAATACTCTTCTAGAAAGTGGTACGTGGTTCTCAGGAGACTTGGATTCAGGAGACCCAACAGCCTGTGTAACTATGTCAAGGCCATCTGATTGCTTTGTTCCTCAGCTCCCCACCTGTGAAATGTTCCTGCCCCTTGTCTATTTAGTCCCAGCAGGACAGTGACTTTTTCTGTTAATATAGTGATGGGTCAAGAGGGGTCTCACTTTCTGTTGGAGCCACTAGATGGGACCAGAGTAAAATAAGGAAAATAATTTTGCTATTTAGGTCAGTAAAAACATGTTTTCTTTGTCCTTTATATACTAGTCTCAGGATTCAATCAAACCAAGTGTCAATTAAGCTTCCAGGTTTACCCACCAAAAATTATACATCTTCTTTCTTCTTCCTTCTTACTTTGAAGCAAGCTTCATCTGCATATCTGACATCTGTATTGCTTTGCTGGAGGAACAAAATGGTTTTATAGATCTGTAGATAAAATATGGAAGTGCCATTCGGGGTTGTGTAGTACTTCCCTCCTCTCAACACCCTCATTCCTGAAAACCCTTTGAGACGTGTTTAATACTGGAGAGATCAAATTCAGACAGAACAGGAGAAAAAGCAGGGAAATGCAAAATGAAACAACATCTTTGTGCTTCCCTCCCCACCAGCCATGGCTAGGGAAATACAACAAAATCAGAAGGGCGTCAAAATCAAAACACTGAACTTGCTCATGACATGAGCAAGACAGAAACTAGGACTCTTTCCCCCATTCCTTTGCAGTTCCCAGCACTTCACTGCTTGTTGCCCACCTGTTTGCCATGTGAAGGCATTACAAGCCAGGCAGGACAGGGACCTTTTCCTCCTTATTTGCTGTGGAGAGGAGCACACTGGCAGTGCTGCAGACATAACAGGATTTCCTAAACTGTATTGCTGACGATTGATCAGGAGTTGAAAGTAAACAACTTGTTTACATGTATTTTAAATCCAGCTTGGTGCCAGGCAGCCTAATTATTTAAAAAATGGGGTTAAAAAAGTCACTGTAAGACAAGGACCTTACATACCAAGTTTCAGCCCTTAGTGCATTAAAATGGCTGAGTGGAGACACTAACATAACCTTACCTGTAATGGCATGAACACACCACTGTAATAATTCATTTAGAGTGATGACACCTGAGACCTAATTTAAAACTCCTAGATGAATACTGTTCTCACATTCAAACCCCAAGGCTGCTGCAGACATATCTAGGAAATCCTAAGAACCATAGTGAGCCTAATTGAATTGGACTTAAATGGACCATTGAGGTGGCCTCACAGGGCTCTGGGGAATTTATATTGTCTATACTGTATCAGAATCACAGCTTGAACTGAATAACTGGTTACATTCAATCACGTTACTGTAACTCATGCTTGAGGAAAAGGGGAAACCTTTTGCTATCAGCAAGGCTGTATGGAAAACAATTTCAAATCACTTTAAACCCAGTTGGCAACTACTTTGCCAATTACGGACTCCTTTGGGAAAGGTGTGTGCTAGGGCTCGGGACTAAATGATTTATGTCAAGCGCCCCAGTCCCCTGAGGCATATGCAGGAGGCTGCAGAGGAGGTGCTTGTGGCTAATTATTTCTCCTAAGAATACTTTAGCAAGGTAATTTGCGCTTGCAGATGAGTCACGCCGCACGCTGAATATAACACAGGGAAAGCGGGGACCTCAGTGATGCAGCACACAGACAGATGAAAGGGAAATGACGGGGATCTTTGCTCTTTAATCTCATGTGCAAAGCCCTGGCCCCCCCAGTCCTCCCCTGCCTGCTGCCCTCGCCCCAAGGAGCCACCGGCTGTGCAGTGCGGAAGGGGAAGGGGAGCGGGTCCAAAGCACAACAGCTGACAGCAAAGAGCAGCCAAGCCGTGCAAAGGGTGATAAAAGCGTGCTCGCTCGCTCACTCTTCTCCAGTTGTGCTGGTGCAAATCTGTTCACAGATGGGAGCGCAGAGGGGGAAAAGCCGCACAAACTGCAGCAGATAGTGGCCAAATACACTTCTAGCATTTCTGCCTGCATATCCCCTTGATGCGCTGGCAGTTTCTTTGCTCCTGTTTTCTAAAATCTCCTCACAGGTGTGCTGTTGACACTGTGTTATAATATATGAAGCCACAGATGTCTGAGACATGTAATGCATTTTGCGAATGGCAAGTGTAAATGCTATTGTTCCCCACATGGCACAGTCTCTTCTGCTTTCCTGCTAATAAAAAATCCAACCTCCCGGATCCGAGCTATTCCAAGAAAGGTATAGCATACCCCTTTAGGTGTGTTGCTGCCATTTGGTAAGGTGTAAATAGCATTGACCTAACAAATGATTTGAGCCTGATTTCAGGATCTGCTCTTCCGCAGAGCTCAGGGGTGCAAGGTGGGAAGTATGGGACTGACTCACAGCAGGGTGAGCTATGGTYGGAAGTTCTGGGTTGATTTGCGTCTGGAGGACCAGTTAGATGGCTGTACGCTTTCTGAAAGCTGCCTACCAGCTTTCGAGTGATTTTAGTCTGTACAATCAAAATTGATCCAGCTCTTCTCATTCACACTGCCTGAGGTGCTGGCTTTGAGATTTTGTGACCAGTAAGAGCAAGGATTAGTGACAAACTCAGAGCTGCTATTTCTGATCAGGAGTTAGGAGAGATTCAGGCACATTCTCATTTTGAAAAATGCATTCATGGTTATCTGCCACTTTGAAGCAATGGAGAAGACAAACGCGTGCTGAAAATCACGGGGGAAATGTCACTTTAATCTTCTGAGCCCAGAAAGGAGCAGAGACAGGCCACCAGCCCACAGCTGAGCCCAGGGCTGTGAGCAGCAGATGCACTGGTGGCAGTGGTGCCCGCTAGCGTGCGGCTGGGTAGGGAGCCACCAGGGATCCAACCTGCAGCTGCAGCATTGTAGGTGGATCAATCTGCTGTAATAACCTGGGAAAGACCTAAAGCACCTTTCTCTTTTTCCTGCAGTGACATAGGCAATAACACAGCTGTCATAGATGGAGACAGGCCAATGAATTTGCTAACCCATAGCAAACAGATGAGTTGTGAAATACTGAGTAGCTACACTGACTGGCTTTAAAACAGCAGTCTGACCAAATGTGGCTCTTCAGTAAGTCTGGCTTGTCCAAAGGATCTGTGGACTTCTGGCGTGCTCATGTGACAGCCTTTCATTGGGAGTGTACAGCAAAATCCATTCTTGTTGACCTGATTAATGTAGACTGCAAGGARCAGGCGCTGCTGAGAGGATCCTCTCTTGAGTGCTAGCAGCAGGGGAAAGCCAGTCCTGCACTGGCTGCCAGGACAGTGAATGTGCAGTCTTAGCAGATATTATAAACCCATGGCTGGCAATAAAAGAGTTTGTAGTTTGTAGCCTTCTGGGCTGCATATACTCAAGTGAGCAAGTTCCAAAACAGTCTTAAGCTGAAGGTTTATTTATTTATCTGTTTGTTTTTAATCTGGCCACATTTAAACTTGGGCCCAAAACATTCACTTTGTGCTGAAGATGACCCTGACTTGTGATATCTATTAGAGAGGAGAGGAGAGGAGGCAGCTCTGTGGCAGAACACTCAACCCTATTTTTCTTTCCCCTGCTCATCCTTTATCCCCTACCTGCCTGGTCTATCTAGACTGCGGGGGTAAGAGCTCAGCTTAGGCAAGTCTTGTAAATGAATCAGGGCAGGCACTGATCCTCTGTTGTGGACCTAAGCCATCAAGCGGCTTGCGTGGGAAGCCCTCTGTCACCTGGCACCTTGGTGGGCTGCTCTTCTCTGTCTGACTGCTCCAGCCTGTGGGTTTCTGGGGGCACCAACCTGCCCAAAGAGCCAGCTGTCAGCGAGCAGCCAAAGCACRTTCAGGGGGGAACGTGCATGAAACAAGGCACTGGTTCAGCAGAAAGAAGGTCCTTCGTTTGCTCTTTTTCTGCTTTACTTCCATTAAGTCTTTTCAGGCATGCTCACCATCAGCCACTCTATCATACACAAATCCCTGCCATAACAGCTTAAGTGTTATTCTTTCTGTCCCAGCTGATGAGAAAAAAACACTCCTCTGTAATACAGTCAGGATCTTCCAGGTCTTTTATTACCCTAAGAAGGAACACAGAAAAACTCTTCAAAACTTTTCCTCTTTCAGTRCAGGGAGTTTATGCCTATATTATGCAGCTGTCTTATGCATTACTCTTTATTTTTTATTCTTCCCAATCTCTTTTAAGCTTCTTCCCCTTTGCACTTCTGAGCTTTGCTGATCACAGAGGTCAAACAGATTGAAAACATGTGTTCAAGTAAAGTGGCTTCACCTTTGACCTTAAGCTATTCCTCCATGGGAACATTTAATTTGCTCTAACCAAATGTATTTTTACTTTAATGGAATGCTCTTTGCCTGAGGCAAACTGTGTGGAAGTCCATCAGATGTGTTTTCATTTTACCACTTTGTAGAAAAGTGTATTAATCCATTTTGCTTTACATCTGGAATTTTTTTAACACAGCTTTGGGATTTTCCACTCTATCTGCAGCACTACTCATGGCTCCTGTGCAAAAGAACAAAATAGAGTAATATGAAATAAAATGGACCAAGTAGTGTGTTTGAACTCATATTAAGAATAAAAGTTGATTCTGATTGCAAGGGGAAAAGAATTCCAGCGTTCTGAGTCTACCTATTTCTTTTTGTGGTGGATCACAGATTTGCCAAGGATGATGATATGTGCTATGCCAAAGTGCAGAGGATATGAACATTTTGCTTACAAAGCTATCCTGGACCCTTCTGGTAAGCTGAGGTAAGCTTTACATTAGGATCAAGCCGTGGTTACAGCTCCTTGCATTCAGCTTGAGTCTTTGTGATTTAAGTCAAGGCTCACAGCACTTTGTGACAGAGCACAATGGAGAAGACATGGTCATTTTGGACTCTGTGAGGCTTCTGATTGCTTTGAAAACCTCACAGATGAGCATCTTCTCAGCAGTCTCCTAAGTCTTTTAGAGAAGTTTCCAAGTTGCTATCCAACCCACACATGCATAGTCCATGGATATCTGTCCAGCCTACCTGTTATTAGTATAATATCAAGGAGATACATCTAGCTTTAGGTTTTTTGGKTTTTTTTTGCTTTGTAAAAGATAATTTCAGCTCATGTAATCTCCTTTGTCTCACAATTCTGATCCTGCCACCTCTCATTTCTAGGCAGATTACTGAATTCAACAGAACATGACAACTCAACATGAGGAAACCTCATGGTCGGAATGACAGAGCAGGTCCGTGTCTCAGCATAGCCATTCATTTTGCATAGTCCCCACACCCAGCTTAGGCAACTCACTACTGGAAAGAACATCCCTTCCTCTGAAGCCCGACAGGGTGAACTCCTGTGGGGCTGGAGCAGTGTCCTACTTTTCCACTGTACCTCCACTTAACAGTCTGCTGTCAGAGGAAATTATTTCATTATTACTGTCATCTAGAAAACCACAGAAAGCAGTAACAACAGCGAGAAAAGAAGGATCATGTGCAGATATATAAACATATATATATATATTTCCCCCTCTTGTGGATCTAGGGAAAGTTTCCCATAGTTGTAGGCAAGTAGAGCTTGCTGAGATTATTCACTGTGAGTAAATTCAGTAAATTCAGAGTGCTTTTTAGTTTTGCTTTCTTCTTTTGGGGGGGAAGGGGGGCATAAATCAGTTATTCTTCAACAAGATCCAATTTCTGTATATGAGAATATTATTCCTAAATATTTGTTAAACAGCTTGGACAAAGCATTTTCAGTCCAGTGAGGGGTTCACTTTGGCTATTCGCTATTCATTATTCATGGTGTGTGAGTGTTCACATAAGTCTTATGGTATTGTCTCTGCTCCTTACTTGAATAACTCTAGTTAAACAGGAGACTAATGAATGTTGGAGCACACATGGTGAATAGCTAATAACGAAGAACATGTTCTCTCACTTGCACCTGCATTCAGCAATAACCAGAGCTGTCTTACAGCATGGGGCAGTGGGGCCTGTAATCTGGGCCTTCCAGCTCAGAAGGCCTCTTCCGCACTCCCTCAGCCATCACACAGGATCTGCTGTGCATGTGCCATACGAGTCAGTCTGGACATGCAGCATGTTGCTGCGTGCAATGAGACACTACTGTTTTGTTCGGCTGAATTTGGGGCCTGGGGAACCCTTAGGAGAGCTCTACCAGAGGGCACTGGTGTGCTAACCAGCTGACTCCTCAGTGCTGCGGGGAAGGAAATGGGAATTTGGTTATTTAAATGTTAGGAAACTGGAAAGAAAAATGGGACAAGTACAAGGTCAGTCCAGCCCTTTATTGTTCTTTCTAACAGGAAACCCAGCTCCCTTGTTTTGCAGTTCTGATGAAGAGGAACAAGGATGTATCTCCACAGAAAAATGAAGGTGTGATTTATCATGAGCAGAGAAATCATGAGCAGAGAAGGCAATGAATGTGTTGAAGCTGCTACAGTTCATATATTCTGTGATTTAGAAGAGAAGGTGCCTGGTGAAGGTGCTGTCTGCTAAGCAACTCCTTTTCCAAGCCCTTATGTTTGAAGCTGGTCAGAGTACTCCTGGGGAATGGACTTATGAATTTAATCCGTTGGTCCAGAAAACTTTCAGGATTCAGGGAGAATTTACTGAACTAATCAGCATTACTGACCATTCAAATATGTATCAGGTGACTAATTGCTCACAAGAAACAGAAAATAAAATGCACCACTGTGAATGTGCTGAAAATATCTTCAAAATAGTTTGTACTCATCAGCTAGTACATCTCTTTGAAATGTTCATAYGTACCATTGGGAAGTTTGAGGGAAAGGCTACACATTTTCAGTTGTTGGTTTTGAGGAGCAGAGGTAGAACTGCTGTTGTGGATATCACGGGGGTAAAGGAAAAGGTTTTGCTGTGGCTCCAGGCAATGGCTGGACCTTGGGGTCATCGGATCTCTCTGGCAGTTTGTTCCATTGCCAGATACCATCAACCAAGACTGCTTGTTTTGCCATCACAACTGTTTTCCACAGYTTTAGGGGCTGTGTAGCCCTAAATGAGGGGTTTGTGCTGTGTTCTYATTACTTAGGAAGCTGGTGGGGCAGGACACCCTTTGCTATGTTGTTTTTGTGTCATTATGGTCTTGTGCTCTCCCATCTGCTGACTGCTGCTGCCTTTTTCATTTTTCATCTGGGATACTTCAAGCTCTTTTGGTGCAAGGAACAGTTTTCCTCATGCGTTTGCAGTCTCTAGCACAACAGAGCCATGATCCCTGCTGGTGCATACYAGACATACATTGAATACAAATAATAAATAATACTCATTCCTGCTGCATTGGTCTGTCCTGTGCTATAGATCAGATATGAGAAGAAGGATTTTAATCTTCTTGCAGTCAGGATTATACAGGCATATTTCTGATAGAGAACTTTAAAACTACCATACAGTGAAAAGTTGGAAGGTCTCTTGTAAATCATATTATAATCATATATAAACATAACTTAAATCTAGCTGATGTGCAATGCCACCAACAGGATAAATGTCTGATAGATTTATTTCAGATATGTTTACAGAAAGGATTGATGACAATCGATATCCACCCTGCGGATGAGCAGGGAAACAAAAATGCTAGCGATCAGCTAATCTAGACCACTTGATGTCACTATTGCTTGATAATGTGCACAGGCAACTGAAAGAGTATAAATGGGGTTAGTTCAAAAGAAGAGTGGGATAGAAGGTTTAAAGATGGCCTCTGGGCCATCTATTTAAAAAGAAAGAGAAAGATACGCTATTTAGGAATGCGCATAAATCCTGCTTCTGTGCATTTAGCAGCATTAGTGGAGAACACACTTCCTTTCTGTATGCATGGCTGACAGTGCTCTGTCTCTGCTTTTGAGCAAAAGGATTCACAAACTTTTTACTTGCTCACCATAAGAATAAGACACTCTCCTTAGCTCTGAGATCTCTGTGTGAAAAGCATCACTGCCTTGCACAAATGGCCCCTCTGACCCAGTAGTCCAAGCTTGTATTAATAACCTGTTAATTTTATCTAAGGCAAGTAAGACTGGATCCATAATGATAGCTATGAAGCAGAACACTTTTGTCCACATACTGTGAAACTTTCTGGCTACCTCACTGATTTTTACAGAATGCATCTTGGATATCTTTTAAGAGTTTGGGACTTCACCTGAGCAGTCAATAGAGGAAACATTTCTATTTGCTTACTACAGAGATCTCACCATTCACCAATCTTGTTAGTCACAGCTGAACTGGTAAATTATTTATCAAAGTCCATGGTGAATAAATATCTAATACTCCCACCCACACAACTTCATCTAAGTCCCATGGAACTGGGCAATGAGTTTCTTTTCCTTTTGAAAGGCCTCAGATTACTAAATAATTCAGAAGCTTCTTTCTTGGCTGTGATAGGATATACAGCTTTAAACTACCTCAAAGTGCTTTTTGTTAGGAATTAAGCTATGCTGGGTATTCCTTTTTCTTTGTCTTCTGGTAATCTAGATATTTACTGCTGTGAAAAAGTGGGTGAAGGCCTTTGTTCATGAAACTGTGACACCAATTAAAAAACGAACTCTTTGTTTTTATCTCTATGCCAGATCATCCTCCTTTATGGAGAGCTCTTGGAAATGTCCTGTTGTTTGACAGCAGTTTGAAGGCTTCTGCAGTTGCTCTGAGTGGGTGTATTTTATCTGCTGGGAACTTTTTTTATGGTTAATAATCAATTCATTTTTCCCTCRCTATTGCCTATCTCCACTGAGCAGTAGAGTTAGTTATAGTTGCTTACATGACTGATTACAAATGTGGCACAGAGACAGGCAATGTCTATATGATTTGTGCACACAGGATGTCCATAGGTGGGATTTAACCCAGCCCTGAGCCATGTCCCTTAACCACAAGACAAGCTTTCCTTACTGTTAGGATCTCTACCCTGGGRAAAGTAAAACCTGAACCTCACCAGATCTCCATCAGGTCACATTTCTTCCTGCTAAAAGACATTCAGCATCATTAGCAGCATCTGTTAAGGGACCTGATCTTGCTCCTGTACTTTCCCTGTAGAAACACTATGTGGGTTACTGCAGTAACTGGTGCTGCTTCTCTCCTTCACAGGGAAAAGGGCCACCAGCCCTCAGAAGGGGGGTGATCTTCCACCACTTCAGGACTCCCTCTGCTGAAATGTGAGGAATTGGTTTGGGTGTGCCTTAGATCCTCTTAACAAAAAGCCAAGACACCACTTTAAGTTATAAAGCTGAAGTGATTTGTAGCTGCTCCACTGCCAAAACACGTTAGGCCGCTAAAAAGAGATGATTCACAGCAATGGCACACTAAAACAAAAATCTGCTGTTTTGCTTGCAGACCTTTCAGGCTAGGCATCACACTTGGTATGAGCTGGAATAGCATCAAACACAAGAGAGGTGAGATCCTTGCCAGCACCTCAAACTGAAATGTTGAGGACAAGATTGCAGACCCTTATGGTGCCTTGAGTCCTTTTTTGCCATTAGTCTAGCTGGCTCCAGTGGAACTGCTTGTGCCAGTGCAATCACAGCTTCATTACATTAATAGTGCTGAGCAATTAAGAGAAGCATGACAGAAAAGATAAAAATACACRAAAAATCCCCTTTCTGTAAAGCACTGTATTTTTTGCAAAAAATATTGCAGCTTCTTGAGAATTTTAAACTGCCCTAATGAATTTCATGATGAGGCAACTGTTCTTTACTGAGTTCTGCAGCTTGTTTTAAAAATATCAGAAGGCTGTTCTACTCTATTAAACTATATATGTTTTAAGAACATTTTCCATGGACTCCTTATTAATTTCTATACACCCCTATTTAATTTATTTTTTTTCCATAAAGAAGATTGTAAAACTCTAACTAATGTGATTGGTGACCAAGTCTCAGGGATATGTCATGGCATCCTTAAATGAGTTGGCTTCATTTCATTCAGTCTGTACTCTGGCAAACTCCAATCACCTACAGAAGAACAGAAGAAAGATTTGAGGATTTAAGCTATATTGTGAGTGAGAAGAATTGGAATAGCCTTTAATGAGCTGTAGCAGTTTGTTTTTACTTCTCCAGTACTCATGTATACTTTAAATAAAAGACCTGCTTGAGCATTTTAACATATCTCAGAGTCATGCTATCATTTTTTCATCACCTAGGCATTCTAGTGTGCTTGCCCATTACATGACCATTCTGGAACTGAATGGTCAGTGATGATAAACAGTGATAATAGATTACAGAGTAGGGGGAAGGTAGGAGATATTAATAAGGTAAGATTTTTAATTATTTTTTCAAGTTAATTAAAATGTTCAAAAGCACAATAAAACTGCAGAAAATCTGGCAAGGGAATGGCAGCCTGTCTGATTAATGCAAGTCAACTGTCTTCTGAGGGTAATAGTAATAATGATGAGATTATGGATATGGAAGAACCTGCTAAAGAGATATGAGATGCATGTGGAATACAAACTGTGTCCTAGTTACTCTTTTATGGTGCACAATGGATCTTATTAAGGAGGAATAGCAGTAAGAATTACCACTGAATTGCTCAATAAAAGTATTGTGTAATTAACAGTGCTGCACCATCAACTTGAGTGCTACCTCCCATTGATACTCCATATCCTCCATTTACTTTTGTTTTTTAACTAAAGTACGGGAGTTACAACGGTAGTTGCAGACAGCTTGAAAAACATGTTTCCTTGTTCAGGGCAATACTTGAGGAAAGGGAAATAAGTGTTGAAGTGCTCGAGTGGAAGATAGTATTCAGAAGAGATTTGGAAGATCTTTCACAAGTGAGAGTTTGATACCCAGTTCCCTTGGTGAAAACAGCAGTGAAACAAAATAATAATAATAACTGTGATAATTGGAGAAAATAAAAATACTTCCTTTTGGCACTCTTGGTCTACTCAGGCTCCAATTTTGGGATCATATGCCCCATCCAAGCAGATAAGAATCCCCACAGAAGTCAGTGCAAAAGTGATGACTATTTTTTTTTCAGAGAATTAATTAATTAATACACATACCATGTGCTTACTGCAATGGTGCTCTGGCCTCGGCTAGGTGTTCTACGCTATCTCTAACAGAAATATTATAGTATACTAGCTAGAGGCATTAGTGTCATACAAGAGAGGACACTTGAATAGTTCTGCCCTGATGGGTAAGAAGTAGTCAATACCATCTGGAAAATTATGGTGTTTCTAACCCATTTTTGCAGATCTAAGTTCTTGAAGTAGTTCACTTCAATCTTAAAGAAGCATCCTTGTTGTTGGAGGATAGGTGTAAACYAAACCTCATATCCTCAGAGTTTTGCCCATCATTGCCTTTATAGAGAAACACAAGCTGCTGGCTGCAAAGCCAAACTCTTCAAAATTAATACCTGAAGACTAGTATAGCCACAAATTTGGCCAGACCAGAAATGAGAGCTGAACTGCCCATGTGTTTCTGAACATTTGGAGCCTGAATTATGATAGAGCAGGCCTGTGCTCATAATGAATTGCTTGCCTTTTTTTTTTTTTTTGCTAGCTAATTTTTCTGGGCTCCTGGCTAGSTTATACTATGTCCCATGTTCATTTTGTTCAAGCTTCTTTGTGTCAAGAGCAAAATTCTTAATTCCATCTTCAGTGTTTACCCAGGCTGCTCTTAAAAATGAAAATAGTATCTTGAGGATTTTAGTCTTGGTGAAATAATAAAATAAAGTAAAAGCCTCCTGTCTTGAATTCTGAGTAGGCTGCATCAGCACATGTAAGAGAAATTCCTGCTATAGATTGCCTCGTTATTAAAAGGGGAGGGTGGGGAACGGCAAGGAAGGTTTGAAGCCTGTTGATGTAAAACAGAGCCAGTTTATAGGGGGCTGGCTGAGGACTGAAGTTTTATAAGGTGCACTTTAAATAACCATGCAGTGTACTAAAAATATCATAAAACCTATAGCTTCCAGCCACAAGTTTCAGAAAATGCTTAGTGGCAAAAAGAGAAAAAGCTGAAAGTTATAGGGCATAAAGAAAACCTGATACTCAGAATGGAGGGACATTTAGGTCTGGGGCTTTGCTTTAGGCTGCAGTTTAATGCGAGCACAAGAAACCACTACTAACGCTGCCATAATAATGAGTAGGACGGTGCTTATCTCCCTAATGGCAAAAGTACATAAATGCCACAGCAGAGGAATCRCAAAACATTCAGTATCTGAGGCCGGTTCAGCCGTTTCTCCCTACCCTCTGCAGCTCCCGTTGATGCCCCAAAGAGATGCTGCCACTCGTTTGCTTATTTTTCTCCCCAGACCTCCTGGGAGCCACAGACGCAGCCGACCTGCTTGATGCTTGTCAAAGCCCGTTGCTCCTTTGCTCTTACTTCATCAGAAAAACGCCGCCTGCAGAAGACAGGAGGATGGGGCCTCGCGCTCCTCGCTTCTCCCTGAGAGTTTGCTTCCATTTCTTCCCTTTCCCCTCCCCTCCGGCATCCCCGCTGCCTCCGGGTGCCCGGCGGCCCCGTCCGCCAGGAGTGGACAGGGCACCGCGGTGCAGCTTTATCGCTTGGATCTCCAGCGGCTCATAAAGCACTATTAGAAATCAGACATCAAATTTTTTTTCGCACGGAGATTTTCTGAAGACTCGCCTTTGTGCCCGTTTGTTCCCAGCAGCTACGGGAAGGGAGGTGAGCGCCGGGCAGATTTGTTTGCGTCTCACGTTTACGTGTGAAGCCGCCCCTGGAACTTACCGCTTTTGGATATTAAAACAGGAGAAAAAGAGAGGGAGGAGAGAGAGAGACTGGAAAGGACAGCAAGGTTGACATGGAACAGAAAATAAACTTGTCACAAGCATTTGTTACCCTTACCGGGGCATTTAAATGTGACATTAGCGGTACATGGCAGGGCCCTGTCAGTCACAGGGTTTTAACAGGCCCGTCGGAGCCACCTCTCCGAGGCACAATACCTGCCTTGCTCCCTGCTGATCACACACCATGTCAGAAGGGTATTAACTTGCTCCTGATCTAGACCACGAGCAGACTAAAATGTGCCAGTGCTGGCTCRGAGCTGCTGCCTGGTGCCGGTGGGGTAAAACCACGGCGCCTTCCCACCCGCCCCCCTTCTGAGCTAAGCTCGCTGTCTGATTTAAGGAGGGGGAATGATACCTAGGTCTGTAGTTTCAGTAGTAAATCCCATAGGGATGTTGCAAGCCACTAGGGAAAAAAATAATTGTTATGAAAAACATCACAAGTGTTTTTTTACAAGATGTTAAAAGCCCACTTTAAAAATTCTTTTCCCAGTCCTCACTTGCAATAGCAGGGGCTGGGTTCAGGCACCCTTTCTGGCAGTGATTAATGCCTTACTACAAGAAGACTTCCATTACAGGGAATGGGACTGCCCACTGAGTTTGCAAACCGTGGCAGACACTGAACTTCCCAATTTTCTCCCCAGCTCAGACAGTTAGATCTCTAACTGCCGTCCCTCRCATCCTTGCTTTATGGCGAACATAAAACAGGAGGCCATTTAAAAAAAATAAAATAAATCAGGCCCTAAATTTAAATTGTGCTGGTATAAATCATTCATGCAACAGATTGCATTTATTTATTGCCTTTGTGTGCAGTGCAAGAAATCTGCTAGACGCACCTCATAGAATTCATAGATTAAAAAATAAAACTCCTTGTGAGATACAGGCTTTGTGCCCAAAACCCAGCACTTTCCTATTAAAACCTTTACTCATCCTCAGAGGGAATATTCTGGCACCGCTTGCCCCCATCATCTTCTTTCTCTGTCTCATTCTGAAATTCCTTCCNGAGGGAATATTCTGGCACCGCTTGCCCCCATCATCTTCTTTCTCTGTCTCATTCTGAAATTCCTTCCTAATTTTCCTGCTCCAGACGCTCGCTGCGGCGGCCCTTCGGCTCGTGACGTCAGCCGGTGCCCATCCCCTGCCCCGGCGAAGTGGCAGCTGCCCCCAGGCTGGCAGGAGCCGTGGCGGCAGCCTCGCAGGCAGCAGAGTGCTGGGGAGGGGACAGTGACCTCGTGCCCGCTCTCGGGACCAGAAAGAGAGGACCAACATTCGCTTCAAAAAAGAAGTTAAGTGGGGCAGTCCTTCACAGACCGAGATTCACCTCTCGATAGTGGGACATCTGGTGACATTAGCTAAAGTTTCATAAGAGCTCCCCATGGCCTTTTCAGAAATAGGGCAGGTTTCAAAAAGAAAGAGAGAAAGAAAATACAGAGCCTTATGTGCTGGTGTTGATTTATCTCCATTTTCTATTATACGGCACCGCTAAATCCAGCAAAGGATCTTAACTCGATTTCTTCTTTTCTGAAACAGGATGGATGGCTAGTCATGAATGTATTTTATTTACAAAGACACGGTTTTGTCCTGTTTTCTTTCTTTATTTCATTATTTATTAAGGAAGATAATAGCTTATGGTACTTACACAGAGCCAGCTGTTTGCAGGATGCCAAGAGCAGGTGGTCTGGGAGGCCTCTGATGAATTGGGAAAGACACTTACCAGCTGCTATCACTGTGTGAAATGAGCAAACCTGCAAAATCTTTATTTTCAATTGGATTGTACTTTTAAGTAAGCAAGGGAGACAGCCAGTATAACTACAGACCATGACCAACAACCCACATAAAGTGTGTGCAAACACAAGTGATTAATGTACCAGGATTTCAAAACACCTAAAACTAACGAGTCAGATTTAACAGGGTGTATGAGAAGGAAGGGGAGAAAGAGTGAGTGGATGAGAGTAGGGGTATGCATTGGGAGGGGGCTGCAGGGGAAGGGGTTGCTTGCATATCTAGAAGAATAAGGCAAGAAGGAACTATTTGATGAGTCTTAATGGTATTTATTGGGTTCTTAACAACTGCCATATTTTTATTCTGTCAGCCAACCTTGTAAACAATGATGATGGTCTTTAAAGTTTTTCTGGTCTTTTTCTTTCTTTCTCTCACCTTCCCCCCCCACACACACACTTTTTTTTTTTTTTTTTTCAATTACGTAGGGCACTCTTGTGTGCAGCCTCACCAGGGCACAATCCTTTGGTGGTAACCACATCCTCAAATGGTCACCAATGAGATGCAGGGATAATGGGTTACAAAGACAGACATTAATAAGGTAAGATAAGAGAGGGGAGGTTTATTAATTTTTCAAGTAAAGTTAGGATGCCCAAGGGCACAGTAAAACTGTAAAGAATCTAGTGAGGGATGAGAGGCCTAGCTGATTAATGCAAGTCAGCTGTCCTCAGAGGGTGATTGCAATAATGATGAGATTATGGAAGAACCTGCTGAAGACAAATGAGATGCATGTGGAATAAAAACTAAGTGTCCTAGTTACTCTTTTGGAGTGCATGATGGATTTTATTAAGGAGGAACAGTGATATAAATTACTGCTGACTGAGATGCCAAAGCGAGGAGCTGGGCTTGCTTTGCTGGAGTCTCTTTGCTGGAGATGTGGCATGCAACCCAGGGTGCCTCTCCTGAAAACAAGCCAAAGAAAACACGGAAAAGTTAACTTGGAGCTTCCTCCCCTGCTGAAAAAGCACCATGTGTGTCTGCTTTGTTTCTTTGATGYGTCCTCCTCTCTGCCTGCCTGCCGCCATTCCCTCCAGCGCCATGTCCTAATTGCTTCTCTATGATGGGGTGGCTAATTCAGGGCTTCCCACGTTGTCCCAGGAGCCCTCACCCTGTCCAGAGATAGCTCTTCTCCAGACCAACCCCACAGAATGGGAATAGGACAATGTTTCCAAGGGCAGCAATTTTTCTGTTCTGCCTTCCTTCCTTTTCTGACCTACCTTTCCCATCTTCCTGCTCCTTGCCTTTTCCTCCCGTTCTCTTGYCCCCTTCCTCCGTTTCCGTGTTTTCCCCAACTTCTCCTCCCACCTCCCCTTGGTTTTCCTCCCTGCCTTTCACTCGGTGCCCACCCCAGCTCCGGGCTGGAGGTGGCTGGCCCCTCCGTGGGTGGAATGACACTCGGGCCACCATCGCCATCCCGCAGCACCTCCAGTTTCTATGGTAACGCGAGAGGCGAGTGGCAGCCCAGGCACAATTATCATCACTTCAGTGGGTGTTTGGGAGTTGATCAGCATGCAGGAGACTTAGCGGGAGAGCGTGTCCTCTGCAGCAGCTAAAACGTGTTAAGATTAACTTCCCAAAGTGGGAGGGCAGAAGATGGCTTCCAGATGCAGGAGACGGGCGAGCCTGTGCTGAATCACTCAAGAAGGAACAAAGTGTAATTAACGGCGCCGTAACAAATGCAACAACGCGGCCTCTCGTGTGAATTTTCCAGGCCCTCTGTTTCTTTTCAGTGTATTAACTGTCCATGGTAACAGGAAATAAGGAATTATAATATCGACTGCTTGTGTTAGGGCGCAAAGTCAGCATTTCCATTAGAAAAATATGTTTCTAATGGGTTTGAGTAATACAATCATAATCTTGCAAGTCAAGATTAATCCTGGTATTCAAAGATCTCAGCTGGAAAGCAATTTTTCCCCCTACAAAATTCAGTAGATCAGTCTGGGCATTATAAAGTTATACTGCCTCTCTGCACCCCAGAGTTTGCTTTCTCCCGTACACTCTTGTCCTTCCTTTATTGCATTTTAATGCCGTAGTATGGTCTTCTGATCTCCTTTGCTGTGATATTTTTTATACATGTGAGTAACTACTGGATTTCAAAACAGCCATTTCTCCCACTCTCTAAATATGTAATTACCTGATAGACTGGCATCTCTGTACTATTAAGATGGTCTAAATGCATATTTATGAAGCACACAGTAATGACATCATTTTAGCAACTCCCTACATATATATTTACATGACAGACCATAATGTTCTGTAGTGTCAACCCCATAAAGCTCACTTGTGACATCAGTGCAGCATGAACCCTAAATCTGATTTTTGTGCCCTGCGTTACAGACACGTCACTCGATTTTATGTGGAGATCCCCTCTTTCTGGGGGAGTGGTYGCTGCTGGGCAAATGGCATTATACAAATACAACACATTTTCAAAAGGAAAAAAAAATCGCAAACAAACAAAAATAACGGCCCTAAAAGATCATGTAAGTATGGTGCCGCTGATTCCCAGCAGCAGATGTTTCGGGTGTTGCAACTCCCATCAGAACAGCTGCAGGAATGTAGAATCGCATCTGGGTTTGCAATGGGGCTGCATCATTACCCATTGACAGCGAAACAGCCAGCTGCTTCCAATTCATTTTAGCGACTGTGCTTGGAGTCTGAGCCTGTGAACGTCCCCACTTTGCAACCACGGCTTGTCGTTCCCTGCAGCTGCTCCTGGGACTGTTGCTGCGGGCTGCCGTGTTGGCCGGCCCCGGGATGGGGAGGAAAGCCRGGAGAGGAGCATCGGCGCGGTGGCTGTGCTCTGCCTCTGGCTGCAGTGGGGCCRAGCTGCGGGACCTGGACGAGCCCTTTTCTCGCGGGCTAAGGYGCTGGAGGTGCTGCAGCCGTCATGAACTGCAATGACTCTCTGTGGCGCCAGCTTCCTCCCTGCTAACTCTGCCACGCCGCCTCCCCTCTCCTGCTGCTTTCTCCCTCCAGCGACTACGTTCAGGACATGCTGCAGATTTTGGGCTGGTGCTTTACATGTGTCTGAATGGGAGAGAGCCTCGAGTCCCCACAGCGGGGGCGAGTGAGGGCGGCCAGCTTGGCCCTCGAGGCCCCGGTGCTCCCGTCTGCTGCTGCTGCTTCCTCCCAGCACTGGCTCGCTGCCGGAGGTGTCTGTGAGCTGGAGGTCCCCACCAGCGGCACCCAGATCCACATGCTCAAGTTCTGTGCTTAAATGGCTTAAAAGGAAGGAATTTTGCTTTTGCTCTGGCTCTTTGCACAAGACCAGCCTGGGACTGCAGCTCCCTCAGTACAACTAGGTCAGCTGAAAATATTTCCACCAGACAGTGGCTGCTTGGTTTGCTGGGTACCTAAAGTATGACTTATTTGGTTATTTATTTGGCTTATTTAGCCCTGCTGTTATGATGAAAGAACAATCTTTCTCATTTTCTAACTTGTCTCAATGAGACTGCAGGCCTAGACAAAGAAAACCATTTTCTCCAGCCTAATATTCAAGATAGAAATTGTCTTAAGGCATAAATATATACCTCTGGTATCAAAATCTAGACTTTTTTTACAGCCCAGGCTGTAAACTTCTTCAGAGCTAGGTACTGACCTCTAGGCCACTAGCAGAAATCAGACAGAGTGTACTGGCCTCATCATGGCTTACCTGATAATATAGTAATTTATTATTCTGTATGTAAATATATRTGAATAACTGAAAATAATTAGTTACAAGATTTGCAATAAAATGACTGTGTTCTGCTTCAATCAATGACCATTACTGCACAACAAAAGGTTGTATTAAATCTTTAAAAAAGGACTGGTAGAAAAGAAGAAAACGACTTGAACAAATATTTACTGTAATGTGCTTGTCCATCACCTTGCTGTCACTTGCCAGCTAACCACAGAATACAGTTTTAATACAGGTTCTAAAATTCCTCAAGAATCACACCCAGACTCCAAATGATAAACTGGGCCAAGGTTGTTTAGCTAAGCTTACTGATGTCAAACATTTTAAAGGACAGACACACAAGCAGAAGCATTTCTCCTTTCAGAGTGGAGGATTAATTATCAGTAAGGTGATTGATATCCATGCTCTTGCATAAGCAGGAGACAATTTTCTACTTGCATGTTGTCAAGTAAGATCATTTTTAAAGGAACTGATGACAATCTTTGGCTTTTAAAAAGATATTTCTCATCCACAAATGAGAACATTGCTCTCCCCAGTGAGTATTTTGTGGTGTAGTTTCATATTGTTTTGATTGTTGTTGATAATTTTATGTTATGACAGTAGCAATGAGGTTCTTCTAGGGTTAGATAAACTTTGAGTACTGAGGAGAATGAGAACTGCTTTCTCAAATTGGTCATTCAACTAAGAGACCTTCCCCCACTTGCAAGTGAGGCCCAGGAGACGGAGGAAAAGAGCAGCTCTTAGGTCCAACAGGAGGATGAAACCATCCATGGTGTGGGGAACTCACTTTTTCCATGACTGTTGTCCATGCAAGCGTGGGTTGCCACACTGAGACCTGCTCTTGGAGAAGCCCCATGGGGACGGGTCTCCATGCCACACCGCTCACTCCCCTGCATCACCCCAGCAAAGCCTCGGTTTTCCATGGCCCACATTTCACCCCTGTCTTTTGGGGTTTTGTAAGCCTAAGCTGTCAGAGATTTAGTGAATCATAAGAAAGCCCTGGAGGGGAGTTCCTCATGTTGAATGCCTCAAGCTTGTTCTTTGGTGGCATGGCCAAAGCTGAGGGTCAGTGTGGCAGGGCGAGCGCAGAGGGGCTGCTCCCGGCTGCCTGGGCCCTGAGTGTGAGGAGGTTTGTACTCACTCTCCAACACTCCTAAGCTTCTGAAGGAAAGCTAAATAAATAATGGGAGGCACAAAAAAACAAAAGGTTCACAAGTGCCTCTGAAATAAATTATAGAGTGTAAACTCCCCATGGCCCAAGGCTGTTGTTGAGGTGGCAACAACAGCCAGAGCAGACCTTACTTAAAAATACCAGCAAGGTTTCTTATGAGTTCACCTAGGAGTGCAAATCCTTTCATTGTCTGCAAGGTTCATTAATGTCATCATTGCCTTATGTGGAAGCAAAATGGCAATATAGAGCAACTAATGAAAACAAAGGTTAAGTACAATTTCTCTGCTTCCCAAGGGAATGCGGTGTTTTAGGAAACAAATCTTTGTCAGTGAGTGGGAAAATAGGCAGGTTTCTTTTTTTCCCTTCCATAAAATTTTATTCAAAACTTGAACATAAAGAGGAGGAATATATTAAAATAGCATCTATCTGAAACAGAACATGCTGCTATAGATTAGCAGACATGAGAAAAATCAATGGCTTTGTATAAGCATGAAGTCCATAATCACTCTACAGACATGCCTTAGAGAATATATGCATTTTAACTGCCTTTATATAAAACCTTTCAGGGAACTGATCATAATAATAATTAAAAATGTAATTAATACTTAATTTATAAAGGGCACAGTATGCCCCACTCTCCTGCAGAGGCACTTGGGGTGAGGAGCAACAGAAAAATAGAATTCAAATAAAAATAACTCATTAAAAGGAAGAGAAGAAAGATAACCAATAAAGAGCCCATGGAAGCAGAACCAGGGGGGAAAGATGTGCGACTGGAAATGCATAGGCAAAACAGGACAAACGTAAAGGCTCCCAGCCTCATCCTGCTTGTAACAAGACCCCCATTTGCTTCAGTGGAGTGGAGACAGGGAAATGCTGAGAGTACTGGGAAATCCSCATTTGTTGCTCTTTAAAAACAGAAGGATATCCATCATCCATCAATCAAAAGCTTAGCGGGTTTTTGAGCTGGAAGTTTCATCACGTCTGGTAGCCACCAATAAAACTGACTAAGTAAGACAACCGAATGAAGCTTATCCGTGTGCTCACTGACTTCTTCAGAATAGATTCAAGAAGATTAGTAGGTGTTGACTCTTCCCCAAATTTATTTATTCCTGTGTCTACTGATTMCACTCTTTATTATAGCTTCGAGCATCTTCCTGGTACAGAAATCAGGTGTACTGGTTTGTAGTTCACAGAATGACCCCTTCAATGCTTTTTCTAAAGACTGATATCGTAGCTGCTGTCTCTCATTCCTCTGTTATAGAACATGACTGATGTATAAACTACTGCTCAGACCGAAATTAGTTGTGACCAATTTCGTATTTGAATTCTTCTACAGCTGTTGGGTAAAAAAAAATATCCTGCTTTCCTGATTTGTTAACATTTCATTTCATAATTTGCTCTGAAATCTCTTCACTGATGCTTCTTTTTTGAGATATATCTTTCAGGCTCATTCCTCATAAAGAATTAGTGTGAAAGCTTTCTGGCCTCCAATGTGAATTCTGATATAAATAACTCAACTTCTTGCAATGTGCTTGTCTTTTCTGACTGATGATTTTTGATCCCACTAACTTTCTTGTAGGCTTTCTGCTTGCTGTAAGTGTAAATGTTCCTCAGTCTTTCTTGGCTTGCACTATTACATTTTTTTATTTTATTGGGTATATGTTTATATTTAGATGCATATTTTATATTTGAAAGTTCATATTCTTGTCTATTTCCTATCTATGCATGAAGTTCATTTTTCTGTAGGGTGTCTTTTTACTTGTAATAGTCTCCTTTATTCTGAAATTTATCCATGCTTGCATGTTTGGGTCTTCTAGAGTTTTTCTACATCAGTAATATACTTTTAATCAGAAAATCTGATATGGATATCTGTGGAGGCAGCATCCACCCCACCATCAAGAATTTTATCTCTTTTAACAGCTCCTTTTATTTTGCTGTGTTTCCTCATTTTTATGTAGCTCCATTTTTAAAAGTCAAGTGTTATATAGCGTGATATTTTTGAGTTCTTGTGAAAAGACATTGAATATGAGTGGATTATAGTCACTACTATAGAATCACTGTTGCATCTTAAACCTTTATTTTAAGTCCTACTTAAAATCAAGTAAAACTAAAATTTCCTCCTCTTCTTGTAAATGCTCGGGGTAGCTATTCCAAGGAGGAGTCACAGAATCACAGAATGGTTGAGGTGGGAAGGGACCTCTGGAGGTCRTCTAGTCCAACCCCCCTGCTCAAGCAGGGTCACCTACAGCACGTTGCACAGGATTGYGTCCAGGCGGGTTTTGAATATCTCCAGAGAAGGAGACTCCACAACCTCTCTGGGCAACCTGTTCCAGTGCTCTGTCACCCTCACAGTGAAAAAGTTTTTCCTCATGTTCAGATGGAACTGTCTGTG
>NW_020447394.1:101157-125773 GCF_003343035.1 Apteryx rowi | reverse complement strand
AAGTGCCGCTCAAGGGGGGGAAGCCTGGGAGAAGCACGGGCTCCTTGCAACTGAGCAGAAGCCAAGCTGGGYGCCTGCGGTGGGTGGCGCAAAGCACACGGAAGCCCATGGGGAAAGGGGGGACAGCGAGGCCGCAAGCAAGGCTAGCGGGAGCGGTCATGCATCTTCCCAGGGTCCGGCACAGTGGGGCCAGAGGAGAGGGACGTTGGATGCGGGGAGCTGCCACAGCAGCCACGTCTCCCCTCTGCATCCCTCCAGGCGCCCTCTGCCTGCTCCGGCCCCATCCTTGTGTTGCTGCTGGGAAGGTCCCTCGGCCCAGAGCGGGATGCGCACAGGGAAAAAGGATCCCGGCACAGGACCCAGGGCTGCGGCAGCCTCCCTGTGCCCGGGCAGCTGCARGAGAGCGGCCTCCAAACCCCCACGGCTGGCATAGGCCCACAGGGCCTCGCTGGGAGAGCACCGACTCCGCTCGCTCCCAGCGACGGGGACTAGAATAAACGCAGCTGCCTTGGGGCCAACAGCCCAGGAAAGGGAGCTCCGTTAAACCAAAGTACTGCAGTGCTCTCCCGGCTTCTTTCTCCCAGCGAGCAGGGCCAGGAGGAGCAGAGACACCCCATCCCGGAGGTGAGGAGATTGTCCGAGCTTCGCGTAAAGCAACCAGAAYGCTGTTTATTGATTATTTCAATCCCTGCCTCACAGTAGCCCACACGGGCACAGGAGTGAGCTGATGAAACCGTATCTGAGCAACACAGACACAGAAGGAGAAAAGTACTGTAAAAAACAACAAAACAAATGCAAATAAATTAAATTCCCAACAGGTAAACGTAACCAGGTTCTGAGGTGCCTGTCCGTGGTACTTCAAAAATAAAATAAGATAAAAGGAGGGGATATACAAACAAAAGAGGCAAAAAAAAGTACAAAAAATACAGAACCACAATCACAAGTGTCTGAAAAGTAACAACAGTAACAGTACAGGAAGCTCTTTGCCAAACACCCAATGCACACAGAACAGACAGGACAGTTTCTCTGGGGCTGAGGGCAACGTGTGGAGGCAACTTTAAATGGCACAAGATGCCCAGGCAGCCACAAGCCGTTTGCTTGGGCAGGAGCATCCGCACGAGGAGCTTGGGAGAGCCTGGGCTCTCCTGTCCGGAGAGGAGAGGGAGCTGGGGCCGGGCCGGCAGCATGGGGCATACACGGAGCAACGGTGGCAGGAGGGCGGCAGTGCCGGTGCAGGTCTGCAGGGCCGGTGGAATCCAGGGGCCGGGGAGCCCATCTGAAAGGCCGGTTCCTCCAACGCCGAGTCTTTCCCGCACAGGGGAAGGCCCCAGCCCTCGACAAGCGCTGGAGGCTCCTTCTCTCGGCGGCTCAGCTGCCTTGGCTCCGGCTGCCTTCAGGTTTCGAGAGCTGCTTTTGGGCTCCGTTTGTGGACTTGCTCCTGGGCTGCTTCTCCCCATCACATGCCCCATCCCCAGCTGGGCACAGGAGGCCAGGGAGCAAATCCTGCTGTTAAGGTACTGTGTGGTCAGTCAGGCATAGAAGGAGGCAAAACTTGAAGAAATAGCAACAGAGGAACCTTTGAGAGCGAGTCAGGAAAAAATCCAGAGAGGGAGATAAAGCCCAAGAAGGATTTAGCCTCTGGACAAACAAGAGATACACCAGTGGCCATGGGGTCAGTCTGCAGCAAGATAACTTATCCTTTCAGTTTGGGTTGCACAAGGAGCCAGGGCTCCAAAAGCATCCAAAAGGCAGGCTGGGTCTGAAGAGTCTGGCGGTATTCGGTGGAGCAGTTATGCTTTCTCTCCCTCTCCCCCCTTGAAAGACATGGTATGTGGAAGCTGATTTGCAAGGGGCAAACATGGATGGGCTGCACTGTGTGTTCATTGCTGGACCAAGTGTTTTAAGTAGTATTTACCAGAGGCATTTAACCATTTCAGCTAGGAAGCAAGAGGCTCGAGGGAATAATGCCCTAACAAAACCACGCAGGCGGCTAGGGAACACCAGTGGTTTTGACCAGCTACTCCCCCGGTCCCCTCCGCCTCTCCACCTTCCCCCTCCTCTCCCTTGTCAGCACGAAGCGTTTCTCGCTTTGGAAGTCCTTATATTTCCTCCACTCCGTGTGCAAATATCATCACCAGTCCTGGCTCTAGCACCATGTCCTCACCCATGTGCTGGTTTTCACAGGCCATCACCACCACGGCCTGCTTGCCAGGGATGCGCTTGGCCACATAGTTCTCGTAATACCGCCGGTTCATCTGGCGGGTTTCCAGCGTGGCCAGGCCCTGCGGCCAGTTCCGCTCGTGGGCGTTCTCAATCAGCTCGTTGATGATGGAGGTGGGGCAGCCGCTCTCCACCAGCGAGCGCTTGATGACGGCCTGCAGCACTGCATCCGGCGTGGAGATCATCCCGCCCCACCGCGTCACCCGGGCAGGCTGGAGGGAGTTCACCCACCTGGTTGAAGAGACAGGGACAAGCGGACAGTCAGTGCCACGCATTAGTGGTGGCTGTCACCACAACCAAGGAGCTGCTCTGCCTCGGGTCTGCTCTATGCTCAGGAGCTAGGCCGGACGGGAAATACCCCTTCCTCCCCCACCTACCTCTCCTCTGTTCCCACCCCAGCAAGCAGTCCCTGCAGGTGCCTTGCTGCGGCATTCAGCTTTGTTGAATAGAGCCTTTAACTCCCAAAAGGGAGCAGAAGAAAGGATCAGATGAGAAGTCACTTCCTCCAGCCCTTCTCAGAAGGAGGAAGGAACCTGGCAGCTTCCTGCTTATGAACAGGATGCAGGTGGAAGAATAAAAAAGACCAGAACCCATTGTGCAAGCAGCTCACATGCCGCTCCCTAGTACAAACATCCCTGCAACTGCCCCGCTTGCTTTGTGACGAGAAGACACATTTTCTTCTCAGTGTGCCTTTGCCTTGGAAGGCACTTCATCTTCCTCTCAAGTTTGCAAGTTAAGCTTGGCAGATGCCCAGCTCCACTCGCACCCTGATGCAGGGCCCCCCTGCTCCTCCTAGAGCAGCATGAGAATCAGTACTTACTCCAGGATTTCATTGTATTCGATGGTCTCTTCCAGGTTCTGCAGGTTAGGGTTGACACTGCGGATAGCTCGCATATAGGCCTTCAGCAACTGAATGTCCCGTTTCTAAAACAGGCAGGAGACAGCGGGGTTTGCAAAAGGAGTCACTGCCGCAGCTAGAAGCCACAAGAGCAACCCCCAGCACAGCAGCAGGGAGGAGCCCGTCCCTGCCCATTCGCTGAGCTACTGTCCCCGGCAGAGCTCTCCGCACACCCCAGTTTCAGGGGAAGTTGGTGTTTGAACTGGCAGGTTTCACTCTGCAGCTGGGGCAGCGCGAGGGCACCGCCCTGCTTGGGCTGTCAGGCTCAGCCACCAGGCAGTAACTCATTCAGCCCCAGTAACGATCACTCATGGTGATACCCTCAAAACTGAGCTGCCTTGACCTGCAAAGGGCAGAGCAGGGCAGGGCAGGAGAGGGAGTCCTGGGTTGCCCTCCACGTGCTGAGCAAGGGAAGGACTCCAAGACAGCAGAGTTGCGGAACAGCAGCAGGGGCCTGGCTGCACTCGGTTCTGTCTGCCCTGCAGCTGCTTTCTTTGTGCACAAACCATTTTCAGTGTTTGGTGTCTAAACAGGCAGGACTGACCCTTCCCAAGAGACCCCGCTGCAAGTCAACCCCCTCGCCCACATGGAGCTACCTGCTCTGCTAGCTGATGTTTGTGCTCTGCTGAAGTCTTCTCCAGCTCAGCGATTCTTGTCTGCTGCTGTTGCACCACAGATCTTAAATGCTTGATGCAGTTGTGGTTTGGCAGCTCATCTTTGGGCATTTCCAAGCTGCAGAGCATTACAAAAACAGTGGAGGCCCCGCGTTAGGAAGAGTTACACACCAGAGCGCCTGGCATGGCTATAAACAACTTCCAGGACAAAGTCAGCCTCAGAGGACTTGCAAGAAGCTCTGGAAAGCCCAGAGCCATGTAATCTTGAATATGTTTTAGAAATTCTGTTCACTATCATACCTCAGGGTTTAAACCAAATGGGGGAGACCTATGGGAACAGATCACCGCCAGGTAGGCAGGCGATGGGACTATCTTCCTCTGAAAGTGATCAGGGCTCAGGATCAGTCCCACATTAGCGAGTCCATGAGCCTGATCCAGTCTCTGACTTCATCTTAGGCAGATCTGATCGTTTCCAAGCCAACCATCCAGCCTGGCTGGATGTTTACAACACACGAGTGGGAAGGATATCAGCACCAGGAGCAGAGGTGCCAAGGCCAGACCAGCCACCCACCGCTCCTGGCTCTCAGAGCTGGCAGCATGTAGGAGGGAGCAGAGCTCACGCTGGAACTTGTCCTGGGGTGGAATGGCTCTGGGTGCATTTACAAAAGCTCCAGTACCCCATTTCCACCAGTCAGTTGACACTTAAGCCTCCAGCAAAGAGCTACGGGCTTTGAACCAAGTTTAGGAGGAATGTGCTTTGACTAAAAAGCCTTCCCAGCCCTTTCTGCAGCACCACAGCCCACAAGGCTCTGCYGCCTCCAAAGCTCCATGCCCATGGGGCAAAGGGGTGCCCAGAGCAGAGCCAGGTACCAAAAACCCAGTTCCTTCTCCCAGCCTGGGGTCCCAACTCTGCCCTCCTCCACAGACAGAGTGGGAAGAGATCATGGTGCCGTGACACACTAAGGGCTTGTGCCCTCTGGCCAGGYCAGGACCCCTCCAAGGCCATCCTCACCCGCATCCCTGCTCGCAAGTCACTGGGCGCTTTGGATTGTGCTCGCAGTCATTGAGGTGAGACATCAGGTTGTCAAGTCGCACTACTGCCGTACAGCCGAAAACAGCGTTGTCGCAAGTGATCTGCAGCTTTGAGAGCATATTACGCATGATCCGCGGGACAGGGCGGAGGTGGGCAACCGTCACTACGCTGCGGTCCACGGGGCACGTCTGCTGCTGGGAAAACCACTGGGTGATGCAGGCATTGCAGAAGGCGTGTTCACAGTGAGGAGCCTGYGGAGGGCAAGAGGAGCAGAAGTGGGCTACATGTTACTCAGACCCTGCTGGGACATGTTTGCTGGTGCCCGGATGGCTCATGTGCTAGCAACGACCTTGATCGGAGAAAGGCTCTCAGTCTCAGAGGGATGCACGACAGCTATATACTGACTTGGGGAGATGCACATCCACTACGCAAGCAGACAGGGGAATGAGACACCAAAAAAACAGGCCTGTAAAGAAAACGCAAAGCCTCTGCACAGCACCTTCCCATGACGATGTGAAAGGTGCTGCTGAAGAGCCATTCTTCCTTCTCTTGGATGGCAAATGCCCAGGTTCATCCATGTCTGGTTTTCATTCTTGGCCCAGCCCCAAAGTTACTATCTTCTCACCAGACACTCGGTGCCTCGCAAAAAGATCGGCTCCGTGGGACAGGGTATGGACCGTCAGAACAGTGCTGCTGCCCTGGCATCTCCTGCGCTGCCTTTTTAAAGGGCTGAGGCGGCAAGGCAGATCAGGATGCTAAATTTAAACATTTTTCCAGGGCAGATTAGAACATTACTTCACTGTATTTATACAGCTGGGCTCTGCTCTTAAGTTCAAGCTACAGTTGAAAGGGTATTAAGTTTGGGGAGGGGGAATGGGACACAGGCCAGTTCTTCAGACAACACAGATCTTTTTCTTCCAGAAAGCAGAAATCCAGAGTTACTGAAAGGTCAGATGTTTTCAGGGCTAAATCTCATTTACAAGCTGTTCCCTCAGTGCAGTGTTTTACAGGCTGCCTTGTACAAGCCAGCCAAGGTAGCCAGGCTATAACAAAGATTGCAGGACATATGCTGAATTAAGGTTCACCAGTTAATTCACAGCACTGTCCTGGAAGTTTCACTCCAGCCCCTACGGCAACACAGATGGAGCCAGCTTCCCTCCCCAGCCGCACACCGCCTCCGAGCCGGCGGGCAGCTGAACTCGCTGACGGACAACGCAGCGCATGCAGGGCCCTGACACAGGGAAAACCACCCCCCTCCCTCGTGCCTTGCTGAAGTCCTGCTCCCTCGGCTTTCCCATCGCCTGTCCCCGCATCCCCGAGCTCCCCGCTGTGCTGGCCTTTCTGCTCCCTTCACAAGGTTTTATCCACTCGAGGCCGATCAACACAGCCGTATCCGCTCACACTGAAGTCTTAGTGATCTGGAAACCCCAGTGACAGGAAGCGCAGATGGGGACTGTGGCAGATGGCAAATCAAACCAGTTTCACTGGCTACTGCAGGCAGAGGGTTGCTCCGCGGCCGTGGGACCACAGCTGCCGCAAGCGATGTTTCATTGCCGAGGCTGTAGAGGAACCTGGGAGACCATCTGTGTGCCTGGGACAGAGCCCAGGGCCATTTCCGTGCCCCAGAGGGACAGCTGGGTCACGCCTGAATGTGTGTTTCGGTGACAGTGGTCAAACGCTGGGACAGGGCCCAGGGAGGCTGTGGACTCCCTATCCCTAGAGATATTCACAGCTCAGCTGGACACGGCCCTGGGCCATCTGAGATAACCTTGGAGGTGGCCCTGCTCTGAACAGGCAGATGGACCAGAGTCGTCCTGAAGCCCCTTCCAACCTAGATTATTCTACAACCCCTTGGTCAGCAGAAGTAGTCTCCAGACAGAYGGCAACTTGCCTCCTCTCCCCCAGTCACCTCCACGACAGGAATCCACTCAAGAGCATTCATCACTCAGCTGGTAGGCAGGAAACAAGGAGAATGGTCCTCAGGAATTTGATCCCTTCAAATCAAGGCTAGTCAGAGGGCAAGTCTTACGCCCAGCTACAAATGCAAGTCTAATCGCAGCTAAAGTTACCATGCCATTGGCAAGAGCAGGAGGGCTGGTATCCAACAGATAGGCTGTTAAACACTCTTGAGAAAAGCCTGGGAACAAGGGACTTTTTGATATCACATTCTCAAAATGAGATTTAAATAAATCTACTTAAGAAACCTGCAACTTTCCCTCTATTTTATGCAATAATCCATGATCGTGTTCACATGTTGACAGACTGTTTCTTTTCATCATCAAAGCTTGTTTTGACATGACAGATTAGTGTAGTTGGAGGGTGCTAACACACTATTTTAACTCTAATAGATTGCGCAGTTTTGCACACCCCCGGTCCCAGCACACATGCAGCCCACTGACACGGGGGGATACGCTATGCAATCCTTGGCTTTCTCTGGGACTCCAGCTTACCGGCACAGCACAAATCACAGCTTTTGTGATTCTATTCATTATTAAGTGATCAAACTGCAACAAGCATGTTTTTTCAGATTAGCTCAATCCTATTTTAAGCCATTTTATTTCAAATGAAGGCTGGATTTACGCAGAGGGTACAAGGCAAGCTAACACATGGCCACAGCTCTACCAATGCAGAAACGCATCTGGTGGAATACATTCCCAGGAAGGGAAGGGCACAAGCTGCGGGGAGGAAGCCCCACGTACACTGCCAGCTCCGCYCAGCCATCAGGAGTGTGCTTCGCTCCAGTCAGCGCTGGTGAGGGGGGCTAAAAGACCCCATAATTTCTCCCCTAACAACTGGGCTTAGCAGGACACAGTGATGAATATGGCCTTTCCATTACCACGCAGGCAATGGGTGCACCAACACATCACAGACCACACAGAGCTCCGGAGGGGCTCCAGTGTCCCCTCCGCAGAGCCACTCCTGCACACCATGCTGGAAGAGCTTGCAATATCGAAGTTCACAGGAAAGCCCTGTTCAACAGCCCTTCCGCTCTACAGGGGCAGGAAGCTGATGCAGGAGTGGAAAAAGCAACCCCCCCCCCCCCCGCACTGCTGTCCTCCCTGAACAGCTCCACTAGCTGCAGAGTGAGCTGGACCAAACGCTCCCAGCCGCGTCAGGCCCGACAGAGCAGTGTGCTGGTACTAGAGCTGTGCTCTATTTATCCTCCATCTGAGCTATTTATCCTCCATCTGAGCTATTTATCCTCCATCTGAGAGGATTCTGGGCAGCTTACGCATCCTTACACATGCTGTTGCTTTAATGCATTAGCAAGAAAGCTTTAAGACTCCCTTAAGCTCACGTAATGCACATGCTGTGTGTGGCGCCCATCATCTGATGAAGACCTCTAGAAGTCTGGAGCTGCAATCGGAGGCTTTTTGTAACAACAGTCAGTGATCAGATGGCAACCTACCTGCACCGGCTCCTCCAGGACCCCGCTGCAGATGGGGCATATAAGRTCTTCATCAACATCCCCCTGAAAGCGTGCTACATCATACCCCATTGCTCATCACCAACGCCAGAACCCTGCRAGGGAAAAAGAACAGAGGTTAGGAGCAGCTGAGCATCCGTGGAGCCCAGACAGAGCCAGTCCTGGCCCTCACAGCGGCCAGGTTCCCAATTTCTGCTCCCTCTGCCCAACGCGGCTGGTTGCGGCAGACCCGAGAGTGGCAGGCACTCACAGCCGAGGGCTGTGCGGAGGAGGGTGCAGCACAGCCAAGGGGAAAGTGGTCTTCTCAGCCCTGTTTGTGCGCTGAACTGCTCCTTCGCGATGCACTGCTGGCATCGCTGCTCTCCCACACACATTATTACTAACCTTGCTGCAATTTTCCTACTTGCCTTTTTTTTTTTTTTTTTTCACAGCTGGATTCGGTTTGCACAGGAGAAGCAGCAGAGAGACACTGCTAACGCCGCGCTGTGCCAGCCCACCGGCATGGGCTTTTATGCGCTGTGCCTACGAGCACAGGCAGCAACGTATGCCAGTGTGTGCCAGACTGCTCCCGGGGGCAGCCAGACACCCACAGGCCCTGCCACACCGAGCGCAGGGACCCAACTCCTTCCCCAGGGACGGCACTCCTGCTGGCTCCGGGGACTCCAGCTACCTGGGCACAGGTATCTGCAACAAAGCCCAGTTGCCTCCGGGTTTCACCACTCCACGGAGCGGACGCAGAGCAAAGACTGTGACACCGCCCGCCGCAGAGCGTGGTCGCAGCTGGGCGCTTCGGCGCCTGGACGAGGAGCCTCCCGCAGCCTGTGCGAGCCGCCAGGGCTGCCTGCTCGCAGCACGGAGGGCGTGCGGTACCGAGACCAGCCGCGCATCCAGCCGCCAGGCACCCAGTGCCTGTCCCTCCCCTCCGAGGGCACGCTTCCCAGGCGATGCCGCTCACTAGCTTCTCACGGTACCTGCCAGAGACCGACCTTGAGCTCTGCCCCAGCGTGCCGGCAGTTACCGGTCCCTTTGYGGCCTGTCCCTGAAGAGCCAACCCCTCCTCTCCCATTCTCACCAACATCAAAGTCGGTGACAACCGTCGCAGCGTTACAGATTCCCGCTGCGGCGGCGCCATCGCACTCGGCACGAGATAAAGGAGGAGGCTCCACCCGAACGCAAACAGGAGCCGTGAACCAGGTGGGGACAGGAGGTGCACGAGGCCACGCCGCGGCTCCGATGCCATCCGTGCCTGCCCCGGGGAGGGGACCGCGGCGTGGCAGCACCACCAGCTGCGCAAACGCCAGGAACGTCTACCTGCTCCGGAGGGCAGGTGCAAACTCGCCCTGCGGATGCTCCGCAGCCAGATGCGAGCCATCCAGCCATGGCCAGCRGTGCCGAGTCGCTACACCTCGGCCGAGTTGCTTGCGCAGCGCCACGCGCTTCCCCAGCCAGCCTTCCCCAGCCGAAAGAGCTTCGGCTCTAGACAGAGGCAGCAAGCGCGGCTCATTGGGGGGAACTGCTGCATCTGCTCAGCTGGAAAAGAAAAGGGAGGAGAGAAGGCATGATGGATGGATAGGGGGAGGCTGAAGGTAATGCAATAACTTCATGGTTGGCCCTTGGGACCTTCTCCTARTCAAAGGGCAGTAGGGAGGGACTTTAATCAACTCACTGGACATCTGTGAAAATCAGATGATAAATCAGCTCCACGTGTGGATAGATTCCTTGCTTTCACAGAACAAGCACAGACAAAAGACTCCTCTGACAGAGGCTGGGATGGGGAAAGTCCCTGTGTCAGAGTTTGCAAKTCAGATTACAAGATTAACAGCTCCACGCTGGAGGGAGAACAGATCCCTGAGCAACTAGGATCAGCTGCTCTCAAACCTTCCCATGCCTTTGGACAGATGCTGCTCTCCTCAACTGGCAAGGGACCCAAATTYCTTCCCATCCCTTTATGAGCCACTCACACTGCAAGTCTCAGCACCTCCAGCACATTTACATTGGGGTAAAACTGACCGGAAAGGCAAACATGGATGTGGAGGACCCAGAGCAACAGCTCCTGGCTGGCAGTTGAGCCACAGCACCTGGGCAACCTGCAACCCCTCGCCAGGAAGGCGTTTCACTTCATAGCTGGGACCACTCCAAACACCCTCATCCCTGCTGCTCCGTGCTCGGGCCCTGATTCACGCTGTGGCATCTTGATGTGTTTCTGAATCCATGAGCAGCTGCCAGGAACACAGCCTGCCCTCTGCGACTGCTAGGGAGATGCCGCACCAGTTACTGCGATGGGCGTCYAGGCATCGAAAGTGGATCCAGACTGGGCATCTGGACAAGGTCCTTCCGCTAACAAGACAAGCTGCACTGTGAACGCCCCAACTCCAGACAGCACAGCAGCCCCGAGGGAAGGGGTCTCACCGCACAGCCGGTGCCCTGCCCACAGCACGGTTTGCTCAGAAGCGCAGTTGCTAACAGCTCAGCTTCCTTTGTCTTTCGGTTCCAAACTTGTAGTTTCCAGCAAGCAGCTGGGCGAGACACTGAATGTCTTCACACCCACTCGGGCAAGAGAAGAGCGGAGGGGAGAAGAGCAGAGGGCACAGCACAAACACTACGATCGGCCGCCTTGCCATATGCCAAACAGAAGCTGAATCAAAGCTTTCCCCAGAAAAATTTCTGCACCTGCATGAGTCTGAGCACCTCTGAATTCTTCTCATTCCTCTACCCAGATGCTTGCTCCTTCYGCCAGCACAGAGCCAGATCATCCATGGGGCTCTGCTGGCATGCCAGAGCAAGGAACATTTGTTTCCTAATTGCAAAGAAGAAACAGGAGAGCTGAAAATGTCTGCGATGTTCTAGTGAGATGGAGCTGGCAACCCAACCTCTCTCCTGTCAGATCGARGTGAATTAATGACCCAGCCCTGCAGGATACTGCACACTCCTTCCTCCCTGGGCGCAGCAGCCTCCAGGATGGCCCCGAAGGAGGTATCACACAGCTAGTATGAGCAAGCCCTACACGCGCAGTGCTACGCAACAAGCAGAATGGTGCTTCACAGGCTGCAGGGATCTATCATGTGCAGAACCAAAGTGCAAGGAGCTTAGAAGATGCCTTTCCTTGAAGGGTTAACAGAGGCACTCAGACACGGGGTGAAGTCAAACCAAGCCATCTGCAGTACGGACAAGACGAGATATAGCAGAGTGAAGTTAGAGTGGAAGGTCCACCCAAGCCCACTCTTAGAACAAATCGCTTCTGCAATAAATAGCAACTGCCACTTATGATTACACTTGATTTAAGTGAATGCACTTCCCAATCCWCCCCTCTCCAAATATGCACAGCTTCTTGACCCCAGCACCGTCAGCCTCCCTAGGGCTGGGCAGGGAGAGAGGACAGCCAGCACGGATCAGAGGCAAGTCACAGAGAACAGGGCTTTAACCCAAATTACAGAGCAAAGCTGGGGTAAGTCACTTTTCCTCCCTTTCCCTCTGCTTCTCTTGTCATCATGTCTGTCTTGTCTTTTTAGATTGTCATCTTCTTGGCCTGGGGATGTCAAGTGCCTGCATGCTGCTTAGCACAGAAGAGATCTACATAGCAACAAGGACTYGATTGTATCAGAGAGGATCATGAATTAACAAGTAAAAAGTACTTTGACATTCCTGCACTTACGCTAAGCCTCCTCAGCATCCACCAGCTGGGACAAAAGCCCTTCAAGGCCTGTTCCCAATACGCCCTTGAGGAAGTAGAGGAGAGGTAAGAGGAAGGTGACAACCCACTTACCAGCTGGCTAGAGAACGGCACTGCATGCGAGGACTGCCAAAAGGCTGTCGCATCCCAACACGAGGGTTCTTCCCAGCTCTGCTATCRCTATGGAGGGGCCGACGTCTACTTGTGCTGTTCTTCCGTCCTCTCCATAAACCCACCATTTAAATAGGCAAATAAGTTAAGGCAGTCAGTCACCATAAACTCTCCCTGCTCTGGTTATAGGACATTCATTCCTATACGCTCAGTGCATTTCGGTTTTGTTCCCAGTCTTGGTAACAAGGGGGCTTCATTCAATTACGCGGCATCAGCTTACCTCAGCACTTCAAAATCACAGCGCAGAAACACAGCTAACAAGGCGGCGGCTCTTCTGACCCAAAGCATATCCGTCCATATTTCATACTAGCAGCAACCATACAGATAAGATTTCCATGGTAATACCGTGCTGTCTTCCAGCACGATATCTAACTGTTTCTGCCCCCAGAGGAAAATTCAATAGCTGAGAGAGTTTTTTCTGTTGACAAAAGGAAAATTAACGGCTTTAAAAAAAAGGTTCTCCCTCCCCCCTAAAAATGGATGCATGGGAGCCTGCAGATTTGTTCCACAGCCTCCAAAGCACATGTTCACATGTTCCCTCCTTTTTGCCACAATATGTTCGAGCCGCTGGATCCCAGACATTGAGGATGAGCCAAGCTTTCTGCCTGGTAAACTGCTCCAGGCACAGTCTGTGGAACAAGCCAGTATCTACTGGCTCCAGCGGAGCTCCCCATTCCACTGACACAGAGAGGCTGACTCATTTGAAGCTCACRGGATTATGTTTCCACACTCCTCCTCACCCACACAATCAGCTTTCCTGGGGTAACAGCTGTTCTAGGTCACAAACACACCTCGCGCTGTCACATCACAGGCAAGAGGAAGGATGCAGAGCAACATGGAGAGGACCTGGCCCTAGACAGTTCCACTGGGAAAAAAGCACCTTCTACAAGGTCTTACCAGTGTGCTGTTGGCCGTGGGTCCTGGGGCAGCAGTGTGCAACTCCACCCGCCGCGCCACGCGCACAGCGTGCCAGGCACTCGAAAGAGACACCGACTCATTCCAAGAGGCCGACGTTTGGTATGAGCAACGCGAGCAAGGAACAGCGCAGAGGCAGGCAACACAGCAYGCCTGAGAGGGAACCGAGTCCCACCCAGGCAAAAGACGTGCTGGTTGCAAGTCTCCTGGACCCCAATCACCCAGAGCCCGAGAAGGCCAAGATTTGAAAGAGGCACTTACCCATGATAAACTGCGCGACTGTGTCTAGCAAAACAGGCAACACAGAGGACTCTGCACTTACAGCTAGAGCTTACCTAGATAAACCGGCTCCAAGGCAAAAGATAAATGACAACAGCAAGAACGGAAGGTTGTCAGCAGCTACATATTAAACACMCAGCAAAAAATATGCCTGGAGGGTGAGAGCACGATGGTCAGTAAAACCAAGGACCGGATGAAGAACAACGTCCACCCCAGTGCCCTGTGTTCAAATGCAAAGGTATCTAATTCCTCTTAAAGCACACCGGCTGCTAGAAAAACCTGGCAATCCCACTGTCCTGCCTCCTTTTAACAGTAAGTCCACACAGCTAGTCCCTCTTCTAAGCAAGTATCTTGTATCTGCTACTGCTTCATTAGGGAAGCCCAATCCTTCTTTGGGAATAGAGAAGACCAGACAGAATCCCTTAAAAAATTAAAATAAACAAACAAAACAAATAAAACTTAATTAGCCTGTGCTGGAAGTCTCCAGCGTCAGGCTTTGCCTGCTTCTCAGAAAGAGAGACACCATTTTCTCATTATTTCCAATATAAGTGTTGCCAACAGATACCAGAGCAGCTTTGCAGCTGGGACAGCTTGGAAGAAACCTGTTCTGTAAGCAATGGTGTTTTTAATAATCTTTCCTAATTTCATCAGCTTTATGAGCCAAAAGAAATAAAATTAAAACCAGAAAGCAAGGGAGAGGGGAGGAAAGGAAGAGAAAACAACATATGGATGCAAGAGAGGCTGTTCTGTAACAGTTAAAACCCAGCATGGGAGCCAGGACTCCAGTGATCTTCTCACTGGTTTGCACTGTGTGTGTTCTGGGGCACCACACTTTGTTGCCTCGGTTTCCCTGCTGTGAGTAAATACATAGCATATCATGGGGGCTGCAAGGTTTCTGAAGCAGTCTTGCTGCCGCTGGAGAGTTTCCAGGGGAAAAAAAGTGACCTAGAAGCTTAAAGAAATCACCAAGTTCTGCAGCAATGGGCTCCCAGCCCTCTGGATCTGCATCCATGTAAGGTGACTTCTACTCCSAGGAGTCCAAGTTCACAGCAAGGAAAGATGCTGCTGACACTGCTGGTGGGACAGCCAGTTACCAGGACAAAGCAGCACGGTGGAAACTGCCCTGTCAGTACATGGAAGGAACTGGCTCTGCAGAGGGGCTAACATTTGGCTAGAAGCACCTTGCTGAAGGGATCTGCTGGGATCCTTCATCCTTCTYGGACCAGGTGAGGAGGCTGCTGCTATGGATAGGATCAAGGCTGGCGCCAGGATGAAGGCAAAAGGGCTCTGGGCAGCTGGCTCTCTGGTCTGACAAGCAGACCGCTGGACAAAGGAAGTCATCGGCGCTGAAGCTGTGCCCGTGTCCATGCTCTGCAGCTTTAAAGCAGCTCTGAGGGCTCCTAACTGACCTCACACAACAGAGGTTTCACAGGAAACCCTCAGGTCAGCGACCGCTGCTGTCACAGGGACAGCGGCCTGTTCCAGCAGAACTGCAACAGGAGAGTCTCAGCAGCCTAACAACAGTGTGCRGAGAGCTGAAGACCGTCCGTTTGCACCCTCACAAGCGACCCAGTTACCGCAGCCCAGCTGGCAAGGGGCAGCTTGCCAAGCCCCGGCGATCAGTTGGCCTCCCTCCTGCCAGCAGCCCATTCCAGCTCACGGCATCCTCTGGCATTTGCAGTCCGCCCATTTTAAAGAGCAGCGCAGCCTGCAGCTGCGACCGGACTGTGTCAGGCCCCAGCAGGCCAGGTGCTTGAGCTCAGCGACTGCCGCGCAGCCACCCTGCTCCGGGTTCGAGAGCGAACCAAGAGCCGTGGGCGCCAGGACGCGCTGGGACTCCAGCGGCTCCACGTGCCTGCCCACCCTCCTGAACGCTGCTGGCGCAAGACCCAGCAGCCAGCGCTAGCGACGAACCCCCCGTTTCACACAAAAGGAGAAGAGCTGTCTGAAGCTGAAGATTGACAAGAACAATATTGAACCCGAACATGCAGCACARTCTAAAGCTGGCTAAAAGTCCCTCTGCATGACCTAGTTGTCCAGCGACCTAGTTTTTAAACTATGCAATGCAGCGGGACAGAAATAAATGCAATGCATATTGTGCATGGAAACCATTCTTGGCTGGAGTGATTTCCCCACACTGCCTGGCCAGGCAGGGAACTGAAATGGGTATTTGTTGGCATACGAACTAAGAAATCCAAACTTTAATCTGGGAACCAGTGGGAGCTACAAGCTCTCTGCTCAGATATAGGCCCCGTCATGATTTACTGATGAAGAACAGCCAATACAACATACATCTCATAACTCCTTAGGAAACAAAACACTCRCAGTAAGGGGTAGCGCTCAGGGCAGTACAGAGTTCTGGCTACAGTGTCTCCCACGGCTTTTGCACCTCAAGCTGTGTTCCTAACCAGACATGTGGACAGGAGTTGCACAACTGTGCATTATGAAAATTGAAGGAAGTAAGAAGAATGAAAGTTCGATTTCAAGATGTGGTTACGAGATGCAGGCTCTGAGGGCCAACCACCTCTCCCTACGGCGCTCTCCTTGTGGCACCGGGGTTTCTGGCAGGTCTATCAAGCCTCACAAATCTGGTAACACTATTCCAAATGACACCACTGTTTTTAACTTTGACTCATGTCAGATCTGCTCGGTCCTTCTACTCATTACCTTTACTTTTCTGGTACAGAGTTACACCTAGTGTCCACCCATGTTACACACGGCTTGACGGAACAGACCTAACTTCAAACGCTAGCACCAAAAGGAGCAGAGTCCAGAGTCCACTCCACAAAGGTAACTTGCTGGGCTTAGCCGCGGACAGACTGCCTTGTGCTTAGCACCACAGGCAAGGTCTGCAGAGGCAACCCAGTGATCACAGGACCAAATTCTTGACGTTACTTTGATTGTTTCTTTGCTTCTTCCAATTTTATTTGCATTTGGCTTGCCTGCATRTGTGGAACGAGCCTGCATGGCCTGGTGGTTTTCCTAGGAATTTCTGAATACATATTTGAGACATTTAAAGGCCATGAACTGACAAAAAAACAAAACACTGGCACAGAAGACAGACTGCTGATCCACAGGCCAGGACGGTCACTTCACCTGCCCGATTTCAGCTTCTCCATCARGACTTACAGGTGAAGAACAGTAGATAAAATAAACCAGCTTTGCCTATAAGCAGGCTGTTGGTCACCACCAACTGCTTGGTGTGCATGCAATTAACCACAACATTAATGACAGCAAGGAGCAGCAGCAGCAGTCCCTCCCCACCAAAAAAACCGATCAGCCACTTCAACAGAGTAAGTTGAAACGTGACTCGTTCACTCGCCCTTCCAGCATTAACACAGAGGGCCTCTAATTGTTATTGCACATACCCAGGAAGCAGCCGGCAATTTAAAGTAATTTACGCTCCACTCACAGGGAAAAAAAMCCCAGCAAACTAATCCTTTTGTCTCCAATAGCATCTATAGCTTTAGAGAAGAGYTTGGCAAGCATGTGTGTTCTGGGATACAGTACTGTTTAAGCAGTGCTTCATACTGTAAAGTGACTTATGTACAGCAGCTGAATCGGGACCATGGTGGTAGAGGACGATCCTCAGTCACGCTCCAGACTCGAATGGAACAACCACACAAAGGCTCAGGAATTAAGTTTGAATGATTCTTGCTTACTAACCCTTTAAAGGGGTTAGTAAACCACCTGTTTCAACATAATTGTTGGGCTAATGTACTTGTTTTGAAACAATGATCATATGGGTTAATTCGTTCCTTCAAGAACTGTGTTTACTCCAGCAGCAATAAAATCCAGTGGATTCACAGAATGTCCACTGCAGTCCCTCCCACACCTAAAAAAATAAAAACAGCAATCCCCAGGCCTGAACATTTTCTTAAGTAGAGGTGTTTCTTCCAAGTGGTTTATTCAGTTAACAGAGACTTCAGAAATGACTGACAGTAATCCACCAAGTTTTAGTATATACTATTTTGATTCAAGAGGCTGCAGGCAAAACACATAGCAAATAATGACTAATATTTTTAATTAAAAGCCAGAAGTATTAGGAGTACAAATCTAACAGCTCTTTCCATGAAGCTTTTTACTGCAGTGTTGATCTTCTGTTTGACAATAGCTCATGTCCAAAGAGCAGAACTTTCCATTCAAAAAAAAAACCCCACACTTGTGAAAGGCTTTTTAGAAAAAGTGATTTTTTTCCAAAGTAAAAGAAAGCTTTTGCCTAAGTACACACAGGCAAAAAAAAGATCAAAAGGAAAGGCGGGTTAAACAATCTTTCTTAATTGTATAATAGCAGGAAAACACATTAATCACGAGGTCCTTGCCATGTTCAAGATCCCAATTTGGTAGCTGGTGGAAGGGAAAAGGATATGTTGAGGAACTTCTACTTGCTTAATCCTTGCAGAATTGGGCCTAGAAGATTTTTCCATCCAGCAAGACCATTCCTCATTCAGGGAAGTTCTTCGGGATCTCTGCAGTATCAGCCAGGCTTCGGAGTGTCCTGGGAACACCTACAGGCATCGTGCCTCAATGCTGGCAGCGCCTCAAAATCCCACGACATGAAACAACACTACTGGTACCAGACAAGCAAAGACAACCTGCAGACTCTTCCAGCTGGGACCTAACAAACTCACCCTGTTTTCAGTACTTTTAATATGTTAAAGACATGTAAGTGAAAGAGACTGGAGGCAGAATGGTTAGCCCTGGAAATAAGCCACCTCAAGAGAAGAAAGCAAGGAAATCTTTGAGAAGTTCCTCAAGGCGGCTGCTGGAGCAAAACAGCTCTCAGCACACCACGTGCAAGGAACTGAAGCCAAGTTCACATCACACTGTGCAGATAATGCCACCTTGGCCCCTACAAAAAACAAAAGACGACTGACAGAGCACTGGAACAGGTTGCCCCGAGAGGTGGTGGAGTCTCCTTCTCTGGAGATATTCAAAAGCCGCCTGGATGCAATCCTGTGCAATGTGCTCTAGGTGACCCTGCTTGAGCAGGGGGGTTGGACTAGATGATCTCCAGAGGTCCCTTCCAACCTCAGTGATTCTGTGATTCTGTGATTCTAACGTGGAGGTGGACATCCCTGTTTGCAGCTACTGGGGCAAGGCCGCTATCCCCTCAGACTAGGCAAGGCTTTTTCGGAAAAGGAACCCAGGCAGTCTAGGTAAAGCTCTGCAGTGCCCCATCCCTCRCGTCTACAGCACAGCCTGTTCTCTGGCACACCGTCGGCCCGGGGAGTCGTTACATAAGGCGCACGATGCAGTGTTTATCCAGCCTATCTCCAGCTTCACAGTCGGAGAATTGAAACGGCAGCTCTCTTCCAGAGCTGCRGGACTAACAGAAGTAACATTCACAGAGCAGATTAAAACCCTGCTCCCTTCCAAGTATATGGAGCATAAATACATTTGTCAGGTTATGTTAACTGCTCAAATTCTCAGGAAAAACAAACCTCAGACACACCCTCCCCCACTCTAAGAAGGGATTTTTTTTTGTTTGCACTGTGAAAAGCTAGGAAGCTCCTGAAGCCAAGCTGGCATTTAAGGCAAGAATATTTTCAAGTGCACACACCTCTCCCAAGGAGGTTTTGGTTTCTCCCACGTGCTGCACCCCTCTCCTAGATCCTGCTTTGTGTCTCACATTGAGCACTCTGCAACACGAAGTCCCCAAACATGCAAGACCAGCGAGTTTCTGCCACTCCAGCCAACACTCCCCTTCGGTACCACAGCTCAAACAGAACCCCAGAGCTCTCTGACCTAATGAAAGTAAAATAAAGCAGAGAAGACGAGAGCAGAAAGATACCATGATGTCTGAGCAAGCCTCTTTGGCACTGCAGGCAATACAAGTTTTCAGGCTTGCTCCTATTCAAAATCTAGGCTTAGGCTATCCTTACCTTCAGCCTATGAAGAACACGACGCAGAGCTAAGGTCTTACCAACYCAGGAGGTCTTTTCAAGTCCTACAGCTCTATAAAATGCATAATCAAGAATCAAAGCTGACTACAAGCCTGTGCTTTGCGACTGAAACAGGCTCAGAGAACGCAGTTTGTTGCTGCAGGTTGCTAAGCCATGGCAACGACTTCTAAAAATCACACATTGTTTCAAAACATCACGGACCTGCTTTTTATTAAGACTTTCTGACAGGGTGGCCTGACCTTGAGCTGCTGAGGTTCCCACCCAATTCCTGCCACTTCCCTTCTGTACTTTTTTTCAAATCAAGCCCATCTAAAGCTCTGGAATTCAATCTACAGCACTGTGAATGGGCTCTACAGCCTCAAATAGAGCTTCCAAAGAGGCAGAAAGAATATGCAGAAACCCACACAGATAAGCAATGACTTGGGAAATACAGAGAGAACATTCAAACTTCAGCATGATTTTTCTGGCAGATCTCCACAACAGTTGGGTTATTTTCCTCCAAAAATATCCCTTGGAGCAACTGAAGTGGAGATGCGCTGATTTAGAGAGCTACACCCATGCTTCCTCTCCTGCCCATCAGCGAGCACTCGCCTGTTTTCTTCGTTTTCAGACGGAGAGCGTAACCCTCAACTGCAGCGTCAGGGTAAGAACCTGCATGTGACCTCCACCCACATAGCACACAAATGATGTAACTGATAGTCAGCAAGAATGCGAGATATGTTCAATCCCAGTATCAAACAAACATTTTCTCTCCAACCTTACAAGTCTTAGATTTGTAAGTCTCAGATTTATAAGGGAAACGTACAAGACTCAGGCAGAAGCATCAATTTGTTTTTGTCCTTTTCGCTACAAGCTTAGAATACCCTTCCCACTTGCAAAAATGCTGCATTTCTACAGCGCAAAGACTCTATTTTGTCTGAGCTCTATCTGCAATAACAGCTTCTGGCTACTAGGAAGCCAGGTAGGAACTAAACTAGATCCTGTGACTTGGGGTACAAACTCGCATTGAATCTGCTCGAGCCACCAGCTCCCCTGGCACAGCCTGCTTTCCCTAGTTGTCAGCTGTGCTGTGACACATCCCACAAACCCCAGAGATCACTGAGGAATGTGGCACGGCATGCTGCTGCAGCCCACAGCATGTCTACAGGCAGATGCAGCAAGACCAGAGGAAGAAGTGAACACTGTGAGATCCCAGGGGCAGGAATCTGGCCCCAGTGTACTTTTGAAGGCCCTGCACATTCTTCATCCATAATGGCAGCAGTGCCGAGAGGCTCCGAGTAGGACTGGGGCCTCACACACGTGCCATGCTATGCAACCACAAGAAGTGGTTTATTTTGAGAGCATTCATAGCTACAGATAAGGTAGAGGAGGACATTAGGGTCTGCAAGGTGGGTTTCCTTTCCTTAGATAAGCAGAACAGACCACTTGATAACAGGTGGGGCTGTGCTGGAATTACACAGCACAGCACAGCCTTACCCATCCCTGCTATAGCTTTTATTTTCCGGTCTGTTTCTTACGAGGTCAAGACAGCCCAAGAAAAATAGAAAACCTAAAGCAGAAGCTAAACGAGTTTAATGTTTTTTCCCCAGAAATGGCAGACAAATCATAGCCAGCAAAACATCTGTATACAAATACTCAGTTACAAAAAACACCCCGCATTGCTGCTACACGAGACCAGTAGTCTGTCCCCTCCCAACCCTAACTGCCTGACCAGAAGTGCAAGTGACACCTTGTCACAAGGAAAACCTCGCTAGACAGCTAGTTTAAACAGGGGCTTGATGTGCTGCTGCGATACCTGGCATCAGAAAGCCAAAACTGACAGGGAAAAGGATTTCCCCCCCCCAAACCCATTGCCTTCATTAGTAACACCCACATGGATGAAGGCAGGTCTTAGCTCCTTACGGACAGGACAAAAATTCCCAGGAACACAGGGCAGAACATGGACCTCAGAGAGAAAATCCAGTAGTGTGGCCTAGACAGGTCAGCCAAGTTTTCAAGCTTCTGTTCAGACCCACCTTCAACTATCTGGCACCACCACTGTACTGAGCGAGTCTAGATCAGCTGCCACATGGAAAACAAAACATGGGAAGACCAAAGAGCTTTCTGCCTCTGGTTGAAAGCATATGGATGCAAGGGATCTCTTTATACTGGTGAATAATCCTACCCTTAGAACAGAACAGCAAGGACCCTATTCACTAAGAAGTGTTTCCTGTTTTCTGCTGTGAGGAAGCCCACACAAGCTGCGAAGCCCTAGAAGTTGGCCAGTCACCAAGCTGACTGATTAGTGAGAAAACACACACGCAGAGATCGCTCAGCAGCTCAGCCTATGGCTCACTTTTACCTTTCGCTCTTTTTGAAGTTCGCTATGCGTTGCCTCCAGCTGTCTCTGCAATCTTTTGGGATGCCTTTCCAAAATTCCAGATTCATCAGTAGGTTTTATTAACAAAACATTGTCTCTGTAAGTTACAGGGAATCAAGTTCTTTTGAGAGTGCTCTTGAAATTCCAGTGTCTGTCTTTCTCATTCTAGAGCACCAAATGAAATAAAGAGATATAGAAATCAGGCAGGAGCAGTTTTTAAGCCAGTTTGGCAGGACTGTTTTAGACTAGTTATGCACCGAAATTTAAGGCGGATTCTGCTATTTCCCTGTAGACATTAATTTACAAGAAAGGTTCTTTAACGGCTTTAGAGCAAGATCTGTATCCTTCACTGTGAGCCTGCACAGACTATTGAACAGCAGGCTGTGATCTCTAAACAGTGATCTAAGTACATTTGCTGAAGGAGGAATCGAGCGGCTACAAGCTGTGACAGCAGCCACATGTGCTGCACTGTCAACCGTACTGCTCCGGAGAACAGAGGGACCCCTGCAGGCACAGGGAGACTCTTGATAGAAGACCAAGGTTTGCGTGCAGAGATAAAGAGGTCTTTCTTGTCAACAGAGCAGAAACAAAGTTTTCTAATAAATATGTCCTAAAAATATCCACGGTGGCCCATTGAAAGCCCTGTATAGAAAGCAACACTCCCATAAAACTGCTGATATAATTCTAACCATTTGCGTGTCTGAAGTTCCACGTGTGTGGAGAGAAGTCTTAAATTCATCACCTGCGTGTAGATGCAAAAAAGTTTGAAAAGTACTTGATTTACCTTCCGTGGCAGAATTCCTCCCTAAGTCGCAAAGAGATAGGGCTGGGTTTGGTTTACTCTTTTCAGGGAGCTGCTCCCAGTGGCCCATCTTTTCCCTTTCCTCCTTTTACAGTCTAAAATGTCATTCTTCACTGGCCAAGAGCCGCTGCTACAGAAGAGTCATGAGGTCAAACAGGACAGATCTAGTCACAAAAAAAAAGGAAGGAAAAAATGAGCATGGTAAAAACCAACATGGGAAGCTGTGCCCTGCCCTTCACTCATCCTCTAAAAACCCAGATGAAAACATCTTTCTTTTTTCACACAAGAACCCAGGCCTTCAGCCACACACGCGAGACTGCTCCCCTCCATCAGGAAACCTGCATTTCCTGAAGAGCCTTCGCAACATGCCTAAGAAGCTGAATAACCTGTGCAGAAACGATCGAGTACCTGCAACCTGAGCCAGATACGCCTGATGTTCCTCTTGGGAACAAGGATCTGAACAGAGGACAATCACCACACCTGAGACCACTCCTTACCTTGTCTTCCAAGCACCTAGGAAAACTACTCTACTTTAAAAAAAAAAAAAACTGCAAAAAAATGATAGCTATAGAGCCCCCAGCCAAATTTTGAGAGCCCCTGCTTATTTCAGCATTTCTGACCAGCTGAATACGAACGAGCCTGCTGATCTAACATCAGTTGCCTCCCTGCRGCACTTTGCTTCGGAAATTCCAGCCCTTAGACAAAACTATGTTTGCCTCAAATCCCCATTTCGTTTGTCTGGCAAAAGTTTTCAGCGAGATTGCTGCACTGCAAGAATGCACCATTTGCAGGAAAAGAAATATTTGCCCAGTAGGTAAAGGCTCAGCTTTTAAGTTATGCAATCTTGCTAAAAATAGTTTCCCAAATGCCACCTTAATACCTCCTGACACAAATCCAAGTTTTTTTTTTTTCCCCTCCAACTCCTATGCTCACTCTAGTGTTGCAAAAACTGACAGCAGGGAAGTCTGAATCTGAAATACTGTTTTAGTTTTATGTGCTGTTCTAGGCAACAAGGATAAAAATATAGCTCAGAAACACCACTGGACATTATTACAGCACTAAAGCAGGCACAATAAYGCCTGGCCCTTGCAAGCCACAACACAGTTTTACATTTAACCCTACAAACTATATTAAAGAAGGGCTAGGGACCTTCCTATAAGACAAGATACCTGCCAAGCTTAGGTGCCTGAAGTTGTGAAGGGTAACATTTACTCGCACATCTCTGGAAAAAGAGCAGGACACCTCGCAGAGCCGCATGCTATTGAGTACACAGACTGCATTATAAAACCTTGTCGTGAACTAAAGCCTTATTTCATTTAATTACTGACTTCCCTTTACTTCCTACCCTTCCTCAAATGCCTCAAACACACACACGAGCTTTGTGATGTGCTCTGAAGGTCAGTCACAGGACTCCAAGAACTTGAAAGCAGTAAGTGTTCTCACATTCTTTTGTTATGAATTATATATGCTTTAATTTTTACAGCTAACCCACACATGAGATTCCCTATTTCTCCACTCCTCACCCAAGAGCACCCCAGAGCCCTGGGCTTCTTGCACATGGGGACCAGAACGGTCTTAATCCTCACTGTATTACAGTAGCACCCAGAGGCTGCAAATAATCTGTCATCAGAGCAACTTTCAGCCCAATTAAAAGCTTTCCCCTAAAAGCTACTAGAAGAGCAATTGTTGGTGAAGTCACGGAGTATTTATGACGCTGTATAGTCAGCTGGAACTACCGTCTTCTCAAGCCACAGTAGTGTTTTTCACCCCACCTTCTCAGCGACCATTTAGTAATGCACTAGCCAACCCCTGCGAGCAGGTCTGAAATTACTCAGGCCCCAGCAGCCTGGAACACACACGTACAGGAGGRTAGGAAACGTTATCAGAGATCAGAGCCAAGAGATGCTCCTCAAGACGACTGGGAGCTCAATTCGCAGTCGAGCTGTCAGAGATAGGTTTAAACCACTCTCATCCCCTCAGCTCCTAAACTCGCAGGACGCAGCCCCAGCAGCGAGCACGGCAGATGGGAAGCACAACGACCCACGCAGCACTCCGGGAGACGTATCCCCCTTTCTGCCCCCATCGCGTACCCCCATGGCCRCAGAAGGGTTTTAAGCCCTTTCCCAAATCAATGCCTATTCTCAGCAACCTCCTCCTCCACCTCCAGGGTCTCCGGCCCTTCGGCGGGTCCTTCCCCGCCTGGCCCAGCCTCCCCCCCGCGCAAGAGCCGGGCTCCCGGCGATCCCGCCCTGGCTCTGCCAGCCCCTGTGTCACAGCGGGCCCCAAAACCCTCCCCAGGGACCTCGACAGCGCCCGGCCCCC
>NW_020447394.1:97334-100622 GCF_003343035.1 Apteryx rowi | reverse complement strand
CGGAAGCGGCGCTCTAGCCGGCCGAGAGGCGCCGAAGAGGCAAAGCTCGATGGTCCAGGCTCTATGAGCCATGTGGGGCGGGGCGCGCCCCGTGACGTCAGGAAGGGGAGGGGCTTTCTCTGGGCTGTGCTCCGCCCCAGCCCCGCGGGGACACTGCCCGGGGGAAGCGGGAGGCCGCCGCGGCGCGCGCGCGCCGCCGCCCTGCGGCCCCTTTAAACCTCCTGTCCGGCCCGCCCCCTCCCCCCCTCCGCGCCGCCATTGGCCGGCTGAGCGGGACGTCCGCCGCCTCCGCGCGCTGATTGGCTGCCGGGGGAGGAGGTCGGGGCCACTTCCGGGAATGCCCGCGGCGGCGGCGCTCCGGCAGGTCAGCGCGCGCCGCGGGGGGGGGGGAGGGGGAGCGAGCGCCCCCCGGCGGCGGGGGAGGGGGGCGGCCGGGGCCTCCCGCCCGGGGTCCCGTCCCCGGTGCCCGGTCCCGATCGGCCCCTTCCCGGTGGTCCCGATCACCGGGGCCGCTTCCCCGGTGCCCCGTTCCGGTGCCCTGTCCCCGATCGGCCTCTTCCCGGTGCCCCATCCCCGGTGGCCCCGTTCCCGGGACCCATCCCGGCGGCCCCATCCCTACTGATCCCGCCCCGGTGCCCCATCCCCGCGGCCGGTGCCCGATCAGCCCCATCCCGGCGGCCCTGTCCCCGGTGGCCCCGTCCCCGGTCTCCCTCTTCCCAAGACCCTTCCCGGTGCCCCGTCCCGGCGGCCCCGTCCCGTCCGCGGTGCCGTGGGTGAGGGCCGTGTCCGCGCAGGGCCCCCGGCGGCACCATGAGCACCGAGACGTTCGTGAAGGACATCAAGCCGGGGCTGAAGAACCTCAACCTCATCTTCATCGTGCTGGAGACAGGTGGGTGCCGCCGCCCGGCCCCGCGGCCTCCCCGGCTCCAGCCGCGCTCCCGGCGCTCCCGGCTCCTCTTCCCGCTCCGCAGGCCGCGTGACGAAGACGAAGGACGGGCACGAGGTGAGGACGTGTAAAGTGGCCGACAAGACGGGCAGCATCAACATCTCCGTGTGGGACGATGTGGGCAACCTCATCCAGCCCGGCGACATCATCCGCCTCACCAAAGGGTAGGCAGGGGGGCGGGCGGGCGGGTGCCCCGGCGGCCCCCCGCGCCGCYGCCCCTCACCCCCGGCCTCCGTCTCCTTCCAGCTACGCGTCCGTCTTCAAGGGCTGCCTGACCCTGTACACGGGGCGCGGAGGCGACCTGCAGAAGATCGGCGAGTAAGGAAGGAGCGCGGGGGGCGCCGGGGAGCGGGCAGCTGGGCCGCTCGGGGTCTGCCCTGAGCCAGCGGCCCCGCTCGCGCCTCGGTTTCCCCGCCGGCGAGGGCCAGCGCCGCTCTCTCCCCTCCCAGGTTCTGCATGGTTTACTCCGAGGTGCCTAACTTCAGCGAACCCAACCCCGAGTACGTGGCGCAGCAGTCGCAGAGCAAAGGCGTGAGTCTGACGGAGCCGGAGCCGCGGGGGCGGCCCCGCGGGGCTCCCGGGCCGGGGAGGCTCCCCCCGGCCCCCGGCGCGCCCCCGGCCCCCGGCTCCCTGCCACACGGGGCGTCTCCGTCTCCTTCGCAGGCCCAGAACGAGAGCGCGAGCCCAGCCGCCTCGCAGACCAGCCAGGGCCCCCCCGCAGCGCCCCCAGGTAGGGAGGATGCCGGACCCCCGGCGGGGCAGCGGCCTCCCCCGGCGCCGCGCCGCTGGCGCCTTCACCTTTCTCCTCGCCTTTTGCTCTGCTTTCAGCCCCCGACAGCCAGAACGGGAACGGGCTGAGCACGGGGGGCCCCGCGCACCCCCCCAGCGCCCCCGCGCACCCCCCCAGCGGACGCATCACCCGCAGCCAGCCCAGCCACCCGGGCCCCGGCGCCGCCTCCGCCGCCGGCCCCGTCAGCAACGGAAAAGAGACGCGACGGAGCAGCAAGAGATAACGGGCCGGGCCCCCGCCACTGCCGCCCCGCTGCCGCCGGCCCCCGGCCCTCCCGTGCCAGGCGCTCGGCCCCCGGCCTGCGACGGGGGTCCCCGGCCCCCCGGCTCCTGCTCCCGCAGGGTTCGCTCTCGGCCCTGAGCCGCGGGACGGTGGCGCAGCCCCGCGGGGCGAGAGCACGGCCCTCACGCCCCGGCTCCCCAGCGCCCCGGGCCGGCCGAGCTCGGGGTCCCTGCGCAGGACGGGGCTGAGCCGTGCGGCCGCTGCCAGCAGCCGCTGGGCCCCTCGCTGGCGTCGGGGGCTCGCGGCCCCCCGCTGCCTCCCCTCCTGCGCCCGGCCGCCGGGGCGGGCGGCAAGGCCCTGCCCGGGGGTCGGTAATAAAGGTTTCTGCCTGCTGCCCGCGGCTCGGCTGGTCAGTCCGCGCGCGGCGCCGGCGCAGGACTCCCGGCCCCCCTCGCCCTTTAAGGCCGTCGCCGCGCGGCCCCTCCCGGGACTGGGGTTGAGCAACGCCCGGGTGACCCTTGGCCCCCCCCTGGTTCGGGCGCAGCAGACGGTGCAGCCGCGGCGCGGGGACGGGGGGGCCGGGCCCCGGCGCGTCCCCCGGCCCCGGCGATCGGCACCGCGCGGCCCCCTCCTGCCTCGGCGGCGCCAGGTGAGCCGCGGGTGCCCCGGGACGGGGGCGATGCTGGGGGGGGGCCACGGACGTCTCGTCACCAGCCGGTCACGGGTGACGAGCTGGGCCAGGGGTGGCGTCGGCTGCCTGGGAGCTGGGGAACGGGCCCRGCTGGCCAAACTGGGCCGAACTGGGCTGCGGGTGGGAGCGTTTGGGGGGCGCAGCCCTCCGGGGGTTGGGGTGCGCGCGCGGGGGCACCCAGCTTCGTCAGCCGTTATCTCCCGCCCGGTGAAACATTAACTCCCGACACAAAAGCTGGCCCAGTTGCAAAATCTCCCGTCAAGGACAAGTGTCACCATGTCCCCCCCGTTCCCCCCCCCAGCGCTTTCCCCACACCCTGCCTGGTCCCACGGGGCCGGCGTCGCGCCCGGGGCCCGTCCACGGGGCCGGACCATGGCGCGCCGCCCCAGCAGGGACACGTGTCCCTGGCCGGGACCCTGAGCCACTGGCGGTTGCTTCCCAGCCCTGCGGACGGACAGACGGACGGTGGGTGCGCGCTGCAGCCTCTGAGGAGGCCATGCAATGCTCCGGGGGTGCTAGGAGGGGAAACTGAGGCACGGGGACGCGGTGGGCATGTGGCACATGGGGGCTGTTCCCCATGGGGACGCAGCACCGGCTGGCGCAGCCTTGCTTCAGCACCGGGGCGGTTCGGGGCAGCGC
>NW_020447394.1:95603-96903 GCF_003343035.1 Apteryx rowi | reverse complement strand
CACGGCTACTACCTGCGGCAGCTCTTCGGGCAGTACGGCGCCAACGGGACGCTGCCCTCCGAGGGGCTGGCGCGGCTGCTGCTGAGCCTGGGGCTGGGCCGCGTGCAGGTGGTGCAGATCCAGCACGAGGAGCTGGGCCACGGCCACGTCAGCCACCTCGACCTCCTCGAGGTGCAGGAGGACAAGCACCGCCACCGCCACCCGGCCTGGGAGCACGGCGGCGCCGACGCCAGCTCCCCCCCGCCGCCGACGGCCCCCGCGGCCCGCGGACGCCCCTCCAGGTACCGGCACCCGGGGCATCCCCCGGCTGCCCGGCTCGCCCCCGTCCTCGTGCACTGGAGCCTCCTGCATCGCACCAGAGCATCCCGGCTCCCCAGGGCATCCCCTTTGCACCAGAGCCTCCCCCATTGCAGCGGTGCATCCCCCACCCTGGCTCCCTGGAGCCCCCCCCCCCCCGTTGCACCGGAGCATCCCAGCTCCCTGGGGCATCCCCATGGCACCAGTGCATCCCTCATCCCAGCTCCCCGGAGCCTCCTGCATTGCACTGGAGCATCCCAGCTCTCCGGAGCACCCCCCCTGTTGCACCATGCACCCCCCCCCCGGACCGGCCACTCCAGCGGCTCATCCCCCCCTTGTCTCCCACAGCCCGGAGCCCCCTCGGAGCAAGCAGGGGGTGAAGATCTGGAGGGAGCCGGAGCCCTCCAAGCCCCCCGGCCCCGGGGCCACCCTTGGGAGCCGTGGGGACCCCTCGGTGCCCCGGCGGGACCAGCCCAGCCTGAGCCTGCTGGGGAGGGTGCTGGGGTTGGACCACTCCGTCTACGACCACCCGCACGAGGACGTGAGCCGAGGCCGGGGGGGGGGGGGATTTGCACCGTGCTGCTGTGCCACTGTGCACTCGGAGCCCTTGGGGACCCTCAGAGGGACCCAGGCGTCCTGGGCGCTGAGCCCCCCCCCCCAGCGCCTCTCTCGTGCCCCCGCAGTGCCTCAACGTGACGCAGCTGCTGGTGAATTTTGGGCTGGCGTCGGTGGCCCAGCTCACGCCGGAGCAGTTCTCGCTGCTCTGCCCGGCCCTGCTCTACCAGATCGACAGCCGCGTCTGCATCCAGCACAGCGACGAGGTGACGCCGCCCCCCCCGGGGGGGGCCCTGTGGCCAGGTAACCCCCAGCCGGGGCCCCGACCCGGCCCCATGGCCCCGGGACCCCCGTCTGGCCTCCCCCACCCTGGGTCCTGCAGCCCCGCGGCCCCGGGACCCCATTCCTGCACCCCCCAGGACCCCCATCCTGGGATCCCCCATCTCCA
>NW_020447394.1:88459-93604 GCF_003343035.1 Apteryx rowi | reverse complement strand
GCGGGGCGCCGAGGCCGGCGGCGGCGGCAGCTCCTGGGGCCGCTTCGCCCTGCAGAACGGCGGCTTCCTCCTGGGCAGCGGCATCATGCTGGGCATCGCCCTGCTCGAGGGCCGCGTGAGCGCCTGGCTGCAGCCCTGAGGCAGCGGCGGCCCCRGACGCGGCCCCCCAAACCCCACTTTCTCCTTGCAAGACTCCGGCCCCCCCGGCAGCGCTCGCCGCCCCGGGAGCTTGCAAAAACACAGCACGTCCGAGCCGGCGCCGGGCGCTGCCACACCACCCTCCRGCACCGCCGTTCCCGGGGCCCCGGCGCCGTGCCCGGGAGCGGGGCGCGCGGCCCGGAGGTGAGTCCGAGGCCGCTTCCCTCCCCGCTCTCCCCAGCCCGGCCTGTAACGGAGGAAGAACGACAGGAGCGAGGAAATAGAAGCAATAGCATTTTAATAAACATAATTGATTCAAAGCCACAATATGAATAACAGGACTTGGTCGCAGCTTACATTGTATAAAATAGATCAAGTCTGAATGCTTTTTTCTTTTTTTTTCCTTTTTTCTTTTTTAAATTTATTTTTAGTTCCTTTTTCCCCCCCTCCCTCCCCAAAGGTGATGCAGGATTTCTGAAAATACATATATGGAACATCCGAGACAAATTAACCGCTCACTAGGCTCACACGCGTGGGTAAGGACGAGGCCAAGAGGATAGCGTCTGCGCTGGGGGGATGGATGGCTTGTTGGGCTGATTTCCTTATTTTTTCTCCTACGTCTCGTCTAATCCTTGCTCCCTGGAAGCGCGAGGGGGGGGGTCGAAGGGCTTTGCAGTCCCCTCGCACGCTCGGAAGGGGTTTTGCTCGCTTGCTCTAATTTCCTCTGCCCAAGACAAGTGCTTCGGGCGCCGGGGCCGGTGTCGGGGCTCTCGGGGCGCCTGCTCTCGGGAGAAGGGCGAGAAACCAGCAAGTGCGAAGGGACATGGCTCAGAGTTTGCCCACCAAGGCACCCGACACCTCGAGGCCGCCGCAGCCGCCTCGGGGGGTTTCATACTTTTTTTTTTTTTTAATATATTTTTAAATTGCACATCAAAACTCTACCCTACTCGCGGCGGGTCTGCCTGGGGCAGGGCGCGGGGCCGTCCTCGCGCCCCGCCGCCCGCCCGGACCCGCCAGGCAACGCRTTTGTGCTTAAAACCAGTGGTTGAAGGAAGAAGCACCTACGGAGGGAGGGGAGACGCCCGGAGCGGGGCCGCGCTCCCGCCCCGCCGCGCTGGGATCCGCCGCCCCGGCGCCGCGGGATGGGACGCACGGAGGGACGGAGCGAGGGCTCGAGCATCCCTCCCCGCGGGGACGGCGCCGCCGCGCTCGCCTCTCCCTCCCTGCCTCCGCGTCAAAGGTCCCCCGCAAGAGCGCTTCCACCCAGCAGGTCCCACATCTCAGTGCACCGGAGGGGGGAAAAGCCGGGGGGTTAACGTAAAAGTACCTTCGAGGGAGACGAAGCAGCTGCTCCCCAGGGAGGCGCGCAGGGCCCGTGCCAGCGGCCTCCCGTCGGAGCAGCCCGGGGCGCAGAGCCCCTTCGCGCCCGCGGGCGCCCCGGCCGCCCGGCTCCAGCGGCCGCGGCACCGCGGGGCCGGAGCGCATTTCCTCCGGCGCTGCGCCCCAGCCCGCTTATTGCAAGAGGTAGGTGTGAACAGTGCAGAAAAGACACAAATCAAAAAAGCTCTTCGGTTCCTAACCGCCGCGAAAGCAACCCTGCAAAGACGCCCTCCGCCCACGCCGCCTCTTCCTGCAGCGATGAAAGCTGCCGGCGAGACCGGACACGCCGCGGCTCGGCCCGACGCCGAGCGGACCCGCAGCTGGCTAATCCGCACCGGAGCGTCTGCTAAAGCRCGGGTGCTCCGGGTGCCCGGGTGCTCTGAGCTAGCGGCCCCGGAGAGGAGATGGGTCAGGCCCTTTGCCCCGGGAACGTTGCCCCGAGCTCCCCGGGAAGGTCTCCGAAACAGCCCAAACTGCTCAAAACCAGCAGCCGGGCGCCACCTTGCCGGGAACCGGGATGACCCCGGGCCCGGCCGGAGGAGCGGGACATCTATTGCTTTAGAGACGCAGCCAGGGGCGGCTGCCCCACGGCTTGGCGCGTCCGCGGCCCCGCTCGCCCCCCGGCACGGACGGCGGAGGAGCCGGCGAGCCCCGCGGGAGCCCTGACCGCCGGCCCGGGACGGGTGCTGAGCCCCGGCGAAGCCAGGCGGCCCCGCTGGACGGGCCGGCTCAGCTCCCCGTGCGCCCTCGGGGACGCGGGGCCGAGCCGGCCTCCCGCACTTTATTCCTTCCTTACGCAGGACAGATGAAAAACAAAGCAAATCTTTCTAAACTCCTTAGGGAAGGAAAAGGAGAGGGAAGAACCTACTGAGTAATTTTACAGGGACTTTAAAGGAGGTTTTCAGGGGCTCGGACAGCGTTAAAGCTAAGTGCTCCTGGCGAGGCCAAGCGCACGCTCACGGGCCCGAGCATCTCATGCCGAAGCCAGCAGCAGGTTAAGGGCACCGGGATCCCRGAGATCTCCAAACCGCAGCTCATGGAAACACCGTTTCCTGATGTCCAGCCTTGCCCAAAGCTTGCCGCCCGCTGCCCCGAGCACTCGCTCAATCCCAGCCCGCCGCAGTCGAGCCCGGCAGCGGCAGCAGCATTAACAAACTCTCCCAGACACCAGCGGTTTTGGAAAGAGCAGGGAAACATCGCAACATCTGTCCGTCCGTCCCCCCCGGGAAGAGAAACACCAGCTCCCCACCGAGCCCCTGCTCCGTCCTGGCACCCCAGCAGCTCCGGGGCTCGATGCCAAGAGAATTCAGCCTTAACGGAGAACCCCGACTGCTGCGGGAGGGGAACCGGCACGCAGCTATTTTAGTGCAATTTTCTATCCCACGCTCTCAAAACACAACTTCCCTAGCAAATCCCTTCGGGACGCACATGCCAACCGCGGGGCCGGCGCCGGCTCCCTCGGCAAGGCCGGCTCGGCGCCCGCTGCGAGGAGGCGACCCGGCGCAAGGCCCTGCCTGCCGGCGGGTTGAAATCCGGGCGCGATCCTCTCGCAGGAGCAGCCGGGCGGCGGGTTTCGCTCGCAGCCTCCTCTGCCCTGTCCCTCCCCGGGGCGGCGGCGGCGGAGCCGGAGCCCCTCGCTCGAGCGGCGGCGCCGGGGCAAAGGGAAGCGGTCGCAGGGTCGAAGCGGCAGCATCGCCCCCRGCCCCCGCAGCCGGACTGGGACAGACGGACACACGGCAGAGCGCGCAGGGCCGCCGGCTCCCTGGAGCAGAGGGGCATGAGCGCCACCTCCGCCCCGCGGCCCCTCTCCAAAGCACCCTGCAGCCCCAGCACATCCCCAGCCCCAAACCGCAGCCCCCCGCGCATGCACCTGGCTATTTAATTTAAAGTAAGCAGCTGTTTTGGTTAGTACCTTCAAGTAGGAAAAAGTGTTCTCAAGTCCAGCGTCCAGAACAGACTCTCAGTTTGTTTTAATGCCCTTCGAGCCCCCCAGCACCATCGCGCTCCCGCTGCGCCAGGACCCCCCGCCCCGAGCACAACGAAACCGGCCCGCGCGCGTTTTCCTCTCCTTTTGGTCAAAGCTCCCCGCTCCGCCGCCGGCCCCCGTCCCCCCGCCGGCCCCGCTTCATAGTGCAAAACTCCGGAACGGCCAACGCGACGGGCGACCGGGGGCCGCCGGCTCCAGCCACCGCGGCCGGCGCCACCGTCGTCCCCGTGCCGCGGAGCCGAACGAGCGCCACGCGCCCCGGCGGCGGCGGCCCCCGGCCCCCCTCGAGCCTCRGCCGCTCGGGAAACTAAGTGCAGAGCACCAAAGAAACTGCAGTTTTGGTCTAGCCGCAGAGAATTCATTCTCCATGGCCTCAGGAAAAAAAAAAAAAAAAGAAAAAGAAAGAAGAAGGAAAGGTAGCTAGAAGGGAGCCAGCCRTGGGAGAGCGCAGCTAGAAGCAAGGCAGCACAATGCCCATCCTTTACAGATAAAAGAGTTAAATTCCGACAGGACCAAGAGCTTCGGAAACACACAGCACAACGAACTCGGCATACTGAATTTTAGAAACGTTACGTCCACTGTCACGCACCGCGGCTCAGCTAGGTCAGAGGTTTCCATGCATTTACTTTATTATTTTCAAGTTGACGAACAATATCAATAAGACTGGATCGAGTAAGGCTATTTTCCTTTTTTTTTGTATTTTTTTGTTTTTTGTTTTTTCCTCCTTCTCCTTTGCATCGGAAGTGAAGTCGGACAGATGCCCACACGCACGGATCCGCACACGAACGCACTTGCACACACACGCACGCCAGAACACCAAGACACAGAAGAGGAAGAGTCGTTTATACCTGACTGGTGATGAGGTCTGTCCTATCTTATTCAAAGAAATGTTTATGTGCATAATATACAGAGGTGCAGCATTTACACACAGGATATTGTAAAGACACAGAGCTTGCTACAGATGCCTTCAAGTCCTTAGAGACGCATCCCCCTTCCCCACCTCTGCCCCTTTTTTTGGGATTCTGATTTGATTCTGCCTCAACTTCACGCTGTGACTTCAGGACTTTAACTACACATTCGCGATTCAAASGGAGCCGCTGCTGCGAGTCACAGAGCTCCTCGCAACGTCCCTCACCTCCTCCTGCTTCGGATGGAAAGTGGTATACGTCACCCGCCGCCTCCCCAAACGCGCGCAGCTCTGCAGCTCCCACCGAGGGTTCGGCCAAGTCTCGTCTTTGTTGGGTTTTTTTCTCCTTTCAAACGCACCCAGCACTGCTGAGCCCAGAAAAATTCAGCCAGGAGAAGAGGTTTAAACAGCTCCTTGCGTCCTTGGGAAAAAAAAAAAAAAAAAGACAACAAAAAAAGAGGAAAAAAGGAAAGAAAAAGAAAAAAACCCCAAACCAAACAATCCACATGTTCATGCCAGTATCTCAAATGGAAGGGGTTGTTTTTTCCTTTGGTTTCTTACTGAAGGCAAAGGTGAGAGCGGGCTTACAGTCTGCGCGGGCCCGAGACCCCCGACACTCGCACCCGGGGGGCCGGGACCCCCGGCGCTGTGGTCCCTGCGGCGGCGGGGGGCGGCGGGAGCCCACCGCGGTGGAACTCCGTTTGCTTCCACGGCGCGGGGCAGAGCGGGGGGG
>NW_020447394.1:60933-88354 GCF_003343035.1 Apteryx rowi | reverse complement strand
TGTTCTTTGTTTTGGTTTTTTTCATTTGTTTCTTACTAATACTTTATCTTGCATGCTCAGAGGAGCCCCGAAGGGCCCGTAGTATATACAGAAGTCACTACGACACTCAGAGTGTTCGGAAAAAACATACTTGTTCCGCTTTTGGAGATTTTTCTTTGTTTTTAGTGCTACTTTCATATCTGCCAGATTCCAGCCCTGGGACATGGTCAGCAGGGCTGGCGACTACTCATCTGCATCTCGCTTTTGGTCAAGGGACCTCTCACTTCTCCGAGGACAGGGATCTGGGGGAGAGACGGGGATGCGAAAGGGCGGGGGAGAGAGACGTTTTCCTAAAGAAAAAAAATTTCAAATCGCCTGCAGCTTGGGAACAGCAACAACAGAAAAGCAACGACCCTATTCTCATCATCGTTGGGTTATTTTTGAATTCATCGAAGTGCCCGTCAAGAATAAAGCCAATCGCAGCTTCCCTGGACTGCCCTCCTCCCTCAAGGACGTTACATTCAGTGTTTGTCAGCAGTTTATATGGCTCAGTTGAGCTGCAGGTCCCGCAGCCCGTTTGTCTATCAATGGCAGTGCAAATACACCTTTTGAGTTGAAATGTATTTGTGCTGTTTGTTTTTTTTTTTTCCTCTCAAAACACAACTTCCCTTTGTTCATTCATTCCCTAGAAACAAACTTTTTTAAAATTAAAAATTAAAAAATAAACCAAAGACACTCTCTTATCCCTTCCGCTCTTGCTGCTCTCTATCCCATGGGATGCTAAAGGGAATCCAGACTCATGCTTTAACAAAAGTGCTTATTACTTGAAGCAAGTGCTTTGGACCAAGGGGGCGGAGAGAAACTTCCTTTTTTTTTTTTTTTTTTTTTTTTGGAGGGGGAGGAAAAGGGAGGCGGAGGGGAAGGGTGTCGGGGAGGCGTGATCCGATGCCCGTTTGCTTGAAACCAGGGTTAAGCAGCGTCGAAGGGGGGGAAGCTGAAAAAGTCACCGCGTGGCGAGAGCGACACCAAATCAACGCCAGGAGCCGAACGGAACGCTAAGCGGGAATGGTCCAACTTTGGCATAAAGGTCCGTGGGAAGGAAGGTTCCGGCGAGGCCCCGGCCGGCACCACCGCGCACCGAAGCCGCCCGGTCCGCGTGCCGGTGCGAGGTGGTGCCGCGGCGCCGGACCGAGGGCGGGGGGGAGGCGGGCAGGGGAGCGGAAGTTTCCCTCCATCCCTCTTTACAATGCACTAGGGAAACCATCACAAATCTCGTTTAGCAAAATAATGCATTATTACCAAACACTTTGATTATTACTTAAATTGTCAAGCTGTGCTGTCAAATGTATACAATACAGCGTTAAAGGAGAACAAGACTGGTACCTGCAAGAAAACTGGCCGCACTTCCCCCTTCCCCACCCCACCCCCTTTTTCTTCCCATGTGTTCCCAAACCACGGATGCGCTGCTGAAACCTCGTTTCACTCCATTATTATTATTATTATTATTTTCAATAAGACACAAGGGGAGGGGAGAAAGAAAAAAAAAAAAATCCTTGCCGAGAGCAAAAAACACACGTGTATAAAGCATGGTGCTGCAGAGAAGAAATGGAGAAGCCCTTACAGAGATCACATTGATTGTCTCGTCATAGGTTTAGTCGTCATGTTGAGTGAAAGGTAACGAGTCACAGCACAGAAACCGAGCCAAAAAGAAAAAAAAAGAAAAGATCAGTTCTCTTTAAAAAAGAAACTGAAAACCACAATAATACTACAAAAAAAAAAAAAAAAAAAGGAAGAAGGAAAAGCAGCACACTCCACGTACTCTAAGAAATTCTCTCACCCTGGCTACAGGAAGAAGTTGCATTCGATTGAAATGGTTTCGGAGTCCCGGCCCGGCGGCCCCGCGGGGCGGCGCGAGCCCTGCTGACACCTCCGAGCTTTCGCCTACGGCCTCAAGAGAGCCGGAGCGGGGCCCGAAAGGTGCCTCCGCTCCCAGGAATCGCCCCGCATCTCCCAGACCCCGGGGGGGGGGGGGGGACCGTTGCTCCCAGAGCGGGAGACGGGATCCGGTCGGGAAAGCAAGGCCTGCGGCAGCTCAGCCTCTCCATGTGCCTGAAAAAGTACTTTAGCCCTTGAAAAAGACGACTCGGGACTTTGGACCCATTTTCCTGCCCCGGGGGAGGGCGATGGCCAGCAGCGAGAAGACGAAGAGATAAAGTGATGCCTGGATCCCTCCGGAAAGGGAAAGCGCTGCAAGAGGCAAGTGCAGACTCGACAGCAATGTAAACAAGTCTCTTTTTCCAGTTCTCCTCTGTAGAATACTGAAAAGGATCTTCAAAAAGGATCTTTTTATTCAAGTTTCGTGAGCTCCGATTCCGAACTGAGGTATTCGGTGCAGAAAGGTTAACACTTTCTTTCAAGCTAAGAGGATTCGAGGGGAGAGCAGGGAGGGGGCCGGATTTCAGCCCCGTCCCGGAGGACCGATCCTGCCCTAACACTGCAGGAGGGAGGGAGGGAGCCGGCTCCGACGAGCCGCCACGACCGCTTTGCCACGGGAGATTCCCTGCAGCTGCCCGGAGCCCGCGAGGCCGATGGGGCGAGCGGCCGGAAAAGGAAGCTCTCTGGGGAGAGCCGCCGCCGCTCGCTGGAGCCCTGCCCGGCCCAAAACGCCTGGAGCTGCTCAACGGCAAATCGGTCTTCGAGAAAGGTTTAGGAGAAGTGCATCGAGGGAAACGACCTGGCGTCCGCCATCCGAGGATTTAAGCCCTCGGAAGACGAGGCCGACTACTGTGCTAGCGTTAAGGCGCCCAATTTCTGTCTCTGCTCCCCATCACCAAAATCTGGCGGAGGTCAAATTTCTAGAGTGCTTTGCCGAGCGGAAGTGCAAGGTGGTGACGCGACAGGGAGACAGAGCTCCGCTGCCGAGCTGGTGCCCAGAGGCGGGAGGAGACCGAGCGGAGAACGCCGAGGTCCCCGCGCCGCTCCTCCGCGGGTAAAACTCACGTGAAACGCGGAGAAAATGTGCTTATCGCCCAAAGGCCAAGACCGAAGCTTCGTATTTGGTTCTAGGAGTTTGGCTTTGGTAAAAGAAAGAAACAGTGCGACGGGACTTTCCCACCTGGGGATCCGACTCCGACCGGCCGGCGGCCCCTTGGCTCGGCGGCCTCGGCCGCGCTCCKGCGGGAGCGGGGCGGCGTGCCGCCTCCCTGCGGAAAGCCTGCAAAAACGGCAAGYGGCCCTGCCCGTTTCACACGACAACGGAAACCGCGACAAACAAAACCCTAACGGAAGCCACCTTCATTTAAAAAAAGTTAAAAAGGAAAAAAAAAAGAAATAATACATTATTTTGGTTACAGAAATGCTTTTTCCTCCTTTAAACACCACACAGAAGAGCCAAAACGCGCGGCTCGCCCGTTCCTGTAACAGTCTTGCGGACCAAGAGAAGGCGCGTGGCCACCGGAGGCGTCGGGCAGAGCGAAGGCGATGGGGGCGGTGCGAAAGCGGCATCCTTTAACCGACTTTTCTCCCCAGCCCGGTCCAAAGCCTGGCTCCCAAGGATTCATCCCGGACACCTCCGGGGCGGCCACGGACGGCGCCTCGGCCCCAGCCCAGCGCTCCCTCCCTTCCGGCAAGGCCGGGAAAGGAGAGAAGGTTGGCGGAAAGGATGGTGTGTTCAATACTTTGTGCCCTGTCAGCCCGTTCTCATTCTCTGCATCCCAGTCTTTGGCTTTGAACAGACTTGTGATATGGTGAAAGAGTATTGGTTTTTTTTGCACATGATACTGTTACAGTAATTCAGGAAAAAAAAAAAACAAAAAACAAAAACAGTGCAACATTCTCGAATGCTTCAAACCTGCATTATAAATATGATTTTTAAAATTAAAAAAAAACAAAAAACAATGATCCCACATACACACACGCTAATAAAACCTGCCAAGATGCTGCATTAGAAAAATAAACACAGACTTATTTAGGGTTGTGAATAAGGACTTTGAAGTGCATTTTTTTTCCTTATTTAAAGGCTAAAACTTTCAGATTTTTTTTGTGATTTTTGTTGTTTTTTTTAAAGGTAAATGCTTGTTTCTTTATAAATATTTTTTTTTTTAAAAAAGCAACACTGACTCTCATATGGAAACGGCCACACAATAAGAGAACAAAAATTTAAAAAAGAATCGTTTCTTAGGATCCAACATTTTGCCAAGAAAAAAAAAGAAACCAACAGAATCCCTAAAGTGCCTGGTGTAGGGAGGGAGGTTCCAGCAGCGCATCTGCGGGCGAGCAGACCGCGGGGTTGGGCAGCAGCACCCGTTTTTGCATATAAATGACAGCTGCCAAAAGGATATTTTAGTGTCCCAGGTACAGTAGATCTTGATCAAGTGTTTGTATTGGAATCGAAGGTTGAGCGTGAGAAAAGTGTGACTCAGAGAGAGGAGCGGTAACAGTGGCACTTGGCCAGGAGCTAACACCCACCCCAGCGTTTGCAAGAGCATCGAATTCCCCAATACCCCCCGCCCCCCCCATCCCACCAAGAGTTCAGGCTTCCCGGTCTGGCTAGACGGTGTCGCGGAGGAACGAGCGGAGCGGAGCGAGTGCTCGGGGGCAGCGGGGGGACGCGGCGGCCCCGGGGGGCTGCAGCGAGGGCAAGGCGGGGTGAGAGGCCGGGACGGGGGACTGGCAAAGGCTGGGGCCAATTTCAATCCACTCCAAAGGCTGGGACCCAAACGCTCTTCCCATCTCTGGGCTATTGGATGGTCCCAACCCACCGCCTTTTTTTTTTTTTTTTTTTTTTTTTAAGTTTTGATTTTTTTCCTCAGTTCAATTCTTTCTGGCCACAGAGCCAAGCCGCTGCTCGAGGGAAGCGGTGTGAACCTCCCAGCAGCTCCCAGGCCACTGCGAGATGCAGAGAACGGCAGGAGGAGCCCTGGCAGCAGGGAAGGGCTCGACTTATTGGGAGAGCAATCCCACTTTGCAATTTCTAAAGGGGAGCTGGATAGCTAGAGGAAGCTAGAAACTTGTAAGTTCCTTAAAAGAAACAAAAAAAACCCAGGAAGCCCCAAAGAGAAGTCAGGGGCAAGTCTCCAAGTACCTGCCTCATCTCAACCCTGAGCCTGCAGCATTCGTCTCCGGTCCTGCAGTCAGAGGAATCACGACAGCAGGGTGGAAGCACGCGCTCGCACGGGAGAGGATGCAGGAGGAGCAGGGGTGGGGAACGGTACTGCCAGCTGCTCCTTAATTCATTTAACAGCTTTGGCACCACACTGGCAATCAAGCAAGAAGAGGAAGCTCTGAACTCTTGGCTTATCCGGCCACACTAGAAGGCCTGCCCAGTCTTGTTCTCCTTTAAAGTGCCCTATATTTATAGAATTTCTAAATAAATATAATAAGATATTAGGTCACCCATAGTTTAAGCTACTCCGAGTAACAGCCGTCTAAGCCGATGGCATTGTGCCGGTCCTTGCTGTAGGGGCAAGTGCTGCCGTTGGGCAGGGCCCCGCAGGCTGCGGTTTTGGCTGCAATGCCGCAGTTCTTGAGGAGGTTGAAGCTGAAAGAGCTGATGGCGTCTTTAGGTGGGAAAGGCTTCATGGTGGAGAGGATAAGTGCCAGGCAGTCGGCAACGTCCTTGTTGGGGGCGCATGCCAAGGCTGGGGTATGACCTAGAACAGAGCCAGGAGTGAAGGCGACGCAGGCCGGCAGCCGCCTCCCCAGCAGGGACCAGAGGATGCTGCAAGGAGGCCTGGCCCTCGCACACAGTGCATCTGCGCGAGCATCATACTGCCCTGCTGTTAATTAGGCCTGGTTCTCTGCAGGGTAAATAGCCTGGGCACCGAGCAGCGCTGGGGCAAGCCCCAAACACAGCGCTGCCAAGGGAGGTGCGACCAAGCCCCTGGCTGCCCTGCGCCTCGGTTTCCCATCTCCAAGACAAAGACAAACCGCCTCCGCAAGGTAAGCGCATTACAGAGCGCGAGGCCATTGTGCCGCGGGCCCAGAGACCGCGGGAACATGAAGCGGGCAGGCAGATCAGCCAGCACCGCATGGGCCTTTGTCGGTTCTGGTTCCAGACTGGACTAATTTCTGGACACGCCTGGACCTTTGATTCAATTGCTTTGACTGGGGCAATTTTCATTCCACGAGCTGAGGGGCCAGGACTTCTGTTTGTCTTTATCTCAAAGGACCCTGCTTTTGAGCACTGGCAATCCACGCAGTTTCAGCAACTGCTTTGAAGCGTGCCAGGATCAGCAGGAACCAAATAAAAGAGCCTCAGAAGCCCTGGCAGTGCAGCAGACGCAATGATATTTTTCACAACTCAAAGGTATTTCAGCAGAGCAAAAACTCTGCTGGGAGAAAAGCTTCTGGCCACCACAGCCAGTTTCTGCCAAACTTGCAAGTGAGTCAACAGCTTATCACTAGCTCAGGCTGGGCTGGTTTTGTGCCTGACCACAAATGGCAGGAGAGCCAGACAGTGACCAGAAGATTCATGGGAGGAGAAAGACACATATTTCAAATACCTGTGGGACCTGGAAATACTTCTACTAACTGACAGAGGATCACAATGTGGCAAAACCCTTACCCAGGCTGCTCCCACCAAGCCAAGAGCTGAGAACGCGGAGCTCAGCTGCAGAAGGGACACAGAAATCCTTCCGATCCAGGCTGAGCAATTCCCCGAGCAGCCCCCTGTTCCCCAGGGACGTCATGCAGCGATCACGCCGAACGCGACCCCAGCCAGCCGTGAGGAGTACTCACCTTCTTCATCCACAGCCAGCACAGTGGCACCTCTGCTGAGCAGGGCCTGGACGACAGAGGCCAGTCCGTTGCGAGCTGCGATGTGGAGCGGCCTGGAGGAGAGCAGCGAGAGGAAGCGCGTTAACCGGATGGGGCTGATTCGAGAGCCAGAGCAGAGCCGGGAGCAGCCTGCCCAAGCAGTGCTGACGCTCCTGCCGGCTCATGCATGGATCTTCCCAAGACCGGTGCCCACGCAGCCGTTTTGACACAAGAGCTTGGTTCTGGGGCTGCTCCTGTGAGAGCTCAGCATTACGGGAGAGCCGGGGCTCTCAGCTGGCCACCGACAGCCAGAGGCAAGATTCAAGTGCAGGAGCTGGAAAAGGTGGGCATGGAAAGGAAGGTGCCCCACACAGCTCAGACTCTGAGGAGAGCAGCCTGCAGCCCGGCCCAGGCCCTGGGCTGTGCTTCTACGTCTGCGAGAGCAGCCAGCCTCGCAGCGAAGAGCCACCTTCCTAGGACACGCTCCATGTTAAAGAACAAAGGGCTGCTGTGACCAGCTTCAAGGCAGACATTTGAGGCCTTACTGACTTTTCCTGAGCTCACCTGTTTGCACTTTCACTGCACGCACCAAGCAAGAACACACCTCCTGCCACCACCCTCTTTTCTTCTTGCCCATACAACACCCGCACCCAGCAAAGCCCTGTTTTTTTCCCCACCATTGCCAGCTGTCCAAATACTCACATCTGGAGAGCACTGTTACTTGCATTGATAAGGCCAAGGTCTTGGGTTTCCCCCAGGATCAACAAGGCACACTTTTCATGACCCTGGAAAGGAGACCAAATTGTTTATACTGCATGAGCACAAAGGCTGGGGTAATGGATGGGACCTGAGTGCTGTCTGAGTAGAACGTGATTCCCAGGAATATGGACCTGCTCTCTAAACACCTCCTTCCAGCACCGTTTACCACTTTGGAAGGGCCTGAGAAGGCAGATGCTGCCTCCATCTCTTTCTTGACAGCGTCTGCTTTTTTGCATTGAATACACTGATCACAAGCCTGCTGCTTCCACCAAATCCTGCACCAGGAAGCACACCGAGCTCAGAAAGCTCCCTGAGCTGGGATGCCCCAGGAAAAACACAAACAGGTTTGTGCTACGATTTAAGCTGCTCTAAACTGAATCAGGAGCATCTGCACAGGTCAAGCCAGCTGAGCGGGCATGCAGAGCAAGCCCAGGGCCCTCGCCTCCACTCCAGCAGGGCAGGAGGCCTGTCTACCTCTCAGCAGTAAGGTTTCAAGGCTGAAGGTGATGGTGAACACAACCACAGCTGATAAGCGCTTGGCTCCCTACCTTGCTGCAGGCCAGGTGAAGAGCTGTGTTCTTGTTGACATCCAGCACAGTTATATTTGCTTTTGCTCGGTACAGCAGGAACTCTGAAATCAAGAGGGGCAGCTGCTGTTGAGAAGATGAAGCACCAAGCCTGGCAATATGGGGCAGCGGCCACATGCTGAGGGGGCAGGAGCGGGGCAGGAGTCCCAGCGCGCCTGGGAGAGGAGAGGCATGGGCCCTGCTCCCACTCGGTGGTGAACTGGAGAAAGAGGCTGCTCTGGTGGGGACAGCTGGCAGGCTCTTACCGCCCCAAAGAACAGCCAGAAGCACTGGCTTGCCCAAGCAGCAAATCCTCCCCTCTGCCATTAGAGGTTCGAGGAACCAGCTGCGCGCAGTACGCAGAGCACTGGAGCAGGACAGAGATTTCAATGCCTCACTGCGAAAGCCCGCGACGCGACCTGGAAGCGCCCAGGGAAGGAGGGAGGCTGCCAGCCACATACCAACTGCTGCAGTGTGCCCGTTCTCAGAAGCCATCATGAGGGGAGTCCTCCCCAGCTTGTCAGTCATGTCCACCTCAGCTTGGTGGCGCAGAAGCAGCTGTAAACCATGGATGTTGTCTGCAAAGGCAGCAGCGTGAAGGGGTGTCCTGTGAAGAGGAGAGAGTGGGTGAAGAGGATGGCACAGCACCACCCCAGCAAAACTGCCCCGGCCTGCAGACAGGTTTGGGGATGCCATAGTCCCTTTATGCTGCAGGAAGGGCAGGAACAGGGGAATTTACTTTTTGCTGCTGGACATGGCCACCCCCTATGCAGCCACCCCACAGGAGCTTGCCCCGCTGGGCAGACTTTGCCCTGAAGTGGGTTGGGAAGCGCCAATGCAGATGTCCTGGCAGGGCGAGCACGTGGCAGGGACCCCATAGCCACACAAGAACAACGAACTGGGAGAGGTGCGGGAGTCACAGCCACCACCCAGCAACCCTGGCGAGGGGGCCACAAGAGAGGGAAGAGTCTGCGCTCACCTTCCTTTGGCATCTCTGCTATTAACAATCTTGGCACCTAATGCTTCCACCAGCATTTCAGCAGTGCCGTCCTGGTTGTTAATTCTGTGGTGGGGATGAGAAGGAACGTTAGAACAAGGCTAGGCAGCATTAGCACATCTGCCTCACCCAGCGCGAGGGAGCAGCACATTCCAGAGGCTCAGAAAGGATGCAAACAGCAGCTTGTCTGGAGGGATTTAGGGTAAAAGCTTTACTCTTCTTGGTATTACTCAAGGAAACAGAGTACCGTGCCAGTACCGCTGTGCTGTGCGCGGCCGGCGAGACAACTGCTTTACAGCTCCCAGAGGACCTCCAGCGGTCCAGCAACTGCCTACCCACTGCAGGGAGGCTGGGACAAGCAGGCAGCATAACCCTGAGAGGTGGCAGGGCGCCCGACTAGAAGAGATTCTGCTCTTGTCAGGAGCGGCAGGGTTTGGAGCTCATCCTTCTGCGGGTTCCTGCCCACTCAACCCACAAATTCCCCCTCCCACATCTTCTGCGTGAGAAGAACCCAGGGCTTGCCCCAGACGCCACTTACACTGCACAGTGCAATGGAGTAAAGGGGTTTCCTTCTAGGTACGCAAATGGATTGTGTTCAAGTAACAATTCAAGACAATCTTCATGCCCTGTGAGAAGAGAGGGATGTGAATACATCAGTACCAGAGGACTAAAGGCCCCTCCAACTTCCCTCATGACTGTCCTAAGAGCTGGAGGCCCCAGAGGCCCCACGTACTCTGGAACAGAACTGCCCAAACACATTAAGAAAACAGGGGCCTGAGAGTGCCCTGCTCCTGTCCGGTCTTGGATTCTAGCAGGGGGACACCGTGGGCTGCCCCAGACCAAGCAGAACTCCAGAGCAGATCAGCCAGCAAAACCCACAACAGGGAGAACCGGACCATCGGCACAGAAGCGCCCAAACACTCCCCTTCCCCACCGCAGAGGCAGCGGTTTTGTTTCCTCTGACTGCAAAGCTGCTGCATTTCAGGAGGCTTCTAATTCCACACCTTCTCCTTAAGGACTTCACAGTCACATTGGTAGCTCCCCCTTGAAACACTGAGACTTCCCTTCCTGTTGCTGTATCAGTCCTACCACTCCCTGGAGCCAGGGTGATGGCCAAGTAATCCTATAAACCCAGCAGTCCTGGAGGAAGCAGCATCAGCTATTTTATAATAGCTGTTTTCATGTTTCATCCCCCTTTTAAAGGAGCTTGGCAGGGAGAAACAAATCCCTGTCTCCCTCCAGATTTGTGCTTTCCACCAGGCTGAATTTAGAACTGGGCTGACAGTTCCTGGAAGCAGTAGGGGACAGAGGGACAACCCAGCTCCTCAGTCTTTACCAACATGAAGGCCAAGCCACCATCAACTCAACTAACAGCACGGCAGTGTCATTGCATTGCTTAACCCACAGCCATCACAGAAAGGGAACAGCCCACACACGCTGTTCCAGCTAGAGCCAAAGAAGACAGTTTGACTACAGCTTGCTTTACAACACGCACCTCAGAGAGGTATTAGAGCGTTTTGGTAGGGCTCCCTCTTACCAATCAATAGCAAAGCAGAACAGAAGGGGGAAGGGGCCCAGCCCCGCTCCTTACCACTATATGAAGCCCAGTGCATCGGTGAGTAACCGCTGTAGTCCACCACAGAGTCCAGAGGGTCAGTAGAGAGGGCTGCCTGCAGCAGGGTCCTCAGGATTTCTAAGTGCCCGCACGCCGACGCAAAGTGGATCGGGGTCCGGCCTTTGAAATCCCGACACAGAACGAAGGCATCGTGGTCCAGCAGGGCAGCCAGGCAGTCCTCACAGCCCGTCACAGCCTGCGTCCGGAAGAGAGGACCGAGAGGTCAGATTTCCTCCTTCAACCATTAACAACAGAACCATCCCCTTCTTCCCCAGCTTCCTTCTCAAATGCTGCATTTCAGGAAGGGAAAATGGGGTCTTTTACCGAGGACTGTTACGACAAGAGAAACCACTTGCTTGTCCTCCAAGCAGCCTCTATGTAGGAGACCTCTGAGCAGAAGTTAGAGCTCCAGGACAACCTCTGGTCCCAGAGACACACTCACCCCTCGATGCAGGGCGGTCCTGCCCCTCTTGTCCGCTGCGTCAGCCGTGGATCCCTTCTCCAGAAGAAGGTGGACACAGTCAACGTGGCCATTCATGATCGCCAGCATCAGTGGGGTTCTGCATGGGGCGGGACAAGCAGCAGGAAGGATGGTGGGTTTGGAAACCATGACTGGGTTCCAGCAGCACCCTCTTGCTCCTGTCCAGTCACCCTTGCTGGGCGCCTGGTTTGAGCGCTGGCTCGGGGAGGTGAGCATTGTCAGGGGTGTGATGGGAACCAGGTTTCTGAACCCTGCTCCTGGGGCAGCTGCTAATTTGCTACAGTCTTTGACTAAAACATTTACTGCCCACGGTAGAGGATGCACAGAAGAGAGCRTTCTGGGACACTCCAAGAACCTACAGCTGTAACCTGCAAGGAGCCTGACCCTGTGACACACAGGGCCCAAGAGAAACGCCCAGAGAAACTCACTGGCCGTGGATGTCCATGACGTCGGTGATGTCCGCCCGCTCCCCACTGTCTATCAGGAGGTGCAGGGAATCCGTGTTCCCATTGGCAGCTGGAGAAAACACACAAGGAAACAAGGAGTTGCACACACATACAGATGGGTCCCCTCCTTCCAACCACTGCGTAAGCCAAAGGAACGGGCTCGTGCTCAGCAGACAGCAGCACACGTGGCTGGGCGACTTCGTTATATGGTTGCTAAGCTACAGGATTGATTAGCACGTGCATAAGCTTAGCTAAAAACACGTGTGTGCAGAAACTGCTGGTGTCTTCTCTCCCACCCACTGCTGAGCTACTTAGACCCTTCGCTTCTGTTGGCATGCCACAGCAGGTTGTGCTGGCCCCATCCTGGCTCTAAGCATCATCCTAAACCACAGCCCTTTCCCTCTCCCCGAACAGCAGCTGGGTAACAGGCGCCGTTGTCACTGGTGGCTTCCAGGACAGCTGCTCAAGGCCAGTCTAACACCCTCCTAACTCAGCAAACAGCAAATCTACGACACCCACAGCCCAGGCACCAAAGGCCTGAAGGGCTCTGGACTTGCCCCCTCACCGTCCCCCAGCCCCTTCTGCCCTCCTTCACCTGCAGCGTGGAGAGGTGTCCACTTCCTCTTCCTCTCCTTCACCAGGGCGGACGCGCCGTGGCTGGTGAGCACCTCCACGCACTCCGTGGAGCCTCTCTCCGTGGCGAGGTACAGCGCTGTCCGCCCCTTGTGGTCCCGCACGTCGAGGTTCACGAGGGTTTCGGCAAGTGTCTTTAGGGCTTCACAGTGACCATTRTAGGCCTGAGGGCAAAGCAGAGCACATCAAAGCAATGCCCAGAGAGACAGCAGCCGGGAGTCCCCAGCACTGGGACAATTCCCACTCTCTAGGTCCCTTYGGCCAGCTGAGCCCATGCTCAGCCATCGCCTCATGTTCGCACTCYGATACACAAAGCCCTCACCCACACCTGCCCCTGCCTACACGGATGAGGGAGGTGGCTCCAAACAGCAGTAATCAAAGTCCTGAAAAGAGCGAGTAGCTTAAAACACAAATCAAAGGGACTTCGACCCACGGCCTGTGGGGACTGCCACACTCGTGTTTCCCAGGCTGCCGGCTCCTTTCCTTCTCTGCCCTGCTCAGCATCGACAGCCCCTGAGACCCAAGTCTCCACTGCATGAGAGCAGGCACCTTTCCAGGGTGCAGCGCAAACCCTGGCAGAGAGGCAAGTGCCCTCTGCAGCCCTGGGGCTGGGCCAACCATACTTACAGCTAAGTGCAAAGGGCTGACTGGAATGGTGCTTTCCACATCCTCCAGGCAGTTAAAAGACATCTCCAGGAGCTGCAATAACCACAAGGAAAACATAAAACCATAGCTGATCCTTGAAAACACGCTATCATGGAGGCTTCAGGAGGCACCTTCCCCACCAGCAGTCTGCAACAGGGTGAAAAAATCTGCTCATCAGCTCCAGAATGACCCGAATCTCAGCATGGAGCTTTCCTTACACAGCTTTGGGCCCCGTACAGACAGACACATCCAGTCTTGCTGTCCAGAAGCCTCCCCACTATTCATGTGGTTTCCTATACCCACAAAGCCCTAAGCTCACCCCATATCAGTTTGAGCAATTCAAACAGAACTACAAGGCTTTTTCTCTACTGCAGCAGCTCTTCCCTGGGACAGGTCTCCAGGCTTTCCTTTAAAAATCCAACCTTGCCAGGGACTCAGGCAAAACATCCGCACTTTTCCCCTTGCTAAGTAACCGGGCTCCTTTCTGGGGCATTTCAGCCAAGCCCAAGGCTTCCCTCCACAGTATTGCCGGCACRATGGCTCCCCAAGTCCCCTGTGCTCTTTAATCCTGTGCATCAAACCCTCCTCCCTTCTTCCTGGACAAACCCCGACATTGTAGTGCCTAGAACACACACAGTCCTTTAGCAACGCCTGGACGCTGCAGGGCTGGCCAAGTTCCTGGRGAGGGACTTCTCCCTCCTGTCTCCTGGCAGCACAGGGGGTGTCACTGGCTTACTCACCAGTTCAAGGTTCTGCCTGTTGCCGTACGCAGCTGCATAGTGGACAGCGGTATATCCCTGCTTGTCCCGGAGGGATGGGTCAGCACCATTATCCAGTAAGAACTCTAAACAACTGCAACAAGCAGGAAAAAGTGGAGATCAGAGACGCAGAGCTTTGCGGGGAACTTTGATCTCCACCTGCTCAGAGCAGATGGAACAAATGCAAATGTGGTACTAATTGCTTCAAGACATGGAGTGTGTAGAGAGACCCAGGAGGACCTGCGAGTCCTCTGGAAGTGAGGAGGGCTCCATGACCAGGCTTGCCTCAAGAATCAAATCAGCAGATGTTTCTTCCAGCACATCACTGCTCAGTTCAAGGTAAGCGGAAGCAAACAATTTCCAGCAACTGCATGCAGGGGTCAGAGGGAAGGGGTAAACAACAAACAACTGCCAGATGGGGCTGCGATGCAGACTCACAAGAATGCCTCCTTCAGTCTGGACTCCTTCAGTGGCTCCTCATCAGTGTCATGGCTGTTTCCTGAATGAGTCTCTGCTCTGAAAGGTCAGAGGCCTGCATCAGTTTGCTGAGATACAGCAAGCATGGGGGACTGCAAATGGGGAGAGATGGAACCAGGCCACCTAGTCTAACTCCGCAAGGAGASGGCTCTGTGCCTCACTGACTATTTCCTGCTCAGTCCCAAAAGCAACCCCGCCTTTAATCGCAGCTCATGCTCACAGCAGGGTCAGCAYCGGCCCTCTTCCACAAGCGAAGAAACCCTCACACAGTGTTTCTTGCTCAGCACTGGAGCAAATCATGGACAGAGCACAAGGGTCCCACCTTTGCCACTAGATTATCCCTCTCTTACCCACGCTTCTCAAAGCACTGCCCATCTTCACAAGCCATTAAGCACCAGCTGCCAGGGGTGGCTAGCGAACAGCAGAGCATCTCCTCCTACCAGGGAGAGCCACTGCCTCCAGCCTCAGCCGCGAGAGAAGCACTCGCCTCCGAGACACTCACCTCCTGTACGTGTCCGAAGCAGCAGCATAGTGTAAGGGGGTACAGCCTTTACAGTCAGTCTCGTTAATACTGGCTCCTGCAGTGACCAGCGTCACCGTACACTGATAGCTGCCGTTGGCAGCTGCGTAGTGCAGTGGAGTCCTGGGAAGAGGGAAAGGAGAAAGGGGCTTAGGAGCACTGCCTSCCACACAGCTGGAGAAACTTGCCTGGCATCGAGGTAGGACTGCAGAGAGCTAGCCACCCTCCAGCTCCTGAGCTGCACCCTGCTCTGACTCAAAGTTTTGGGTCAATGGCTCCTTTTTGAAGAGCCAGAGCTGGACTGCTTGGGGTGAGACAGGCTGAAGGAAGCAGCGTATGCAGAGGACCTACTCCAAAAGCCTCCCTGGAGATGGCATTTTGCTTCCTGATAAGCCCAAGTGATCAACCCACCCAGAGTCCAAGCTGACATCCTCACATCCTAAAGCCCAGCTGAGTCCCATCCCAGCGCTCTAAAGCTTTAAACACCAAATGCAGCAAAGGTCTCAGGAAGGTTTTAACCCAAAACCCAGGCTCTGTGCACTGCAGCTGTTTTAGGGGCTGGAATAATCACCTCTGCCCCTTTGCAAGGCCCACCACACACTTACCTTCCAAACTTATCTCTCCTCCTCAAGTCAGCACCACTGCTCAACAGCAAATTAAGACATTCAACATTCCTACAGGAGTGGGGAGACACGTTAGACACAGATCAGAAGGGACCACAGCAGGAACATGAACTCCTCCTAGTCACAAACAAGACAGCTACTCTTCTCACCATACAACCTGGCTGTGCCAAAGCTCACATTCAGTCTGTGATCCCAGGACAGCACAAGAGCCACTACCATGGCTGGATGCTGCACATAAAAAGCTCTTCCCTGCTCTCTAGCGAAATAACCCTTACATGCTTCCTGCCTTACCAGAGCTATGCTGCATTGTATAGAGCTCTCAAATAACCAAGCAATTACAGAGAGACATTAGCCATGGCATTAGTGCAGCTGACGCACTGGATTTTATGCTACAAAAATGATCTAGGATTTCTGGCTTCTGCGTCAGTGCTCTTTGCGTGCTTTGTTCCCCCCACTAAGAAAGGGTAACGGCGCTGTATTGCCTAAGGACAGGGCTCTAACCGGCTCTCAAGCAGTGTACAAACATAACAGAAATGAGGTCCTTGACAGGATTCTACACCTCTGTCCTATCGCTGCAGCAGCATTTGTTCTAAACGCAGCATGTGAAATCAAACTCCCTGGCAAACAGTACGAGGCATTTACACAGCCAGTTAAATCCCTGCTGCTTTTCAGGCATCACCTCGTGAACCCCTTACAAACCCCAGCCAAGGAAGCATTTTAGCCCCATTTTAAAGAAGAGTAAAGAGCTGCAGAGAGGAGTGACTGGGACAAGTCACAGAGTCAGAAACAGAACAGGGCTGAATTCCTGGGCATTTTCACTCCTGGCTCTGAGCACAGGTCTCCGCTCTCTCCCAAAGCCAGAAATGGTACCCAGGGTTCCTGACTCCCAGTCCTGTCCAGAGTGCAACACTGTGCTGGGTTACACGCTACAGCTCACAGTCTGAGAGGAGGCATAGATTTGGGCTTAAAGCAGCCACCTATGCCCTGTGCACAGCTCACCCTCCAGAAGCAGCAGCGTGGAGGCAAGTCCTCCCGAGGTTGTCAGGTGTGTTGATATCGAAGCCTGCAGACAGCACGTGCTCATTGCTCAGCGAGGAGACGATACTGTACAACTGACCTGCAYGGCAGGAGGGGCAGGGAGTCAGGGCAGAAGCCTCAAGGGCTCGCCCGAGCGCCCTCGCCACAGGAGGGGTGGCCGAGTCACTCACCTGAGGAAAGTAGCTTACGACAACAGTCTGAAAATCCAAAGAGAACAGCTAAGTGCAGAGGGAACATGTCGTGGATCCCACGCCTGCCAGGAGACGAGAAGGGAGTCAGGAGAGGGGGCGACCCTGCAGCCTGTCCTCAGAAAGTGTTGGCACCTGCCAACCCATGGCCACCATCCCTCAGGGGGACAGGGTGGACCGTCTGGGTGACGGTTCCTGAATCCTCCAGCACAGGACAGGATGGGGAGAGGGAGGAAGAGTCTTTCCTTACCTTGCAGTGTCAGCACCATTCGTCATCAAAGTACTAATTAGCAGCTCGTGGCCATATCTAGCAGCAACATGGAGGGGGGTATTGCCGTATTTGTCAGCACAGTCAATCTCACTGCCTAGAAAGGAAAAGCCAAATGCTTTGCCCAGGGATCTCTGAGTTCTAGTCCCAAGCAAGGATCCTGGTCTMAAAGGGACTCAGATTGCAGCAGGGAGGGTCAGACAAGCAGTCCAGGATGTTCCCACTGCCACGTGCCTGTCTTAGCRCTGCAGCTCAGGGGACACCGCCAAGAACTTGACTCCATTCAGTATCATGGAGAAGAATACAAACTGCTCTCTGAGCTGAGAGCCCAGTTGCAAGCACCGGGCATTAGATCTCCCCCTGTTGCCACAGGAGCGGATGTGTTTGGCCCTGGAGGCCTCCAGCTGAACCCCTGGGGTGTCTGCCAAGTCTGCAGCCCTCTCACAGGAATATTGTCTTTCAGGGCYGGACACGGCAGTGGGAAGGGCCTTTGGCCATGGCAGTTGTGACCCGGCTGGAATTTCAGTTCCCTCATCTGCACTTTACTGCCCTTGAGAGCTAGACCCAGGCAACGCACATGCCCTCCATCACCCCTCAACCAGCACAGGACCACCGGCAAAGGTCCCAAGGGCAAAACACAGAGCACAGAAGCAAATTTGAGCGATAATCATGCAGGGAGATCCTGGAGGCAGGTGCTGAGAAACACAAGAAAAGGACAGGGTAAACGCAAGGCGAGAGGAAGCAGCCACGTACCRTTCTGAATGAGGATCTGTGAACGCGTGAACCGTCCGTGAATGGCAGCCATGTGCAAAGGGCTCTTCCCTTCCTTACTCTGTAGGGAGCAGAAGCCAACATTGCACCAGGCTTCCAGCCATCACCCTGACCTCACCCCYGGGCAGCAGGTCCCTGCGCCCCCCACCACGCAGTTCGACCCCTCAGCGCCCGACCTGAAAGTTGACATCAGCTCCRTTGTTCACAAGAAGCTCTAGGCACAGGGCCCCATTGGTGGAGACGGCAGCAAAGTGCAGAGGGGTGAAGCCCTTCTCGTTAGGCTGATTGACGTTGGCGCCGTAATTGACCAGCTCGTTGGCCACGGCATCTTGGCCCATGTAACAGGCAATGTGAAGTGCAGTGTTACCGAAGGAATTTGGTTCATCGATCTGCGGGAGCAACAAACCCCAGAGGATTTGGGGATTCAGGGAGAAGAGAGGCAGCCAAGAAACTGCCAGTGCTCCTGACACCACCCTCTCCTACAGGCATCTCCAGACCGGCTTCTAGCTGAGCTCTCCCTCCTCGCAGCCCGGGCCACCCAGGCCGCGGGGGCCTTACCTCGACTCCCAGCCTCAGCAGATGTCGCACAACTTCAATCTGGCCGCTGGCTGCCGCAGTGTGGAGCAGGGTGTAGCCCTTCTTGTCCTTACACATCACATCGGCACCCCGGGCCACCAGCAGCTTCAGAACTTCCAAATGCCCTGCCCGAGACACAGACTTAAGAGCCAGGGGACCTTGGGAAACAGAGTCCCGGGCACTGCAGCCTTTGGGGAGCAGTTGCCCAGCCTCAGAAGTGAATCCACAGGCAGCAAGCCATGGGGGAGAAGAAACCAGAAGAACGCTTGCAGGAAAAACCTACCTAGGAAAGCTGCCCAGTGGATGGGCTGGCGATCCTTCTTGTCACAAGTACTCAGGCTGGCCCCTTTGTTTAACAGCAGATTCACCATCTAGATGAGGAGAAACAGTGAGAGAGGCAGGGCTGCCATTTCCTTGCAGCTGTGCAGGCAGAGGCACCTTCTTCCAGCAGGCCTCCTGCCCGGACTGTGAAACCCGGGCAGAGGAAGGAGGACACAGGCAGGGCCCCCGATGCCCGAGCCCGCCTCGCCTACCTCGAGGTGGCCGCTGTGCACGGCGTGGTGCAGCGCCGTGCGGCCCGTGCGGTCCGCGACATTTACGGTGCTCAGCAGGGGGATGATGGCCTCCACGCACTTGGTGGCCCGGTTGGCAGCAGCAACGTGCAAAGGCGTTTGCCAGTACTTGTCGCGGGCATTGACATCTGCCGAGTGCTTCAGGAGGAGGTGAAGTGCCTTCTGGCAGGAGCAGAGGAAAGAAAAGCTCTGACCCAACCTGGTGGAGCCCAGAGGAGCCCTCTAACAAGGTGAGGGGAAAAGCTGCACCTGGGTCCATCTCACGTTTTCAGATTCACACCAACCTGCAGCCCTGAGAGTCAGAGCTGCCTTTGCATGGCTGAGCTGAAACTACTCTGRTACAGCTTTTTCCTGCTCCGCTAAAGAGAAGAACCTGTTTGCTTTTGCAGCCCTGGGCTGCTCCAACTCCTTCATGCTGCATCGGTTGTTCCCTTCCAGGATGGATTTCAGTGTGGGGAACCTGATTAAACAAGGTTCATCCCTGCCGGGTGAAGGTGTGAAACGTGACTGCACAGGGGGTGCTGGGATGAGAGAAATATCACTGAGCCACGTTATCTAACAATAAATGAGTGTTCATCCATGACTCACRAGGTGTAAAATGCCCGGGGGATGATAAATGTGACACACTGACCTATATTTTATAGTTATTTCCCCCTTTTGCTGGTAGAGGCAGTTTGCTGCACCCCCTCCACTCATTTTCTTTGCTGTAGTTTACAGATTGCCTGCTTCCAAGAGGCATAAGGACAGTGTTTCTCACTATCCCAGCTCGCTGCTGCTGCCCTCTTCTCCCAGGGTTAACCGTCGTCCCTGTCTCCTCTCAGAGCCTAGCCCCAGCTTCTCCCTCCCCAGACGATGCTTCATAACACTGAGGAGAGAGACCAGCTGGACAGCATCCCACCCAGGAAGCATTCCTGGCTGGCAGAAGCACACTGAAACTGCAGGACAGTACAGAAAAACAGCAACCCTGGAGAGCAGGCACTAGGGAGGAGAGATGGGAAGCACTCAGGCATGTCTGGGAAGGCTCCTTTCGGTGACTAGGCATGCAGGGCCCTCCAGGGGCCTCGTGCCAAGTGCCCTGGTGAAGAACAGAACAAGAGCTGCCACTCTCCAACACATCTGAGCTGAGAAAGAGAAGCAAACAAGCGTGCTCGAATTCACAGACAAGCAGCACTTCAGACCTGACAGCGAACAGTCCCAGCTTGCTGAGCTCCTGTATTTTGGCAGCCCACAGTAACTGTCCACACATGTTCATAGCCCACAGCAAACGCCCCGAGACGTTTAAGCTAATGTGTTTTGCCTCATGTCTGCTGCCGATTAAAAGAATTCATGCAACCGGTCGATGTGTGGTAACTTGCMCTGCATGTCAGATTTAGGGCTTCTGATCCCCTGGCTCCGACCAAGGTGACCACAGAGTTTCTTGCTCTCAAGTAACTCAAAACAGGACAAAGTTAAGTGGGATGAAGTCAAGCCCACAAAAAGCTGAATGTCAGGAAATCTTTCTAACAAGATCCATTGGAATCATCTCCCAAGAGAAAGGGTGAGGGCACAATCATCCCTCAATTAAATGCAAAGCTGGATTAAACAAATCTCTTAGGAAGATGRGAAAGGGGGGAGGAGGAGGATGTTGTGGGGAAAACCCGCATGCTAGTTCCTGGCTAATGGAGGGAAGGGAACCAAGGGGACCTTTCCCAGCTCTCATTTTCAGCCTCTGAATCACGAGTTCTTCCCCTCTCAACTGTGTAATGAGAACACCCATCTCAGCCAAAACAAGGCAAGGTGGAGAGCAAAGAGAGAAGCACAGTCCCTCCTGCCACCGGCCACGCTACCCCCAATCCAGAGCACCCACCACCTCTGTGCGAGGAGCAGATGAAAACGGAGCTCGTGTCAGAGGGAAACCTACCTCGTTACGAGAAGCCGCAGCACGGTGCAACGGGGTTAGCCAAACAGTGTCCTTTGCGTTAACATTAGCACCTGAGGAAGAACAAAGCAAGGGATCAGGGAACAGAGGGTGACCGTCTGCCCACCGCTCCAGGGTCCCACGGCAGGTTGGCAGTCGTCTCTGAGGCACCCACCGGGCAAGGGTGCATCCCGGTTCTTCTGCAAAAGGGGGCCTGCAGTGAGCCTTAGGTGAGGACAGATCTCGTGAACTGCAGGAGGAACAAACTACGTCCCTTGGACAGCTGTGCCAGCGCACGGCTAAGGACCCAGCAAAGCGGGGACCGGAGAGACTACATCTCCCAGAGTGCCATGTTCCGCGCTGAGCCAAACGGCCGCAGCAGAGGCCAGCCTGCAGTTCCGATCCCTGCTTTAAAAAGGAGGCCACTTGAGACAGAAAACAGGGCATTTCATGCTGGGAGCTGTGGTCTCTGCATTGGGAAGGAAAGATGACAGATTACTGCCATCCCTGTTCCAGATCTGTGCCAGACACTTGTCTAACAACCCCCGAACCCCCCTGCCTTTCCTTGCCGCTGAGAACTCGACACGCACGCACATGTGAAAACCAACACAGGGCGCGTAAGAGCGTCTCACGCTCTGCAGATGGAGTCGAACATCCCCAATCCTGTTTAGCAGGACCTCAGCGTGGATTTTCCCAAGCTTCTCCTCGTCAGGCTCACGTAGGATCACGCCAGCCTCAGGGCTCCCCCACACCGCGAGCAAGCGCCTGAGAAGCCCCAGGCGCCCAGAGGCACCGCCGTGGCGAATGGCAGATGAGGAGACTCCTCTCCGCGCTGCAGAGCCACAGGCCCTGAGCACAAGGCTGACTTTCTTTGGAGGGAAATGAAGGGCAGTTTCAAGCCAAGTAACATAAGCCAAAATAGAGCAAAATCCCCTATTTCTTAACCATTCCCTTTCCACTGGCCAGGGAAACTGGCCTCTCCTGAGTATCCTGCTGTGCTAGGTGTCTCAGGAGCATGCATCCTCCCTGCACCCTCCTCCAGTACCTTCTTCCAATGCTGGACACTCCACACACATCCTTCTCCTGGCCTGGTTTCCACCTCTGCTATYTCAGTTCCAACATGCTTCACTGTTTGAACAAGTCACTTAGCAATGGCAACATTTCCTAATCTTTCCCTGGCTGTAACCCCTCTGGCATAAGTATGAGTACACGGTTGTTYGGAGGGTGGCCAAAAACTATTGCTCTGCACCCCTAAAACCAGAGGAGATCACAAAGGTGCCTTAAAGGCAGCTCCAGCACTTGGGCCAAGTGCCTCGAGCCTTGGCCCTTACCTGACAGTATTAGGAGCTCGAGGATTGCAACATCTCCTATGTAGGCAGCAGCATGCAGCGGCGTTCGTCTTTCTTGGTCCTGAGCAGGGACGTAGGAAACAAAAACCGTCTATTAACTTTGAGGAGGCCAGGGGGATCCTTTGCAACAAAATCCCTCCTCCACTCCAATCTGCCCCAACGCACCCCCATAAGTGTGTGCAGACATCTCAGGGCATGGGACAGGGAGAAAATTGCTTAGATCTCACAACCTTCTTCAACGCACGGGGGAAAACCAGCTCTGTGCCACACTACAGCCACTTCAGAGCTCCGTAGGGGCTGAGCCCATACCTAGCGGTGGGGCAGAGGATGCCTGGGGCCTGTTCTCAGCACAGGATGGGGAGGCTGCACCTTTGCCTGGCTGTGTCAACTCAGGCAAGACGTTTCATCCCTTTCTCCKATTCCCCAGAGACCAGCCCGGCCTCGCTTTGGTGTTACTAGACTTAATAAATATCTGCAAAGCACTCCGAGATCCTGAGATGAAAGCCTGGCAGTGCTCTGACAGTGCACAGACCATCCCCGTACACTTTTATGCTCTTGGACAACAATAAAAAACACTTAGAATTACAGACAGCTCAGATCAGCCTGCTGCTGGAGGCCAGAAAGGTGCAAAAGCCTCTCTCAAATTTTATACTGGATCAGCCAGAAAAAAAAATATCTTTCACTTCTGTTTACTCAGGGCTGGGCCCTGGGTAACCTCTGCCTTGAAGCGTTTGGTTCAGGCTTTCCTCCGGGAATATGCCACGTACTAACGCCAGGAAGCAAACAAGTAGGAAGCTAGAAGGACACAATTCATTTCAGGCCCCAAATTTTGTGTTTGGAGGAAAAAAAATAATAGCTTTCATTAGGTTAAAAACGGTTTGGAAAACAGTGTAGCTCCATTTTTTGTAACATCTTGTGCTGGCACAGCCAGGCAGGAGGATGTGAAAGTGAAACCCAGCTTGCAGGTCACTGAACAAGCAAGGACATTTCTAAACCTGCACACAGAAAAGGAAATTAAGTATTAACAATTGCGGTTTTATTCCTTCAGTAGCTGAGCAGGAGCTCAACAAACCGATCCCAATACTCTCAACGATCCCAATACTCTCCTCGCAAGAGAGGACGAAGCGTTACCAGGTTCCTAACCAAAGCAGTCACGGAAAAAAATCCTCGCGCTATCTTTGCGTAATAAGCTAAGATACGATCTAATCATTAGTCGTGCTGGCTGGCACACAAGCAACAGCGCAGGGCTGCCCTTACCTTCCCGGGACACCGGCCAGCGTGAGCGTCCGCAGCGCCTGCCCTTGACCGCCGGGTTCGAACGCAGCGYGGATCCGGGGTAGGCGCCGGCGCTGACCCCGCAGGCCGGGCTGGGAGGACGCCACRCCGAAGCGCTCAGCGCGCCGCGAAACGCACACGAGCACGCCAAAAAGCCCGTGTCAGCCAGCAGCACAGCTGGGAACAGCATGGATCGGAGACCCAATTAACGCCACAGCTTAGATGAGAACAAGACGGTGAACCAGAACAGACTGCTCTTGCCGAGAGCTCACAACTTAGTCCGGCTCCCGGGCTGAGAGCGCGGTAACTGCTGACCCGGCACCRGTCCAACTGTGCCACCATGTCACGGAGACCTGGGCCGATGCAGTCAGGGCTGACGAATCCGCCAGCCTGCAGCACAGCAGGCTGCATTTCTTATCTGCGCATCTGCCACCGATTTGTTAGCGGGAAGCTTGTAAACCAGATCAAGGGAGCGTATGCTAACAAGCCRGACTGGAACGTTCACACGCAGGTTTCACCCCTTCCTTCGCTGGAGCCTGGTTTTCACGGTCCTGGTAAATCACACTCGTCACCGCCAAACTGGGGCTACCAAGRGCCGCTCTGCCAAGCGCCAGCCTGGCCGTTTGCCAGCATCCGGAGGGACGCACCCACACAGCACTGGAGAAGGCACCGTGCTCCCRGGGACGAGGATGCGGCCTGGGGAAACCGCGGGGCGCAGCGCTAAGGCAGCACCCGGCCCGTGAGACGCTGCTGCACGGCCGCTCGCCCCGGCCCCGATGGGAAGAGCTGTGCCAGCACGCTCTGCCGTCCCGCCCCGCTCTGGAATGAGCGTGAAAACCACCCTCTGCCACAAGCTTAAAACAAGAGYGGTGGAAACACCTTCCTAATGCTTGCAACGTTAATTCCGCTCTGCTGAACGGTTCCAATCCTCCTCCCCGCTCTGGGGAACCACCTTATCGTAGGACAGACCGGCTGTGTTCACACCAAACTATTTTGGGTCACTGTCCCAAAGGAGAAGAAGGTAAACTGGCAGTGCAGCAAAGCTGAGTCTCCGTGAARAGTCCTCCCACACACCCCACAGTTTCTCAGCTCTGCTCTAAAATGCTCAAAAGCTCTAGGAGGTTCTCACAGTCTCCCGGGGAGGTATGGAAATCCTGTAGTTCTGCGCATCCCGTTTTACAGATGGCAAGACTGAGGTAACAGGACAAAGCTGCACAGCGAATGGCAGCCAAGCCAGGAACACAATCCAGAAGTCTCTGTTTCAAAACCCCAGCTCTAACCATCCTTGCAAGAAGGAACCCATCCTGGTTGGCATACAAATCTCAGTGGCTAAACCTGTGCCCTCCCCTCCAGCTAAAGAACTTTTTTGCAGGGGGGAAGGAAATAGGGACAGTTGAATCAAGGAGGGCTATACCCGAAAAGAAAGCAAAGCTGGGCAGCACTCACCAATACATTGATATTCTCCTTCTGATTCAGCAACGACCGCACCTCCTCTATATCACGGTTGAAGATGGCTTGGACCAGAGGAGGCTACAAAGAAAAAGACAAGCGAGCTGTGAAGGTGGTCGCAGGCACGCGGAGGACACGGCTGGGAGGAGACCTGGCACGTCCAAGACCGACACCAGCCTGGTTTAGCAAGGATCTCGCTACGCAAACGAACGCCCTTCGTCTACCGTCTGCCAAAGACAGGCCCGCTGGCAGCATCTGGCAGCGTTCTTGCATTTGCAGCAGCGTAAAGTTTTAAGTGTCGATGCTGTTTGATTTCTGGGTTTCATTTTAAGCCAATGAGAAGTCACTTCTAAAATAACTTGAACAAACTGAAGTGGATTTAGCATTGATAGGAAATTCATAGGGAATAAATACTGCAGCCACGAGATGCAGAAGAGCGTTACAGACTGCACCAACGCTGCCCGTCAACAGGCCTCAGGGCTGCATCCAGAAAGCCTACGTACGGCTGGTCCCAAGACCCCTCGGCTTGCTCCTGCGCTACCAAGGTCACTCGAAACGTAATACACTCTACGTTAGGAGCAGGATTAAGCTCTTAGCAGCGCAGCCAGCACCAGGGGCCAGTCTTCAAGTCAGCAAAGGTAGCTGTCATGATGTGGATGGCTGTCCACTGGGGAACAGATCAAGGAGTCATTGGAAAAGCCTCCCCGTTTCCAGAGTCCAAGGAGCAGCGCTGATCATGGACATATTAGCTCGGTCTCCAACCACGCGCACGGGAACTCAGCGTAGCTCTCCGTGCTCAGGCCCCTTGCCACGCGCTCCAGGTCCACTCATGTCATCAAGAGCTTTAGCCACAGCCAGAAAATCCCACCTCCAAGCAGGTGGTATAAGACAGGTCTGTATAGACTGTGAAATCAGTTTTGCCAAGACACAAATACGTGATGCCTCCTGCTCTCCTGCAGAAGACCCTGTATTCCTTGCTGCTCCCCTATTTCCTGAGGAACAGCTATGACGCTGCGCCAGCTACGATGGCACCAAGGGCCTGGCAAAGCCAAGCCCGGAGCGCCTCCTGCTTCCTGCTGTTCGCACCTCAGCGACGTCACCCAGCAGACTTGGGTTAAAAAAGCACTAGCAAAGCTCTAGCCAAAGTCATAAAGTTAAGCACTGCTGCGGCCTGGAGAACGGATGTCCGGAACAGACAGAGCCTCTCCGCTGTCTTTGTGCCGGGCCAACATACCTCGTCGCAGAGCACGACGCGTGTGCTAGGGCAGGCAAGCATCGCCCACAGCAGCATTAAGCTCAGGTGCCGCCCAACCTCTGAGCATCGCCCGCGAACCCAGTGGCCTGTTTCTTGTTTCACAGGCCTAGAAATTACATTTTAACATTGCAAGATCTTTGGGGCAGAGACTGCGGCTGCTCTAAATCCCTCCAGTGCTTTGCACCCCATGATCGCTGCCAAAACCAACGCCTCCTTGCCCAGGGTAAAGCGGCAGTCCARCCCTCCGCTCCTTGCGCGGATCCGAACTGCAAGTTCAGGGATGCTGCGAGCAAGACGGAGCCGCGCCAGCCTCCAGCACCCCCTTCTCCAGCTCTGTTCACGTAGCAAATACTGGAGCTAATGGTCAAAACCAGCAAAAGCTTCTCATCTTGGCTTCTCAAAGGAATCACAGACCTTCATTTTCGAGGAAATCCCTTCTCGTCCCTGCCACCCAGCAATCCTCGCACTCATCTTTCTCACCCCACCATCAAAGTAAAAGCAGTTAAATATGGGGAACACATCCCAGGTCAGAGGGAACGTGCGAGTCATTCCCGTGGAATGCAGCAGACTCAGCATCACTCGTTAGACATTTAAAAAAAAAAGGTTAAAAAAAAAAAAAAAGGAAAAGGATTCGCAGACGATAATTATGCCCTGAGCAGTCTTCAGCAGAGCGCGGTTTGCAGCAGTGCTGGGTCTGACACACCCACCCACCATTCACAAGAAAAGCTAAATGTTTTGGTTACCAAAAAAAAAAAAAAAAAGTTCTATTTAAATCACAGATCAATCCCTCATCCTCACCCCTCCCCTTCTTCATCCACCACGTGAGGCTTTAAACATTTGCTGTATTAATGATACCACAGGAGCGAGGGACGAGAGGCAGGCGTAAATATTTGGTTTTGAGGGGCCAGCAGCCCAGATCATTGCTGGCGAGGATGAATAAAGATAGTTTATGCAAAATGTGCGGGGGGAAAAGGAGACTTTTGTGGGGAGCACGAAGTTAAGAAGATGCTGGGCATCATCTATCGAGGGGCTACAGCACAAAAATCAGGTCTAGGAATCAGGGGGACGACAAGCAGCATTAATTAATACTGCAGGGGACGGTCCCAGCCGGAGGGGAGGCAGCTCGAGGGTGCTCAGGAACGGGGGGGGGCCCACACGGGGGCCCCAAGGCGGGCAGGCGGGGGGCAGCGCGAGGGCCACGTGCCAAGGGAAACACGCACCGGCAACACCCCTCACCCTAGAGACGTCCCCAAAACCAGATGGGGGCACGGAGGGGGCCTGCCCGCACAGGCGATCCTTGGCGCGGGGGGGGGGACGACGACGACGACCCTGGGGCTGGTGCCCCCGGAGGTGCCACCTCCTTCGGGGCAGGGGGTGCCACCCCTGGGGACACCCTGTCGCTCTTGGGATGGGGAGACCCTGGGGCGGGGGGTCCTGTCCCCTTGGGGCAGGGGGTCCTGTCGCCGGGATCCCCCCTCCCCAGGGGAATTAGGGGCCCTGTGCCAGGGATCCTGTCCCCTCTGGAGCT
>NW_020447394.1:57254-59728 GCF_003343035.1 Apteryx rowi | reverse complement strand
GGGTCTGGGGGTGCCGGGCCCCACGGAGCCCCGACCCACGGGGCGGCCTTGGGGACGGGGCAAGGGCGTTGCTGGAAGGACAACGGGCCCTTGGAGGAGGCCCCACGGAGACTCTAACGCAGCTGGGAACTGGGAACCGTCAGGCTCCCAGGAAGGAGCAGGGAAGACGTCTAAACGCCCCCAAATTTCCCTCGGGGTCTCCGCTCCCGCTGTGCCTAGAGCTGGCGGCCCTGAGCCAACTTACCGGTGCCCCGCTTGCCGTCCGCCGCTGTTCATGAACTCCTTTCGCAAGCCAGGCGCCAGTGGCTCCTGCACACGGGCCAGCGAGTTTTCACATCGACTTTCCCTGCAGACGCTGCCGCTTCCCTCGGGTCAAAATCTGGTCTGTGGCTTCCACATCGAGAGGGCTGAACGAGCGCACGAGAGGCTCAGGCCGTGGGCGAGCGTCGCTTTGCACCGCGCAGGCTTTGGGGCAAGCCGCAGCGGACTGAAGACCGGCTTGCAGGGGCGTCGCAGGCAGGAGCTGCGCTATCTAGAACTTTGGTTAGTCCCGTTAACCATCTGGAACCATCTCCCCTCGGTGGCAGCTTCCAGGCATGCTTGGCTGGTGGCCTGCAAGGCCACTATAATCAGTAATTAGAAGTAAGAGTTGATCATGTCAACAAATGCATTCGTCGCACCCTATATCCCTTTCCCCCGCCAGGTTAATCACCAAGCCATGCCCTGTGTTCAGAACCAGCCTAATCGCTCATTATGGAGGCAGGAGCTCGGGTTCTTCCATTATGAAGTGATTAAAAACCTCGCTAAGATCTCATTGCCTTCAGCGGTGGGCAAACACGCTGCGAGGGGCAGCCCCTGACCCCCCAAACCATTGCATCTAGAGAGAAGGGTGTGAAGCCGCTTCTCACGAGGACTGAGCCCAGGCTGGGGAGAGCGTTGCTGTAGACGAAATAAGCTGTCCCGCTGGGGGGCTGCTTTACAAACCATCTGCAGGGCAGCGAGAGCTGAGTGGAGAATCCAGCTCTCTTCATTCGTGGCCCTTCAAAAAGAAACGACCCAGTTAAGTAGTCGCCGAGGAGCTAGGGCTGCTCCTTTCCCTGGTTCAGGCGCTACCTGCTGTCATTGTCACATCAGTTCTTCAGGTCCCGTTCCTGCAAACGCTCGGTGCCAAGTAAAACACTTGGCGGGTCTATTTATGGGATTAGGCCTGTGCTTTGTAAACTCCTGAAAGTGAGGATTGCTGGTAAAATGGGCATTTTGTACAGCACCTAGCCCAACATCAGAGCGTAGCAAATAACCAGCCGCGCCATCACGTGGTGGTATTAACCCCCCAAAACATATCTAGCAGGTTTAGACAGTGCTGCCAGGGGGAACCAAAGCCCAACTGACCCGTGGCCTCCAGAAGGGCTCCGAGCACTTTCCCGCTTGCCCAGAAGGATGCTGCAGGCTGCAGCAATTTGGCTGAAGTTTGAGCCTTGCACACTGGGACCTGTAGTCTCTCCTGGCCAGCACCTATTAGCAATCAGGTCCACGCAGTTGCTTCTCTGGCCTGCATCCATCCCCTGCTCGGAAATAACTTTAAACAGAGAAAACTTTGGTGCCTCGGGATTGAGCTGGACCGTGCGTTTTCTGCAGGTACCAGGAATTTCTATTTTGTTGCCTCCTCTGTCGCTCTGCCTGGAAAGGGAGTAGATAACTGGGGAAAAAGCACTGAGTTGCTCCCCGCGTCTCTTGAAATAACGTCCGGGGACATAATTAGGTTGCCTGCCATGGGGGCTGATGGAGGCCTGGTTGTGTGACCGGTGTGGCGGCTCCGCTTTGGGCTCCGGTTGAACTGAGTTCAGAGGAGGAGGAGCTGGAGATAGCGCTGTTGATACTGTAGTGAGGCTATTTTTATCATGTTTTTTGGACCCGTAATTAGCCAAGTGTTACCTAACAGTGAAATCAAGGTGAAATGACAGAGCCGAAAAGCGGCAAAGAGCAGCTGCTGACATTTTCGTCTGGGGAAACACTAGCCTCGGAGAAGGGGGCAGCAGAGCTAAGCGTTTTCTTGGAAAGACAGGTGCCGTCGGGAGCGCAGGCGGCCCCGGCCCGGGCCTGTCCCCCGCTGCGCTGCGCTGCGCTGCYGCCCCGGCCCGGCCCAGTGCTGCCGAACCCAGCGCTCGGCTCGGCCAGGGAAGGCTCCGTGCGAGGGACGTGAGGGGCCCGGAGCTGGGGGTGAGGGACGGGGGGCCTGGGGCAGCTCCTGAGGCGGCGCCGAGGGTTGGCGGGGTCCCGGGGCGGCCCCGGGGGCGCTGAGAGCCGCCACCAGGCCCTTGGGGACGGGACTACATGTACCGTCATGCCCCGCGCCGGCGGGACTATCGCTCCCGTCGTGCCCCGCGCGGGAGGCGGTGCCCGCTGGCGCCGCGCTCCCCTGGGAGCCGTGACGTCGGCGGGCTCTATGGCGACGCGGTGACGTCGCGGGCGGGGTG
>NW_020447394.1:52584-56769 GCF_003343035.1 Apteryx rowi | reverse complement strand
GCCGCCGTCCCGCCAGGGCCGCGGGGAGGACGGAGAGGACGGGGCGCGTCCCGCCGGGCACCGGCAGATCCTGCAGCTTGGGCTTCCCTTCGGGAGCTCGGAGCCGGGCTGCGCCCGGGGAGCAGGGCCGAGGGCAGGGAAGAGGTGACGTCGCCTGCGCCTGGCGGTCGCGCGTAGATGTCACGCTCTGCTTAGACTTTGGAAAGGAGGCGAACGGCGAGTTCAGGAGAACTCGCGCCACCTCGCTCTGTTTTCCCCCCGCCCCAGCGCTGACCTCGGGGCCGGGCCGGGAGCAGGGAGCAGCTCCCGCTCCCAGCGCACTCCCGATGTTTTTTTTGCCAGACCGGAGCCAAAGGCCGGATCTGTGGCATGGGAACAGGGGCAGCGTCTCGCTGAGGGGTTGAGCTAGGAGCCGGCGCTGCTGCGACCCCGTTGCGGGTGCACGTGCAGCGCCTCGCGCTGCCCGGCGGAGCGATGCCGGGGGTCCCCGCTTTGGCGGCGAGCGGGACGGGCCGCGGCCGAGGGGAGGCTCTGCGTGGCGGTGCCGGCTTTCCTCGGAGGCCGAGCCCCGCGGGGGCTGCTCAGCCAAGGGCCGGGGCCCCCCGCAACCTGGGCTCGCCTGGCCCAAAGCCGCGGCAGGCTCTGAACCGGCCCCCAGGTCGCTGGCTGTTCTGGGCGYCTCGGGGCTGCCAGGCTCCCTGGGTGACTCTCCTTGAAGCAGGAATGTCCAGGAACTCCTGGGAGAAGCGGGACCTTCTCCCTGGGGGCAGAGCTGGTGTGGCCCGTTCGCAGGCGCATCTAAAAATACCCGCGCTGTCCCAGCGGGCACCAGAGCGCGGCCAGTTATGGCTGTTGTGGAGTTTGAGCTGGTCGGGCCGCGTGGGTGCTGCGCCCCGGGGTTGGTCCTGGGACACATCAGGGCTCCCCGCTGGATGCGGTTTCCTCTTTCTGGCCTGTCTGTGCCTGGGTTTCCCGGGCACAGGGCAGCTGGCGTGCCGAGGGCGAGCGGYGCCGGCCCTACCTGGATGCTCCCGCCGCCAAAGCAGCGGATGGCATTACCGCGCGGGGACCCTGCGGCTGTCCGGCAGCTCCAGGCCTGGGTGACGAGCTGCTGGGACGTGCCGCCTTTGGAGCTGGGCGACGGGCATCTCCCTGGGGAGATGCGGCGCTTCCCTCCCCTCCAGCCTCTTGCCCYGGGGCAGCAAAGGCACCGTCTGACCCGTGCTGCCTCCGTCCGCCCTGGTGCAGGGGAGGGGAAGAGCTCGCAAGCGGCAGCAGGGGTTAACGGGCAGTTGTCCCCGGGCTCTGCCGGTCTGGATTAGATGTTCCTCAGGTCGGGTTTCCCCTGCTTTCCCCGTCTTATGCAACGGCGGTGTTGGCAGCAGCACCAGCGCTGTGCGTGGCCGCTGACGGCCGCCCGCATGACGTGACACGACGCGGGGGGCAGCGCTGRACCCGGCGGGGCGCCCGGCTCACCTGCAGGCGTCCCGAGAGGCGGCGAGGCCGGAGAGGCGCGTCGCTGTCCTGGCCCATTTCCCTGCGCGGTCTCCGCTAACGCCCGTTTCTCCCGCCCAGGTATGCGGTGCTGTGCGGCATCCGGCTCAGCCGAACACCTCGGCCCGTGAGCGGCACCGYGTGGGAGCCCCGGGCCCAGCCCAGCCGGACCTTCCTCAACCTCACGGGGCCCTTCACCAACAAGAGGAAGGAGTACTCGGAGCGGCGCATCATCGGGTACGTGGCCACGGCTGCCCGGCAGCCAGAGGCCTCGCTTTCCCCCTCTGTAACCCTGCAGTCGAGACCTTCCCCTCTTGCCGCATGGGGCGCGGGCGGCCGTGGCACAGCACCGGGCGGCCGCGGCCCCGCTGACGGGCGCCCGGCCCCGCAGGTACTCCATGCAGGAAATGTACGACGTGGTCTCCAACGTGGAGGACTACAAGAACTTTGTGCCCTGGTGCAAGAAGTCGGTGGTGGTCTCTAAGCGGACGGGCCACGTCAAGGCCCAGCTGGARGTGGGCTTCCCGCCCGTGCTGGAGCGCTACACCTCCATCGTCACCCTCGTGCAGCCCCACCTCGTCAAGGTGAGCGCGGCGGCGGCGGCGCGGGCGGCCGTCCTGGTCCCGCCAGGCTCCACAGGGCCTCCCTGACGGGCTGCTCCCCTCCGCAGGCCGTCTGCACCGACGGACGCCTCTTCAACCACCTGGAGACGAGCTGGCGCTTCAGCCCCGGCATCCCCGGATACCCCCGCACCAGCACCGTGGATTTCTCGGTAACGCCGGGCCCTGCTCGGAGATGGGGGCACGCGCGGTGCGAAGCCCCCGGGGGTGGGGGAGGTGGTACCTGCTGCGGAAACCTGGCTGCCATCCYCCGCGGGGTGCGCCCGGACGCCTGGGTCCTCGGCGGGGGGGCTCACGCTGCCCGCTCTCCTCCCCAGATCTCCTTCGAGTTCCGCTCCCTGCTGCACTCCCAGCTGGCCACCGTCTTCTTCGATGAGGTGGTCAAGCAGATGGTGGCAGCCTTTGAGCGCCGGGCGGCCAAGAACTTCGGCCCCGAGACCCGCATCCCCCGGGAGCTCATGTTCCACGAGATCCATCAGACGTGAGGGCAGCCGGGCCACCGCGGACTGTGCCAGGGCCGGCGACCGCCCGCCCTGCCCACCCTCTTGAATATTTATTTGAGTGCGTCTCTGCTGCCGTTGCCTCAACTTCCCTCCTGGCCCCAGGAGCAAGAGGTGGTGCTCCCGTGAGCGCGGGGGCTGCTGCGGGCCCCCAGCCCCATCTCCCGCCGCAGGAGCTGCGGCCCAGCACTGGGCTCCCTGATTGTGTAGCTGATCTTGTTTTTAAGTTTTATTTTATTTCTTGGGAGCTCTTTTTTCCCCCCCAGCTTGTTCCTTTAACTGCTCTCCTCTGCTGCAGCGGCAGGGGAAGCTCCTGGGTCGGCCGTGCCTGGGTGCTGCCCGCCTGGCTCCGGGAGAGCAGGAGGAGGTGGGTGCTCGATGGCAGGGGAGCCCGGCGGGAGGCAGGAGCTGGATCCTGCCAGGGGAACACGTGCGCGCGCGCGAGAGAGAGCGAGGCAGCGAAGGGGAGGTGAGCGCCCAGGGCGAGTGGGGCCCCGGCTGCCCCCCGGGCCCTTTTAGGAACAAAAAGGAAGGAGAAGCATGCAGAGAGAGGAGAGAGGCTGGAGCAGAGCTGCTGCCTGGCCCCCAGCCCCTGCCCGCGGCCGGGCTCCCAGCGCGGCCTCCCCGAGCGGGGACCCTCGCGGCAGGGACGCAGCGGCCGGGCCCTGGCCCCCCTGCGCCCCGCGGTGGCGCCTGCCCTGCCGCCGGACCCGCCGTTGCACAGTTTGCACAAGTCACACGCACAGCGGGGGACGGGGAGGGTTGCTCTGCCCCGTCCCCCACCACCCCCAGCCCCCGCCGCAGGCCGAGGCGGCTGGGGCTGCTCCCGGGGCAGCGCCGGCACCGCAGGGCTCGGGACCGGCCCCGGCAGCACCCCGGGCACCGCCTGCACCCCGAGCCCTCCCCACAGGCCCCGGCCCCCCAGCCCCATCATCCCTCTGTGTCACGCATCCCTCCAGCGTGTCTTTCCTTACCTTCTGCGGGGGGGGATGGGGGTCTCCAGCTGCACCAGGCTAAGAAACCCCCCCAGAAGAGGGGAGGGGGCTCCTTGAGCTCGCAGCTCCCCCCACTCAGCCCACCCAGTTTTGCCCCCATCACCGGGGGCATCTAGGCCTTGCTGCCCAAGGAAGGACGTTTATAGGCCAATAAAGAGCATTTTCCAAGGGCGAGCGCAGCCTCCTGGTCCTCATTTGGCAGCTGGGGGGGGGAATAGTTGGGGGGGGGGGGAGGAGTAGGGCTGTGCACTGAGCCCAGACCCCCAAATCAGGCCCCCAGCCTGGTACCTGTGTACTGACACCACCAGCCCTTCGCTGGCCCCAGCGGAGGCAAAGTGGGGCCGGGGGGGGGGGAGGGGGGCACGTGTCCCTCTGACACGCGAACCGCACTCGGCTGCTCCGTCACGGGAGCAGAGCGGGGCCCGGGGGTCTGGGTGCTGCCCTCCGCGGGACCCTGCGCCCAGCGGAGGGAGGCAGGCAGGAGCTGGGTTTGTTAATAAAAACATTTATTTTGCATTTTGTCGTTGTTTGTACAGAACCGCCCGACACCTGCAACAGGCTGGGGCCAGCATCCGG
>NW_020447394.1:46447-52016 GCF_003343035.1 Apteryx rowi | reverse complement strand
GCGGTGGGGGGGCGGCGGGGGCAGCCCTGTGCTGGGGAGGGTGGGACGGGGAGCGGGGACGCGGGGCAGGCTGGGACCCCGCGGCGGCTGCCTCGTCTCCCCTCCCCAGGGCCCGCGGGCGGCAGCGTGCGGGGCGGGAAGGGGGGAAGAGCAGCGCTGCGGGGCTGAGCTCGCGCCCCAGACAACCGGGGGCCAGCGCCCGAGAAGGGTTCAGTGCCGAGTCTGTCCCGGGCCCTGTGCGGCAGCGAGGCGGTGTCTCGGTGCTCCCTGGGCAGCAGCGAGCCACGGCCCTTCCCTGTCCCTTCTTTACCCAGATTTGTAGCCCACGAGCTGCATGAGGCCCTTTGTGCTCATGGACTTGGGTCTCTCCAGGGGGAAGCCCAACGCCCGGCTCCAGATGAGCTGCGCCAGGACGCCCAGGGCCCGGGAGACCCCAAACAGCACCGTGTAGTAGTTCATTTCTTTCATGCCGTAATACTGCGGAGAGGAGAGGGGCAGGGCGTCGGGGCAGGCCGGGGGCAGCTCCGCCAGCACGGCCCCTCGGCCAGGAGCCCTCCGGCGCTGCCGGGCAGCCCCAGGCCCCGGTCAGCCCCCGCGCTTACCTGCAGCAGCACCCCGCTGTGAGCGTCCACGTTGGGCCAGGGGTTCTTGGCCTTGCCCTGCTCCAGCAGCACGTTGGGAACGATCTTGTAGAGCTGGGCCACCAGCTTGAACATGGGGTCCTTGGGCAGGTGCTTGAGAGCGAACTCCCGCTGGCAGGTGTAACGGGGATCCGTCTTCCTCAGCACCGCGTGCCCGTAGCCGGGYACCACCTGCAACGAGGGGGCGTCAGACCCCGGCCCGCCACGGCCACAGCCCCGGCCCCGGCGCCTCGTCCCRGCCACGGACTCACCCTGCCCGAGTTGAGCGTGTTCCAGATGAAATCCCGCAGTTTCTCATCCGAGACCTCCTGGCCCAGCTCCTTCTGCAGGTTGGTGAGCCACAGCAGCACCTCCTGGGGGGCGCAGCAAGGCCCGGGGGTGAGAAYGGAGCCAGGCGGACAGACAGACACACAGACAGAGGGGCGCAGAGGTGCCCTACCTGGTTGGCGAGGCCGTGCAGGGGCCCGGCCAGCCCGTTCATGGCCGCGGCAAAGGCGAGGTACGGGTCGGAGAGCGCGCTGCCGACCAGGTGGCTGGTGTGGGCACTCACGTTTCCACCTTCGTGATCGCTGCAGGGGCGAGAAGATGCGTCAGGGCCACCACGTCCCCCTCCAACAGCCGCTGGAGGGAGCCACCCGCCCTGCGACACCCCTGTGGCATTTCGGAGGGTGACGACACCCCTGTCCCGTGATGCCCCAGGGACCCTCCGGGACCCCTGCCCAGCTCAGCACAGAGCCCATGCGGGGACAGGGCTCGTGGGACCAGTGGTGGCAGCGTCCGGACAGGCCCCGTGGCCCCACCGGGGCGGCAGCACAGCCCTGCTCTCAGGCTGCCCCGTATCGCTGCGTTGAGCCGGTGCCGCATCCAGCCCAGCTCCCTCCAGCCTCGGAGCAGCCCGGGCACGTCCTGGGACCATCCCCAGCCCTCGGGGCAGGGACCGGGGCCAAGTTCCCTCCTTCACTCCTGTTCCCACTCCTCCGCCCGCGCCGCCGTGTCCCTCCCCAGCACCTGTGGATGGTGAGGTAGAGCCGCATGAGCTCGATGAACTGCGGGTCGGTGTAGCCCAGCATGTTGGTGAAGTTGTGGGACCAGTCCAGGTTGGGATCGATGGCACCGATGCTGCTGCCCTCGCGGTACAGGTTGCGGTAGATCTTTGCGGCGATGCAAGGCAGCTTGGCGATCAGATCCATGGCGTCCTCGTAGACAAACTGGGAGAGACAGGGTTAGATGGGGCAGCTGCTCTTCCCCAGGGGTCCTGCAAGCCCCCAGATCTCCACCAACGCTGACCCAGGCCTTGGTTCATCAAACTTCCCAGGCTGGAAGCACCTCGCTGTGGCTGAGGCCAGCCCAGACCTCGCCGCGTCCGCCGCGAAGCCCCCCCGTACCTCCCAGTACTTGACCCGGTTGATGCCCTCGGCGTAGGCACGGGCGAATTTGCTCTCGCTGTTGAGGGCGGTGATGGCGGAGCTGAGCTGGGACATGGGGTGCAGGTTGGTGGGGAAGTTGTCCAGCATGGTCACCACGTGGGAAGGCAGCGCGGCTCGCTTGGCCCACTCGCGGGACACCCAGCTCACCTGCGGGGAGGGCAGAGGCTGAGCCCTCGGGGCGTCGCGCGGGGGGCGGCAGCCTCCCGCGGCCCCGCGGACGCCCCCAGCACCCTACCTGCTCCTGGGTGGGCACCTCTCCCGTCACCAGCAGCCAGAAGAGACCCTCGGGCAGCGGCTCCTCTCCCCCTGGCGCTTTGGGCAGCAGCTTCTGGCACTCGGGGATGCTGTAGCCGCGGAAGCGGATGCCCTGGAGAGCCCGGCACAAGCGTCAGCCGCTGCAGGGGGGCCCCGCGCGAGGCGGGAGCCGTTACAGCAGGGCAGGATCAGGCCTTACCTCATCGGGATCCAGCACCGAGGTCTCATATATTAGCCCCTTCATGCCTCTCATCCCTCCGTACACCTGGAGGAGGGCGGCAGGAGGCATTAACGGCGCTGGGGACGGCCCAGCACCCTCGACCCAGCCCGGCRCCGGAGGGACGCGGCCCCCCCGGGGAAGGCGGTGCTGCCCGGCCGCCCCCACCGCTCACCATGTCCACCGTGATCTGCCCGACGGCCGTGCTGCCRTGCTGCTGCCTGAAGTTCTTGATCTTCGCCTGCTCCTTGGGGATCATGTTTGCCAGGACGTCTTTCAGGTTCTGGGCAGGAGGGGAGGGAGCAGAGCCGTGAGCGAACCCCGCCAGTCCCGGGCTCACCGCGTGCCCCCCTCGCCCGGCGTTTTACCCGGAGCGGGGAAAGGGATCGCAGCAAGGGTGGGATCTGCTCTTACCGTGGCGGCGCTGGCGTGACGGGCCGCGAAGAGGACGCATGGTGCGTTCTGCAAGAGAGCAGACACGGATATTTAAGCATTACCAAAAAGGAGCCGAGAGCCCTGCTCAAGCACCCAACTCGTCCCGTTTCTATAAAGCTTTTAGAGGTATAAACAGGATCCGAGCACCCGACAGAGCCCGTGCACCCCCRGCCGCATCCCGCGGGAGCATCCCCTGGCGGGGGGCCAGGCCGCTCCAGCCGGCGGCAGGGCTCCCGCAGCCGCGGCTGCCGCAGGAAGAGCCCCGTGACTCCTGCCCGTCTCGCAAGGACGCTACGCCCTGCAACCGGAGCCAAGCCGAGCCGGCGGCTTCTCTACGCCCACGTGYGCACAGGGGAGATCAAACCCAAACAGGTTTCGCCGGCTGCCAAGCGCACAGGGGGAGGGGAGCCGCTGGGCTCCCGGCAGGCAGCAGCGAGCGGCGTTTCGCTCACGCACGGCGCTGGCTGAGGCTCCGCAAAGCTGGCAGCTGCCCAGCGTGACCGGGGCCGGAGCAGGAACCGCTGCAGAGCATTGCGCGACTCAGCAGCAGGAAGCAAAAGCCATCCAGCGTTTCGCTTCCCGGTGCCTCGACCAGAGGCGGAAACGCGCAGGCTGCAAGGGCACGCGGCGGCCTGCGCCGCTGACAACGCGCGGCCGCGGGAGCGAAACCGCAGCGGGTTTCCTGCACGCCGGCACCGGCGCTGCAACCCCCCGCCCGGCTTGGCAGCTCTCCAGAAGGGAAATAAATAAATAAATAAATAAAAACGATCTTTGTTCCTCCCAGCGCCGAGTCAAACGCGGGGATTCCGGCCTGGGAAGGCCCTGACGGAGCTGGTGAGCTCCAGGCCTGGTATCGCGCCTCGTCCTCTCTGCGCCCTGCAAAGACGCCCGGGGCGTTGCTGTGCCCCGCGGCGCAGCCAAGCCGCCCGGCAAAGCAGGTCTCCGGCTCTGGGCTGGGGCCAGGTGCCTCCCCGGCAGGAGCGGGGCCCCTCCGGAGATGCTGGCAGCCGCGGAGGAACGTGACTCGTTTTTTCCATTGGCTCCGGGGAGGGAGCGCAGCGCTGCGGAGCCCCGAGCGCGGCCGGCACGTCGAGGACGGGCGCGCCGCAGCCGAGCCCCGGCCCCGCAGGAGCGCCGAGCCGGCCGCCGGCGAGCCGCACCGCGCCGCTCCGGGTAATTGCGCCCGTTACTCAGCAACGGAGCGGGCTGCGGGAACAGGCCGCATCATGCCGAAAGGAAAATATTAAAGGCCCTGGAAACAATGGAGGCAGCGGGAGYCCGAGGTCGCAGCTGGCTGCAGGGCGGCCCTGCGGCGGGTTGGCTCCCGCCGGACGCAGCACCGGCCGGAGCGGCTCCCACCCGTGTCCCGGCACGGGAGCGTCCCAGCCCCACGGCGGCGGCGCTTCCATCAGCGGGTGCCCCTGCCCCACAGCCTGGCCCCGTCCCTTCCCTTCCCTTCCCTTCCGCGGGCGGCTCGGAGGCGCCGCTCGGTCAAGGTCACCGGCGCCCACAGCGGGGCCGGGAGAGGGCCGACGGCAGCAAGGTGGGCCGGGAGGGCCGGGATTAGCCGCAAAGCCGCCAGGTTCACGCCGCTCACTCGGCCCATCCGGCTTTCGCTGCTCGGGAAGGGGCTAGTTCTGGCGAGGGGGGGCCGCGGCGGAGGCCAGGGCCCGGCCTGCCCGGTCTCGCGGCTGTGCGGGGGCCAAGTGGGACACCACAACACGGCCAGGGCCGGGGAAGTGAAAGAATCCCAAAATAAAGCACCGGTCGATGGGAACGCGGCAGCGATTGTTATGAAACCGCGGGGCCGAGGCCAAGGCAAACAGGCCGCGGGTCCCGGCCGGGGCCGACGCGCTTCCCCTGCCAGCCCCGAACCGCCGGGCCGCGGACCGGCACCGCCAGAGCCGGGGGGCTGCCCCCCCCCACGGCGGGACGCGGGGCCGGACCCCCGGCGAGGGGTCCCCCCGCCGTGACCCCGATGCCCTCTACGGCACGGGCGGCCGGGGAAGGCCGCGGCGGGGAGGGGGGGCCCCCCGCACCCACCTTTCCCCCAAATACCGAGGCCCTGGGGGAGGGGAGAGGGGGGGCTGCAGTGCCCTAGTGGGGCAGGGACCCCCCCCCAACAAAAGGGGGGCTGCAAACACAGCTGGGTGCCCCCCTAGAGCACCCTCCAAATGGGGGGGGCAAACACAGTGGGGAGCCCCCCCGCAAAGCCCCCCAGTGGGGGCTGCAACAGGGCAGGGAGCCCCCCTAGAGCCCCCCCATAAGGAGGGGTTGCAAAAACGGCAGGAAGCCCAGCTCAGAGCCGCCCCCCTCCCCCAAAACAGGGGAGGGGAACACGGCGAGGAGCCCCTCCGAGCCGCCCCCCCTCCCTTAGGGACTGCAAACACGGTATGGAGACAGGCCCAACCCCCCCCCAAAATGGGGGTCGGGAAGACGTCAGGAAGCCCCCCCCAGAGCCCCCCCATAAGGAGGGGGGCTGCAAACACGGCAGGGAGCCCCCCAACGGGGGCTGCAATAGGGCAGGGAGCCCCCTCGAGCCTCCTCCATAAAGGGGGGGGGGTGCAAACACCGCCTGGAGCCTCCCGGGGTCT
>NW_020447394.1:40832-45967 GCF_003343035.1 Apteryx rowi | reverse complement strand
GCCGGGGGTCCTCGGCGCGGCGGGCGGGGCGCGGCGCTGCGTACGTTATTAGCATAGCACCGCCCCCGCCCGCCCCCTCGAGCGCGAGCCGCTCGCGATTGGCCGCGCCGCGCGCCGCGGGGCGGGGATATGCAAACGAGGCGGCGGGGGCCGGCCTATAGGTGGCCACCGCGTTCGCCTGATCCGGGGGTGGAGTCGGAGGGGGTGCCGGGAGCTTGGCCCCGCCCACCTTCCGTGACGTCACCGACCGCTGCACGTGACGTCACACCAGGACATCACCCTTCAGAGCCTGTTTGGGGCTCGGTATCACCCAGCTGATGTCACCTGTGACCTCATCAGAGCAGCAGGGCCACGTGCAGTGAGGTCAGCGGGCCCGCACGCAGCATGGCACCCCCTTGGAGCCGGGCTGGGGTGCAGGCCTGCTCCGTGACGTCACCCACCAATGACATCACCGCGGGCGCACCCATCCTGCAACCTCACCCCGCTCCAGTGCCGTCAGGCCCCTGGATGCCCCTGGCCCCCGAGGGGCCGGCGGGTGCCGTGCGCCACGGCCCGGCACCAGCTCCAGCTCCGGCTCCAGCTCCAGCCCCAGCGCAGGGCCAGGCCGGGGCAGGGACGCCTGGTGCTGCGCGCGACCCCGGGGCCACGGCCGGGCATTGCTCCGGCGGCGCTGGCAGCGGGCGCTGTCACCCGTCGGCCGCGGCCCTGGACCGAGGTGACGTGGGGCGGCCGCGCCATGTGGGCTGAGACGGYGGGGCAGGCCCGGCGCGGGCGCAGGGCCGGGACCCCTCCGGCAGCCCGGCCRAGCGGAGCAGGGCTTTCAGCGGCATCTCCGGGCGGGCTGCGCACGCTGCTGCCCGGGGACGTCCCCCCCTCCCCTGCACCGGCGGCGTGACGTCCCCTGCAGCCACCAGACACACACACGGGAGCACGATCGGCCCTTTCAGCAGGGCCCTGTGGCGCCCGGCCGCCACACGGCCACTGTTTATTGCCCTGCAGCCTAGAAAGAGGCTCTTAAAAAACAGTGAACGACACCCCCTCACCCTGGTAACGGGCTGCTCCGGAGCCCCGGCAGCCCCCACCCGCATCCCCGGCTGCGTTTAACTGTGCGGCACCAGCCCTGGCTGCTGGCCGCGCTCATAYGGCAGCAGAGGACGGTTCCTTGCTTGGAGCCTGCCTGGAGACAGGAGCRCGGAGCTGTTTGCCCAAGGTCACAGATAGCGGCAGGAGCAGTGGGAACCTAGGAGTCCTGGCCCCCAGCAGCCGCTGAAACGCTCCTGTTAGGAACCTGGCGTTGGGGCAGGGCTCCAGCCCCCCGGGGCCCAGGAGTCCTCCCCCGAGGACGCCCCGTTGGAGAGCTGGAGCGGGCGGTGGGAGTCCCGGCTGCTCGTCCCCGCTGAGCTCCCTGCCGACCCTCCCAGCGCCACGGTTACAGTGGATGGACAGTAAAATAAATAGGACAAGAAAGCACCAGAGTAGCAGAGGTGTCTGCGCCCAGCTCCAGAGCCGCAGTCTTCCTCGGGGCACGTCGGTCCATCTCCTTCGGGAGGGAGCAGGGAAATGGGCACAGACAAGGTGAACTGAAGAGGTAGGAGACGTCCTTCCTCCCCGACGGCTACGAGCGTCGGCTACGGACGAAGCTCGCGTCGCGCTGTCCACCCCGGGGACGGCTCGTGTCTCCAGGCAGGTCCTGCGACGCCCCTCGGGCGCTGCTGGCAGCGGGGGGACGGTCAGGGAGGTTTTGGTCCAGTCGGTCCGAGGCAGCGAGGGGCGTCCGTGTCACAGCTCGTCGTGAGGGATGTGGAGCGCGTGGTCGCACAGGTCTGCGGCGACAAAGGCCGGGCGCTCTCAGGACTGGCCCCAGCAGAGYCCGGCTACCAGCCCCAGCCCGGGAGAGGAGAGATCCCAGTCCCAGCTCACGGGCCACGTGCTGGGCTGCGATGGCTCCAGGAGGGCCGGGGTGTATCCAGCCCCCAGGACCAAGTCGCAACGGGGGAGCCTGTCCCCARCCACAGCCCTGCAGCGACAGCGCTGCCCAGCGCCTGACGGCAGCCAAGGGCCAAGGGAGAAGYCATGTGCAGAGCGGCTGGGCTGGGCAGGGCCAGGGAGCAGCCGGCACAGCCGTGACCCGCGCRAGGGGACATCCGCGTCCCCCTCTCGCTTTGTTCTGTGGTTAATGAGAAACACGGCTGTTTGGACAGAGCTGTCAGCCCGGCTTTTCACCTGGAACTGCCAGCCAGAGCAGCACGACRGACCTGCTCCAGCTTCAAGGTAGGCAGCAGGCTGGCCACGCGCACCTGGCTGGGGAGGCTGAGCTGGAAACAGCTGCCGGTGGCACGTGAACACGGTGCCCCCAGAACAGGACCCTCCTTGGACAGGAGGGTTTTGCTCTCCACCTGTGTGGAGGTACAGGAGGGACCTGCCCAGCCCTACAGCCTCTGCGCAGGTACCAAACGTGAACCACGTTCATTAATAGGAAAGCACAAAGGTCACAGCGTGCCCTGAGCCCTCTGTTTGCCAGCTAGAAATAGCTCTGCGGGAAGGGAAATGCCCTGGGGCAGCAGCCGGCAACTGGCTGCGAAAGGAGCCCTGGGCCCGAGCAGCCAATGGAGCCGCAGGCGTGGAGGCCTGGGGGGCAGCTGCCGTCCTGGCTCCGTCCCAGAGCACGTGGGCCTGGCCGGGGCCGAGCATCCAAAAAAAGCTGCAGGCAGGTCAAAGAGGCATCGGGACCCGGGCTCTGGGCAGGCGGCACAGGCAGCCGGGGCCTCGCACGCAGGCACCAGGCTCCCAGCCCGGTGACGGGGCTGCTCTGTGGGTCCGAGGGCTGGATCCCAGCCCTTCCCCGCTGCGATTTCAGTGGAGACCTGCACACCCRGCTGCTCCTTGCCACGTGCTCCTGGATCTTTGGGCCACAGGCGGTATTTCCTGACTTGGTTTCCAGAAAATTCCAAAGATAAGGAGAAAAGGGGCCTGGCTGGCAGCAACGGGAGCAGAAAGCCTGGAGTGCGAGCCTTAGGGAAGGGGCAGTGCTGTCACCCCCCTCCGCAGCCCAGGCAGGGGGGTGCCCAGAGATGACTCCAAGCAGCCAGAAGCATTTCCTACCCTCAGGGCTCTGCTGCCTTGCGAGGGACGGATGGACAGACAGCAGGTGAGCCCCCTCCCCAGGATGCCCCAGCCCAGCTCACCTGTCCGCTTGCTGCAGAGCCGGTCCTTGACATTCTCAGCCTCGTGAGAGAGGAATTCGATGAGTTCATCCTCATACTCCTCGGCAATGCTCTCGCACTGCAACAGGAGCCCCGTGTCGGTCACCCGGCTGCCTTCGCGCCAGCAGCCATGTGGGGCCAGGCAAAGCTGACCAGCACCCAGGGGAACCCAGAGCCAGGCCCTGCMCCCAGCCAGGGAGCAGCCTCCCTCTCCTCCCAGCCCCAGGAAGGATCAGGGGAAGTGGCCAGGAGCTGCCAGTGGGACTGGTTACTTCATCCCAGAAGGGCTGTGGCTGCCAAATCCAGCGGACCTGGTCACCTAAAGCCTCCCCAGAGCCCCAACAGACACTGCACAGGACACACTCCCTGCACACACCGCAAACTTCAGACTAGAAGCCACATCTCCATCAATTTTGACCCCGGAGAGGTCCATCTTGGTCCCATCGTGGGAGATCACGCGGACGTAAGTCTTGCGATGTGTGGACGGATCCACTTTCTCCCCGTATTCCTTCATCTTCTCGCACACCCGCTCCAGTAACTCTGTCAGATGCGCCTCAGACCGGGCATAGGGCACCTGCRGCACGAGCATGAGATCAGCGGGAAACACTAGTCCAACCCCTCCCTGATCTCYGCCAGAGTCTTTATCACGCAGTTGCTATTCCAGGTCAGGCCCTGCTCGCAGCCAACCCCCTCTCCTCCTGTAGCCTCGGCCTGAAGCGCCCCTGGAGCTGGARGCAGGCCCCAGCTGGGAGACGTCTCACCTCCACAACTGACTGGCTGCCGTCGGGGTTGATCCGAAATGAGCCCATCTGGATGGTTTTCTTAGGGTCGACCTGGGCAATCTCCCACTCCAGCTCATCCACCAAGGCCCGGCATGCTRAAAAGGATGGAAAAGTTAATGGCTTAAAGTGCTAAAGACAATTAACCAACCCCGAACTTTAACTGAGGTGAACCCACAACACCAACAGACCCTGTGGCTGTTCAGATCTGCTGGAAAGAACTGGAATTGCTAAAAGACAGTGAGGACTGCAGGGGGACAAGCAGGARTCAGTGCTCAGCAGGGACATCCCGACACCGTGCTGCAAAACAGACCATCGAGGAGTCTGACAAGCTCTTTCAGGGGCCATATGCATGGCCCACCGCAGGCTATGCACAGACCAGCAGCACGCGCCGAGCAGTCCCAACCACCACCCTGGGCCCCGTGGTCCCCCTGCGGCCGCACAGCCATCCCACCGTCGCACCTCCGCAGTGGAGGTCCTGGCTCCTCCGGGCGCTGGCAGCGGGCAGCAGCAAGGCCAGGGCCGCAGCCAGGCAGAGCGCAGGCGGGATCCAGCCCCTCATCCTCACGGCACCGGCTGCAGGGCAACCTGCAGGCACAGGGGGGGCTTCAGCCACGGCGGCCCCCCAGCCCCTGCACCCAAGTCCCTCCAGCTTCCCCGGGATCCCTGTACAGCCCCATCCTCTATAGGGCCCTGATCAGACACTCCCAGAACTCCTATAGGGACCCGTCCATACCCAGAATCCTCTATAGGCCTCCATCCACTATAGGACCTTGTCTACAGCACCCCCTCCAAGTCCCATTCCCCCTATATGGCCTTGTCCATGGCATGGCCTCCCTGATCCCTACAGGATCCTCTCCCTATARGACCTTGTCCCTACTCCCAAGCCCCTATAGAACATTATCCTTGCTCCAGACCCCTATAGAGCTCCATTCTCTATAGCGCCCGCTCACATCCCCCAAACCCGTACCCTATATGGCCCTGTCCATAGCTTTGCCCCCCTCCTTGATCTGCACAAGGTCCCCTCCCCTATAGGGTCCGGTCTATAGCAATTCCCCCGCCCCACAGGCCCCCGCCCTTGTCCCTGAACCCCTACAGACCCCCCTCTCCTACAGGGCCCTGTCCGCAGCCCCCTCCCCCATAGGACCGCAGT
>NW_020447394.1:27758-40329 GCF_003343035.1 Apteryx rowi | reverse complement strand
GCCCCGCACCCGCTCTGCGTCCCGCTCCGTCTCGCCGCGGCACCGGCCCCGCTTCCCGCCCCGCCCGCCGCCGCCCCGGTGCCAAGGAGGACGCGGCGCAGGGGTCCGAGGCTGCCTGGCTGCTTTATGACCGTGCCCGGTGCCGGGCCGTGCCGCAGGGCCGCCTYGTGCCGGGGCCCCGGGGGCATCCTGCCCCGGTAACGGCCCCGCCGGGCAGGGGGGGCGGCCCGGGGAAGTTCAGGCAGAGGCTGGGGCAGCCTAGGCCCCGGTGCTGGTTCCAGTTAGGAGTGCGTCTCCCTTCGCCCTGTGGCACCCTCGTGCCGCCCCGGGGGCTGCACCGGCGGCGGGGTCCTGGTGCGGGGCCGGGCTGCTGCCGGCCCCGCTCACAGCGCCAGCACCGGCGGGTAAACCGTCGCATCTGCCGGAGACAAAGCACAGCGTGAGGGGGGCCGCGCCGCGCCGCGCCACAGGGCGAGGGGGAGCAGGGCGGCGTGCCCCGCCGTGCCTTACGCTTGGGGCTGCTCTGGCTGTCCGGCTCCGGCACCTTCCAGTCCAGCTTGCGGCCCTTCTCGTAGAGGGCCTTCAGCACCTTGCGGAAGTCGTCGGGCTCRCTGCTGTTCTGGCTCAGCTCCAGGTACTTGCGATAGAGCTGCAGCGCYGTGCGCGCGTCCTCGATGCTGTCATGGGTCTCGCCCTGGATCTTCAAGTCTGGGGAGAGCGTCCCGGTCAGGGAGGGCAGGCGCAGGGCTTGCCCTGGCGGGGTGGTGCGAGGGCTCTCGGGGGCCTTACGGGGTCGAGGTGGGGATCTGCCCCCCGTGGCAGAGCTGCAGCGGGTGTTAATGCCCTCAGTGCAGCCACGGCCCCAGTCCTGCCCGCCCTGGCACCTCCCTGGAGGTATGGAGGAATCAGCCACTAACCCAGGAAGTACCAGGCGAGGAAGCGCAGGGAAATCATCCTCTTCCTTGGGATGTGGAACAGGTACACGGTGTCAATCACCTGGTCCTTGGGCACCTGGAAAGCAGAGAGCATCCTGCTGCCAGGGCTCGCTCTGGATGTGGCCCACATCCGAGCATGCGTACGGTCCTGCCRCGGTAGGGCAAGCCCCAAGCTGCCAGTACCCCCTGGACTCTACCTGGGGGGAACTCACACTTTGCGCTGGTAGCCAAGGTGCACCGCACCAGGAAACACCACAAAGGCAGGTGGGGACTGACCTGATTTACCAACACAACCCACAGAGCAGCCCAGGATCCGTGCCCCTGCCCAAGATGCCGCAGGTCTCCCCCCCTCCCCCCCCAGGCACACTGTGCCCTGGTTTGGGGATGGGGACTTGGTGTTGTCACCATGAGGTTGATGACGCGGAAGTCCTTCTGCAGCCCGTGGCCCACAAACTTGACTCCCACGTCAATGAGGAAGCGCAGTTTCAGATAGGTGGATTTGAGAGTGGTGAGGTGCTTGGAGGAGATCTTGGCATCCAGGTCTCCCGGCTTGATCCCTGAGTACTGGGTCAGGTAATCCACCACCTATGGAGAACAGGGCCCACGGTCACATACTGGGAAGGCCGAGGGGCAGCCGCTGGGGCTTGTCCCCTCCAGCTTCCCCTGCCCAACAGCCAGGCCAGCCAGGGGAGGGTGCAGACATTATTCTCCGTTTCCTGAGAAGGAGCCCCTCCATCGAGCAGGAGGCACAGTGGGACTGTGTCCTCCCTCCTGGGCAGGGAGCTGAGCAGGGCCAGGCAGGGGCCCAGTACCTGCTCCTGGGTGGAGATGTAGTCATCAATGAAGGGGACACCCTCGTTAGGGCCCTGCCCACGCACACACGTGATCCTGGCCACCGACATCTGGCTGGGCTTGATAGTGGACTTGGTCCCGTCACTGCGGAGCTCAGCCTCCTCCTGTGACAGGCGAGAGGAGAGCTCAGTGACTGCGAGCTCTCGGAGGCAGTGTGGAGTCCAGGCGCACCCAGAAGGGCTGCCCTGCTCCCCTAGCACCCGCCTGCAGGGGAGGCCTGACCTCATTCAGCGTGACGAACTCGGCGTCCAGCCCCACCAGGTCACCCGCCTGCGGCATCTCGCTCAACATGAGGGGGATGAAGGTGGCATGGCACTTGCGCTGCTTGCGAGCCAGCGAGGCCTCGGCCAGCAGCACGCTGGCTTCGATTGGGTTCTTGACTGCAGGAAGAGGGGAAGGGAGGTCAGCTGGGAGCTGGATTCACTGGCCACGCAGCCCCTTCCACCCCGGACACTCACTGACGAGGTTGTACTTGGAGTTGAGGTTCCTTCGGGCGTAGTACAGGATAGCCGGCACCTTCCAGCTCATGTCAAACTGCACCGCCTCACACTGCAGGGAGAGAGGGACAGCGCAGGGGCAGGGAGGAGCCCAGCCCAGGGCTGGGTGCTTCCCCACGCAGCAAAAACCCTCCCTCCACAGGGTCCCTGCATCCATGGTCTCACCTCGACATATAGTCAGGGCAGGGCCCCACTCAGCCCTACGTGCCAACAGCCCCCCCCAAACATGGTGACAGAGCAAGTGACACTGCCCTGGCCTCGGAGCGTAGCCCCTAGCGCAGCACCCGCACCAGGGCCCTTACCTTATCCACAGGCTCAATGAGGAAGTCGTTGAAGAGGTACCACTGCTGGTGTGTGACTCCCTGGGGGGGGGGAAGGCACAGACACTCCGAATTAGGGGCCCCCCCAGCCAAATGCAATGACTCCGCTACCCTGTTACCAGGGAAAGGGGGGGTGACGATGCCATGTGGGAACTCCCGCCCTTCCTGGGACACGGTGGGGAAATCCCTGCTGGCCTGAGTGGTGGCGATGTGTAAATGAAGCGCTGTGAGGGTGGACGGGCAGAGTCTTTGCCAAACTCCTACCCGAAACTCCACAGAGATGTAACAGATAACAGAGACAGGGACACAGCCCTGACACACTGAGCACTCCGGGAATTCCTGCCTTGGGCATCTCCACCAGCTCAGAGGGAACTGCCCAGACCGGTCCCCCTTTCCTCTGGAAGGGAGATGAGGTCCCAGCCCTGACCTGGAAGCACAGGGACACGCTGGCAACACACCCATGACCCAGGAGGAACTGGCCTGAGGAAGTGTGGGAAGAGCACTTCTTTAGCCCATTCCCCTCTGTAAGCTGCATGAGAGGCACTTGGCTTCCCGGCCAAGTGCTGCCTGGCATATCTAATAAATCACTTAAATTCAACAGTTTACTAGGAGACCCAGGAATGGGTCAGGTAAACTATCTGATCTTGAGTGAGCGCTGGGCAAGGACACCCTGGCAAGGCAGGACTCCCTAGGGGCAGGGCTGCTCCTAAGGAGCCTGCAGGAATGGGGCTTTGGGCTCAAGTGTGCTAGTCCTGCAGGGCTGCTCACCTCTTTCCTTTGGTGGTAGGTCTCCCCCACTTTGATGTGCCCCACCAGGCTGCCCCCTGTGCGGGAATCCAGGATATGAACGACGGTGGCCATTAGATCATAGATGTACACTGAGTCAGGGTCATCGGAAGGGCTCAGCTGCAGGAAGGAACCGGCCCCAGAAGAAACGTCTGAGCCCCGCCTGACAGGGATGCCCAGAGGCAGCTTCCAGGCCTCAAATTCAAACCCCAGAGCCTGGACATGCAGTTGTCACCACAAGCCTGAAGGTTTCCTGGCTGGCCATGCTGGAGACACAGGGCTCACATGAGCTGCCTCAGAGAGGGCCTCTCTTTCTCTCTCGCCCACACGCAACCAGTGGAACGCGGTGCTGAAACAGTTCTGCTTCCACAGCCCCTTGTGCATGTGACCACGTGGCCCTAGAGGGATCTCAGCAGCCTTTACCTCATCGTTTTCACTCCAGTTGCAGATGTCCAGCTCCTTGTTCTTGGTCAGCCTCATTTTGATGGCATGGGGGATCCAAATGTTCTTCAGTTCCTCCACGGAAGAATATGAATGCCCCATGTCAGGGTTCCCCAGCTCCTTCCTGCCCGGAGAATCACAGAAGACCATGCTGGAAGGAATCATGGGTGATTTTCCATGCCAACCTCTCCTGGGCAGCATCTGAACTGCCCAAACCACACATCAATCAGCCTGTTCTTAAACATTCTGCAGAACAGATGGGGTGAGCCAGAGCTGCACCACTTCTCCCCAGCTGCCGAGAGAAGGGCCTGGGAAAAGGTATCAATTAATGTCAGTCAAAAGGTAGATACACAGTCCTGGACCTTTTGTCAGTCAGAAAAGGGAAAGGGAATGAGGGCTGAGGGCTCAAAAATGCATCATAATGGTCTCCAAATGGGATGCTGTGCAGAGCACCCTGTTGGCACCCAAAGAGGGTCACAGTCTCAGGGCAGCAATGACTGTTCCAGTTTAGAGCCCACAAGGGGCTACAGAAGGGCAGATAAAGTCATTATCAGTTGAGAAACAGCTCCGAGTTCTCCAAGGCCAGGAGGAACAACCCAGATCTCAGTGTCCAGCTAGAGTTGCCATCCAAAGAACAGTTACCTACCATTCTCCAAGAGAGATTTCTTTGCCTCTGGAGATCTCAAAGCCTCCTCTCTTCATCAGGGCTCTCTGAAAGGCATACTGGCAACGAAACACAGGCAAGCGTCAGCACGGACTGAGAGTCTGTGCTTGTGAACATGTAGGTGACAGCCCAGACCAGCAGTGGGGGAAAGACAGGGACTTTAAAGTCAGTGACAGGGAGACAGACAGCAAGAGAAACCCAACTGTCCACCAGCTCTCTGCCAGGCTCTGTGTTCTGGGAAGTGGGCACCATCTCATTGTTCCTAGGTCCTGGGGAACTGGGGAAATGACAGAGTGAGTCTACTGGAGTCCTGTCAGCTTTATCGTGGCAGGAGATCTTGTCTTTTCCAACTCCAAATGCACAGCTCATGCTACAAGCATGACCAAATACCAACATGTCCTCTGCAAACAGAGTACAGTGAGGCTTGAGTAGAGAGCAAGAGACTGCTACAGACAGCGAGATCAAAGTGAGAACACCTCCGCAGAGCGGGGCACGCAGCAAACCCTGTGTGCCCAGGAACAAGCCTGCTTCTGCCCTAAAGCGTCTCCCCCACCTCAGCCTGTGTCTTCCAGAAATCTGCCTCCTTGGAGCTGTTCACCTCACAGTTAATGACCAGGACATCTGGCAGACAGCGGATATTCCGGGTCTGGACCTGCAGAGAGAACAGGAGATGGAAGCAGGGTGACACCAAGAACCTTGGAGAGGCTCCAAACTGGATTTGGCATGTGCCACCCGTTCCCTCTGCCAACATCTTTGCCTGTAGAGGTTCTTCCCCACTGCCTGGCTAGGGTGTCTGATAGCTGGGCTACTGTAACAGACACTAGGGCTGGGAGCAGGTTCTTGCCTCTCCAGGACTGCAGGGACTATGTCAGAACAGGTGCACTCAGCTCCCAAGGGAGTTTCCACGTGCTCCTCTACCCCAGGGGGATTTAGACGGGATCTGCATGACCTGCAAGCTGTGTTCCAGCCCTTGCACAGCCCTGGCAGCCCAGGGAATACCCCACACCATGCCGGCTCACAGTCCAGGCTAGGAACCGAATCTCCGGCATCTGCTCAGGAGGTTCCCCACTGACTAATGGAGAAACTGCCCCACTCAGCCTGCAGCACGGGGTGCTCACACCCTTCTCCCACAGCCCCTCTGCAGCCCACGATGTGTGATGTATTTGCATCCTCCTCCCAGGCTCACCGTGGGCTGGTACTTCTCACAGTTCTCACACCAGGCCTGTGTGCTTTGCTCCAAGCAGATGCTTCGCTTTAAAATTTGGGCAAACTCATAATCTTTCACTGGCTTCTCTAAAGGGAGAAAAGAGAATAACGTCACCTTCCAACACACAGATCTTTACCAATTAAGCTCAGCCAAACCTCTGGGGTTTTCCTCACAACCACCAGGGAGAAGGTCAACCCCCAAATCTGCCTTCCTGTAGCCAAAAGCTCAGCTGGCTGGAAACCCACAACCAGGCCTCAGCTGCTGGCTCTGCCACAGCCCAGGCCAGACAACTGCAGAAACTCCTCGCTGCAGGCACCCGTCACCTGGACAAATGCGGCTCATCCATACAGATAACAACCCCCACTCAGTCTCTCTGCCCCAAGAGAAACGCAGCAGTTAAACACGCCAGGCCCTGCCCTGCCTGCCTCCCCGACCCTGCGCATTACCAGTGCTCTCAGGGTAGGAGAGAGTGAAGAGCAGTGTGGAGGACACACGGACAGTTTCCTTGCCGCAGCGACACATGCTGCAGTTCTCCATCTCGCAGCTGAACAGCTGCCCGATAACTGAGTCCCCCGAGGTCCCAAAGCTGCTGCAGAAAGAGAGCGTGTGGGTTAGCAGCGTCCTGGCAATCCCTGTGGAGCAGGGCTGGACGGATGGTAGGGTGGGCTGAGTATTGGGTCCTGCACATCCCTGGCTGCACAGGTGCCCTGCAGGGCCAGCACCCAAATTCCAGCAGCTCTTGGGGAACCAACCATTGGGCTTCCAGAACCAGTGCCTCCTGCGCAGCCCCTACCCCAGCCAAGAAGAAGGACTAGGCCTAGGAGGGACAGAGGTTCAGCAGTCTCTCAGCACAGGAGTCAAATCCTGCCATAGGGGCAGCCTGCAGCTCAGTGTGTTCCAGGGCAGCCCTTAGGGCAGATGTGGGCAGCAAGAAAGCTCTCTCCTGAGGGATGGATGAGGCCTTTGGGAGCCAGACCCCCTCCCTGGTTCAGGTACTCCTCGTACTCACCTGCTGCCAGCTCCCCGATAGGCCTGCGGCGCCTCCTGCTCCTGGGTTTCCTGGTGCAGTTGAGTGAGGATGAAACGGTTCCAGCTCTGAATCAACCGCCCCAGGTTCACCTTCCCTGTGGCCTCATCCGAGTCAGCAAGGATCAGCCCCAGAGCAGAAGCCTCTGGGATTGTGCGGAAAGCCCGCAAGAAGTTGCTTCCCTGCGGATGGGGCAAGGGTGGCGTGTCACAGACGTCAAATGACAGGAGTTTCCAAACTGTCTGATGCCATCTCCTGAGGCCTGGCCCCACCCTGCCCCTGCTTCACTGAGGAGGAATTTCTCTGACCTGCTCGCCTGCCAGCTTCACAATCACCACCTCAGCTCACCACCAACCTGGCAGGGGTCTCCTCTCGACAGGTCCAGCATGTGGAAAAGCAAGCCCAGCTCACAGCCCAAGCAGAACTCCTTCTGGCACAGGTGATTTTGGACCAGGCAGCGGACCGGCTCCAAGAAATACAGCACCTAGCAGAGACGGAGCAGTCAGAGGAGGTTCTAGGGGGCTGCGGCAGTCTGGGGCAGAGCTGGGATGTCTCCCACCTGGATCATGCAGTTGCAGTAGGCGTTGGGGATATGGGGCTCCAGGCCTGCAAACAACGTCTTGTTGTAATGTTTAAAGTCAAAATCTTCCAGCCCCAACTTGGAGTATTTGATTGTGACCTGAGCAGAAACACAGTGCATCAAACATACAGGTGCTCCTCACAGAGAGGTGAGCAGAAGCTTGGGCCCACGTGGGTCCTGTGGGATTTCTGCCCCAGCTAAGCCTGGCTTGAGGACTCACAGCCGGCCTCCTCTCCTCCCTCTGCCCCAGGGCGGCCCTGGGGAAGGCTACCTTCCTGTACTTCTTGGCCACCATGTAGAGGTGTGGCTCCTCTTCCCGTCCAATTGGGGACTCAGGGACTTGGTTGAAGCTGTCAAACTCATTGTCCAGCTCTTTTAACCGATAGGGGATCTGCAAGGGGGAAGAGAAGGGAAGAAAAGCTGAACCTTGAGGCAGAGTCTACATGAAGCACCAAGTACTGAAACAAGCAGCTCCTGGGCTTTCCTGTCTCCTCAAATGAGCAAAGGAATAAACCAGAAAGGAGTGGGGCCCTCCCTTAACCTGCGCGAGGCCTCCACACCTTCCTTCTTACAAGGGACTTATCGCTGTGGGAAACTACAGCAGCGCTGCGGGCAAGGACGAAACACACCAGTGTTTTTCCCAAGGGTGAGGGACATGCCATAAATCTCTGAACTGGACTGCTCAAACCTTTTCCTAGCAGAGAGCAAGTTATCAATAGAACTTCGCTCCTAGCCTGAGAGGGGGACTCCAACGCTTCCCAAAGGCTGGTTCACCCAGTGACACTGCTGAAGAAAAGCAGTTAAGTCCAAACCACACATCTGCCTCCTGCGATATCCCAGGCCAGTGAGCTTCACCTCCTACCCCGTTTGGAGTCCTGCAGAAAGCTTTGAGATCATTCAGCACATAGCAAGAGCTTCATCCTTCCCTGAACTGCAGCCATGTAGGTGCAAGTCCCAGAGGCAGTGTGACACTCTGCTACTGACAGGGATACACTACGCCCTGCAGAGCCAACCTCAAGATGCTCAACACCCTCCTGAGAGCAGGTACCTGGTTGCGGAGCTTGGTCCGTGGGTTTGGGGCATAGCCGATGAACCCCACTTTCTTCATAGTGCGCAAAATCTCAGGATCTACTGGAGGGGCACGCCTACAAAATACACCATGACTTGGAGGCTGCTCTGTTGGGCAGCATTATTTAACCAAAGGCCTTGCTGCATAGACACGTGCTGGATTTGCTCAGGGACCCACCAGTGGGACAGGAGGGTTGCTCCCATTCAGTCATTCCACCCAGGACCTCAGTGTTCCCTCTCTGCTATAACACAATACCTGGGCCGGGTCAGAACATGGCAGCACTGCTTAGCTCAGGAGTATTTAGGATAGAGCTCAGTCAAAGGAAAAAGAAAACAGTTTTCAGATACACAGAATGTAACCAGGATCTAACCAGTATCTCCCCACCATAAACACGGAGGTTTGACCATTCTCTGCTGTCTTCAGACCTGTCCAGTCACCACACCTCAGCGGTCAGGCTACGCAGCAGGGAACATTTCGCAGGACACATGACCAGGGAGGGCTATGCCAGCCGCGAGATGTGGGAGCTGCAGCAGTTCCCCAGCTGCTGCTCATCACCAGAGCTCTCTTCTGCCCCCAACCCTGCATCACCAGAGTGCCCAGCTGTCCCCAAGAGCCAGAGAAGGAGAGAGTCCGTGCTGGGGCCAGCTGTCTCACACTGGCTTTCACAGGAAGAGACTGGCAAATTACCGGGGTGCAGGGGCAGAGTTGGCAGCTGGCCAGTCTGACAGCAGCGTCTCGCTGGTCAGTGGCACAGGGATGAGCGAGAGTGGCACAAGGTCCTGGTTCCAGTCCAAGTGGGGCAGCGTGTCGACAATGCAGGGCAAGGCAAAATCAGTCTCCCGGGAGTAGGTGTTGAAGGTGACCTCAGGGGAGTCAGCCCAGAGGTGGACACAACCCTCCGAGTCGCCGAACGCCAGGGCCTGCTTGCTGGCCGACACATCGAAGGTCATGATCAGCGGCCCAACCGTGTTCACATGGAAGATGTCAGCGGGGTTGGCGAGGCCCGTGGGCTCACAGAACTGGCACTGACCTGTGCGAGAGAGAAGGGCAGAGCGACATGGCACCAGGGAGTGCAAAGGCGGGTCAGCAGCAAACGTAGTAATCCAAGTGCACCTCTCACTTACAGAGCCATTTGAACCAGCTGAACCAGATCGAAAGTGCTCGGCCAATAATATCCCACTGGGATTTGAACATGAGCCTGGAGGGTGCTGAGACTGTCACCCAACTCTCACTGGAAGAGCAGAGCCCAGCTGGGCTGGGGAACGCAGCTTCACCCACCTGTCTGGGAGATGATGGCCAGGCGGGAGGTGTAGGTGGGGATGAAGCGGAGGAAGAAGGGGTCGATGTGGACCTGCAGCGGGGTGGTGGCCCGCATCATGCGCAGGTCGTACACCTTAAGGAAGCGGTCGCAGGCCAAGCCATTCATCCGGCTGGAGAAGCCACAGGTCACCAGCAGGTTGCCATGGACATCAAAGTCAGACAAGCTGCCTGAGTATGCATCAAATTCGTGCTCCACCACAAACGTGCGTAGATCCCGCAAGGAGACCTGGGAAGGCAAGGTGGGGGTGCTGGGTACCACACAGGCAGCTGCCGGTGGCTTGGGAGCCACTGAGGCTCTGGGAAAAGCCAGACATCAACTTCAGGGTATCCCAGAGAGAAGCAGAACATCAGCAGGGCTGCCAGGTAGGCTGGGGCTGGCGTTACCTTCCCTGAGGTGTGTCCGCAGAAGAAGAAGCGGTTTGACTGCCGCATGATGGTGATGCCGGGTACCTCCACGGTGTACTGGGAAAGATGCAGAACAGCAGGGTGAGTGGGGCAGAGCACCAGAACGAAGCACCCTCCCCAGCCTGTTCTGTCACACGAAGCCAGGCCTGACCCGCGCCTCCCACTGACACTCCAGAAGTGGAGAGGACTCTCCATCCTGCAGGATGCAGCCCTCAAGCCAGGGAGCAGAGCCAGAAGCAATCCCAAGACTGGCCATACCTTCTGCGTCTCCTGGACAGTGTTGAGGTCTATCTCAATCACGTGGTTCTGCAGCCCGCCAACGAGCAGAGTGCTGGTGTCCGTGAGCAGGAGACTGTGCATGTCCTCAGACTCATCCATGCTGCAGGAGAGGGAAAAGGACAGGCCTCATGCTCCTGCTCAGCTCGGGGATGCGTCAGGGAACGGGGCTGAAAGTCTGCCCTCATCCTCCTCCCAGATCTAGCTTTCATACTGCAGGCAGGGGGACCGGGACCATCTCTACCCATGGGCAAACAGGACGACGAGCTGTGACTGCCCCCTCTCCCCCAGCACAGGGCCAGCATGACCCACCTGCTGCCAGAGCAAAGCACTCACAGGTAGTCAAAGATGATGAGGCCCCCTCGTGACATATACTTCAGGTTGGTTTTGGTCAGGAAAAGGACGCCGTTCTCCAGGCTCTGGATCTGGCGGATGTCATCGCTACTGTTCACTTGGAAGGAGGAATACCGCTCCAGCGTTGGACCGAAGAACGAGGTGGCATGGCCCTAAAAATCAGACCGGGACAGACTTGACAGACATGCAGCAACGCTCACTTTGGCTTTACTTGAATGTGACACAAATGCCACACCGAGCTGCTCTAGCTCCCAGGCTCCTACCCTTCAAGACAGGTTATCAGCTACCTTACTGCTTCAACCAGCTTATGGAAGGGGCTTCCTCTGTTACAAACCCTGCTGTTACAAACCCCAGAACAGTAGTAAATTATTCAGACTTTTCCTTTTTAGGCAAATACATATGGATATGAGAAAAGAACAAAAAGCTCTACTAGCCCAAGAGCTCAGGACAGCAAAGCTACTCAGGAAACACCTACAGGGTCTTTTGTAGCCAAATACATCCAAGTGCTTCCCATGCTCCTAAACAGCTACGTATCAACCACCTCTACCCAAAAACTCTGCATTAAAAGAGCACAACTCCCAGTTTCTGAACACGACTCTCCAGCTCCAGCTCTGTCCTGAGCAGAGCCATTCTCTGTTCAAAGCCAGCTTGCCCCCAGCTGGTCAGAGCAAGCAGGTGTTGGGCTGCAGTATCTGCACAGACAACCGAGAAGCTACGCAACGACCCTCCCTTCCCCGTTTCCCGAGCCAGCTCAGAGACACCTACCCCGTGATTCCCAACCCACAGCATTTCTTCATGCAAGTCGAAATGGGAGACAGAGACAGGCACGCCCACTTCAGAGACGGCAGTGTGCAGCTCGCTGTACATGCCCTCCATGATGTGCACCGACTCTGGCACCGCGATGCCCTCTAAAGGCACCCCCTCGGGATCCAGCTCGACGTTCTGCAGCAAGCTGGGGTTGAGGTGGGGGTCCAGGGCGGGGTCCAGTGCAGGGTGGAGCGTGGGAGCATACTCAGCAAGGGAGGGGTCGAGACCTTCAAAATTCATGGTGAAAACCAACGTCTCCCTTTAAAACAGAAAGGGAACTAAGTAGGTCAGTCAGAAACACCAGGGCCCCCCAATTCTTAGAAATTTATATACAAACGCTGTGACTACAAGCAATGGAAAAAGCTGCTGGAATCTCCAGTGAGGGTAAGGTACATCTCTCCCAGCCGTGGACAAAGACAGTATTAAACCCACACATGCAGCGGACGTCGTAAAGTCCCTTCCCCAGGACACACTCAGTGCTCCGTCATGGCAGCGAACCGCCGGGGGAAGGACCCTGAGGGCAGCCCTGCTCGCGCGCTGACGTCAGCCCGGGCGCATCTGCCGGCGCTGCGCGGGGACCCCCAGCGCCCCGCTGCCCCGCAGAGCCCCCCGCCCCACGCAGCCCCCCTCCCCACGCCCCGGCAGGTCCACACCCAGCATCTCCGCAGGCCCCGGGCCGGCACCGGATCGCACAACAGCGTCTGCTCAGAGGCCGGAGGCCGCGGGGGCTCGGGCAGCTCCAGCGGGGCCAGGCACGAGCCTCCGCACGGGGCCAAGGGCAGGGCCCGCCACCGCCGCCGGGCCAGCCCGGGCAGGAGCAGCGGCAGGGGCAGCGGCACGGGCCGGCCCCGCCACACGGCACCGGGGGCCGCACAGCCCCGCCGAGGCTGCCGGCCCCGCTCCAGGGAACGAGATGCCCCGGGTCCCGTCGCGGCGCCGCAGCCGCCGCGGGGGAGCGCGTTACCCAGAGCCCTCCGCGGCGGCGGCGGCCGTTACCCACAATGCCCCGCGGCCCCCGGGGGGGGGCCTGC
>NW_020447394.1:18159-25509 GCF_003343035.1 Apteryx rowi | reverse complement strand
GCCCCGGGTCCGCCGGGATCCCTGCCGGTGGCGGTGCCGCCGGCGGGCGCGGAGCTACCAGGAACTGCCCCGGGTTTTCCTGCCTCTCCCGGCGCGGGGCCGGGGCCAGGGCCGGGCTCGGCGGGGCGCAGCCCGGGGACCCCGGCCCGGTATCGGTTCTGCTTTCGGGGGAGGCGGCGATTTCGCAGTAACGGGGGGGCGGGTGCCACCTGCCCCGGGGATTCCCCACCTGCCGCCGGCCCATAAGAGCCCGGTGGCGGCGCCGGTGGCGGCACCGCTCGCCATGGCCCCGCGCCTCTGCCTCTGCCTCCTGGCGCTGCTGCTCCCGGCGCCGGTGCCGGCCCCGCGGCTGCCCCGCACCGACTGGGCCGCCTGCAGGAGCCTCTCCCGGGAGCTGTCGCGGCTCCTGGGGGACCGCGAGGCGCCGCACCGCGTCCTGGTGAGTGCGGCGGCGGCGATGAGCGCGCCGGGGCTCAGCGGCGGCGGGCAGGGAGGGGGCGAGGGAGGGAGGCCGGGGGGGTGAGGGTGTCGGGGGCCGGAGGCTCGGGGGGTGCCGGGGAGATCCGGGAGACCGAGGGGGACCGGGGGCGCTGGGGGGCACCGCTGGATCCAGGATCCGGGGGTGCCGGGGAGATCCGGGAGACCGGGGGCGCTGGGAGCTTGGGGGGCACCGCTGGGTCCGGGATCCGGGGGTGCCGGGAGGGTCTCGGGGGTGCCGGGGGACTCGGGGGATCCCAGAGTCCAGGGGTGCCTGGGGGACCCGGGGATGCTGGGGGATCCAGGGGTGCTGGGGGATCCAGGGGTGCTGGGTGGCCGAGGGATCAGGGATGCTGGGGGTCAGGGGGTGCCGGGGATTCCGGGGGTGCCGGGGGTCCAGGCGCCGGCAGCCCCCCACCAAGCCCCACCGCCAGGAGGAGATGCGGCTGGACGAGGAGGCCCCCGAGGAGGACTGGCCCCCCCGGATCCGCTGCAGTGACGCCTGCGACCCCTCCACGCTGGACACCAACAACACGGTACTGGGGGGCCCGGAGGTGTCTGGGGGAGACGGACGTGACTGGTGGGCCCTGGGGGGGGTCCCTGGGGTGATGTGCCGGGAGGTGCCTGAGCTCCGGGGGGGCTAAGCAGGGGGATGTGCCCGGGGGACTCGGAGGGTAACGGGATGGGGTGCGCAGGGAGGATGTGCATGGGGGGGTCCCCGTACTCCTGGGATGCTCCCGGGGGCCCCCGTGCTCCCAGGGTGCTCAGGGGGKTCCCCATGCTCCCGGGGTGCCGGGAGGTGCCGGGGGGTCCCAGGGTGCTCAGGGTCGCCCGCCACCAGCCCGGTCTCACGCCCTGCTCCCCTCCAGCGGTGCCTGCGGCGGATCCTGCAAGGGCTGCAGCACTACCGGGACCTGCTGGACTCAGACATCTTCAACGCCCACCGCCTGCCCCTGCTGGAGACCACCCTGGACAAGCTGCTGGGCCTCATCCAGGTGAGGGGGGAGCCAGGGGGGCCTGGGAGAGGGGGGGCTGTGCCATCCGGCGGGGCGCCTCTTCCCCACAGCAGCCGGGAGCACGGTGCCCATCATCCGTGGCCTCGGGCCCCCTGACCCGCTCTCACCCGCAGCAGGAGCACGGCCGCCCCCCCCGGCGCCCCCCGACCCCCAGTGCCGTCTGGGCCCAGCCGCTGCTGCAGCACCAAGCGCTCGAGCGGCTCCAGTCCTTCACCGCCGTCATGAGCCGCGTCTTCACCCACAGCGCCAGCACCCGCTGAGGCCGGCCGCGGGCCCCCCTCCGCCGTCTATTTATTCCCCCTCCGCCCCGAGGGGCTATTTATGTGCCACGCTCCCTATTTATCTCACGTATTTATGGATTTCTAATAAAGGTCTGGACACGGAGATGGGGACGTCTGTGCTGTGGGATGGGGGGGGACAAAACGCTGGGGGCAATTAGAGCAGAAAAGGTTTATTTACACTGGGGGGGGGGTTACTGGAAGTCATCGAGGTCGATGTGGAGTGGGGGGAAGTCGGCCTCAGTGAAGAAGGAGCTCGCGGCAGGCAGGGCCCCGTCGTCGGCCTGGGGCAGGAACGGGTCGTGGTGGTCCAGAAGCGCGGTGCTGCCTGCGGGACGCGGCGGGTCAGGGCTGAGCAGGGCCCGGCCGCGGCCCCCCCAGCCCCCCCCAGGGCTGCTGACACTCACGGGCCGGCCTGGGGCTGAGCCTCTCCTGCCCGCCGACCCCGGCCTCCAGCATGCCAGGCATCAGCTCCGCTGCCTCCAGTGTCTCCAGCGCCCCCGAGCCGGAATCCAGCCCCTCCACCAGCGACTGCAGGAACTCCTGCATGTCCAGGTCCTCCGGCACCGTTTCCAGAGTCTCCAGGTCCCCCAGCACCGGCTCCAGCAGCTCGAAGCCTCCGTGTTTCACCTGCAACGTCCCCTGGTCCTCAGGGACCAGCTGCAAGGCCAGCGGAGGCTCCAGGGTCCCGGACCCTGGCTGCAGCGTCCCTTGGCCCCGTGGTCCCACTTGCTGCATCCCCTGGACCCCCGGCACTGGCTGCAGCATCTCCAGGCCCCCAGGCATCACCTGCAGCGTCCCCTGGCCCTCGGGGACCAGCTGCAGCACCAGCTGTGGCTCCACGGCCCTGGGCTCCGGCTGCAGTGTCACTTGGTCCCCAGGTCCCAGTTGCTGCATCCCTTGGACCCCTGGCACCGGCTGCAGCATCTCCAGGCCCCCAGGCATCACCTGCAGCATCCCCAATCCCCCAGGGCCCACCTGCAGCGTCCCCTGGCCCTCAGGGACCAGCTGCAGCACCAGCTGTGGCTCCACGGCCCCGGGCCCTGGCTGCAGCAGCTCCGGGACCCCCAATCCCACCTGCAGCGCCAGCGGCTCCGGGTCTCTGGCCCCCAGACCGCCGGGCATCGTCTGCAGTGGCCCCGGACCCCTGGGCATCGTCTGCAGCGGCCCTGGGTCCCTGGGCTGCAGCTGCAGTGTCTCCAGGTCCTGCGTGGCAGCCACCAGCTCCTCTTCCGCCTGCCACGACTCATTCGCCTGCCTGAGGGGAGAGACGGGGGCCGGGTTAGGGTCCAGGGCCCGGAGACACGAGGCGGCGCGGTGAGCGGGGTTCCCGCGGAGGGATGGACGGAGGCGCCCRGCTGCCTCACCTGGAGGACACGCGGATGAGGCGCTGGTTCAGGTATTCCTTCTTCTCCCTCAGGCTCCCTGGGGGCAGATGGGAGAGTCCGGAGGGGKCCCGGGCAGCCGCCGGCCCCGCGGCGTGGCCGTGCCGTGCGCTGCTGTACCTGCCTGCCGCTGGCTGTAGTAGCGCCCGAAGGCCTCGTCGCGGTCCCTGTCCGGGTACAGGAACTGGAGCGGGTTCTCGGGGATGTTCTCCTCCGCCAGCAGCTGGTAGTCGTGGATGATGTCGGGCAGCGCCAGGGAAGCCAGCTCAGATGCGGTGTAGGGAACCACAGCCCGGAAAGCGGGGGGTCCTGCGGGGATGCCATGGGGCCAGGCTGAGCGGCCGGGGCAGGCCCGAGGCCGTGATGAGGGGCTGGCACCCCGGGGCAGGGTGGGTGCTCACCGCTCTCGGGATGCTCCACCCAGGTGCAGGTGACCCCCCCGAGGATGCTCTCGCTAAAGCGGATCAGAAATGTCCCCGTCCGCTTCCCCTTCAGCAGCTTCTTCTCTTGCTTCCGGCTCACGAAGCCCAGGATGAGCCTGGAGGGGGAGGCACCGTCACCCCCCGGCCCCAGGCCCCTCTGGACACCCCCAGCCCCAGTCCTACCCGTCCTTCCAGAGCTGCTTGAGGTGATCCTGGAGCAGCCCCAGGATCCCGTCCAGCCAGGCCCAGAAGGAGAAGCCGGAGGCGTTGTCCTGCGGGAGAGGGCGAGTGGGCGGGAGCCGCGGGGCTGGGGCCACGCAGGGCGGGCGCCAGCGCCGCCGGGCACCGCTCACCTTGGAGAACTTGGGCCAGGCCAGGGTGCTCTCCGGGGACGGTTTTGAGCCTTGGGGACGAGAGCGGGGTGAGCCGGGCAGCTYGGCCCCCCCGGGCCCTCGGCAGGGCGAGCTCGGAGGCCCCGGGGATGGGCTCCGCGCCCCGGCCTTACCGAAGAGCTTCTCGGCCAGCATGTGGAGGTGCTCCTTGTCGAGGCCCCGCTCGGCCACGCTCTYGAACTGCCAGCTCAGCACCTCGGCCAGCTGGGGCCAGGGCGCCGGCGGGGGCGTCACGAAGAATTGCTGGTTCTGCGGGAGATGGGGTGAGCATGGGGCCAGCACGGGGCAGGCGCCGGGGCCAGGGTACGGGGCAGGGATGGGGACCAGGGATGGTAGGGGGACCAGGGATGAGGCACAGGGATGGAGCAGGACCACGGCCTGGGGACGGGGACCAGGGATGGGGCACCCAGCAGGGACTAGGGACAGGGACACACACTGGGGACAGGGACAAGGGATGGAGCAAGGACCAGGGATGAGGCACAGGGTTGGGGCAGGACCACAGCCTGGGGATGGGGACCAGGGACTGGGACCAGGGAGAGGGCAGAGGGTGGGAACCAGGACCAGGGCCAGGGGCAGGGCAGGAGCATGGATCGGGGACTGGGAGCACAGGGCATGGGAGACACTGACCAGGGACAGGGACAGGGGACTGGGACCAGGGCCAGGGCACAGCAGACTGACCAGGGACAGACACGAGGACAGAGACAGGGCATGGACCAGGGATGCAGGTTCGGGACACCAGGACCAGGGTGAGGTGGAACAGGAGGGGGCAACGGGAAGGGGACAGGCCAGGCCCGGGGGGAAGGGGACAGCGTGGGGGCAGGCTGGTGTGTCACTGGCCTTGGGGTCGGCGCTGAGCATGTTGAACCAGAGGATGGAGGCCCAGGCGCTGGAGAGCTGGTTGTTGTTGGAGATGATGATGACGGGCAGCGTGGAGGTCTGCGGGAGGAAGGGGGCGTCAGGCCGGGCCCCCCCACGATCCCCGGCCCGCGGCCCCCCCGGCCCTCACCTCCAGCTCCAGCTCCAGCCCGTGGTAGGCGTAGGCCAGCGTGAAGGTGATGAGATGCAGCTCCTCCGTCACGGCCAGGGGACCCTGCGGGGACGGGCGCCCTGAGCCGCCGGCCGCGGCCCGGGGCGCCCTTGCCTGACCCACCGACTTTCTGCTCCTTCAGCGTCTGCGGGGCGTGAGAGAGTCAGCGCGGGCCTGGGGAGGGGGCTCAGCCCCGCGCCCCCTGCCCGCAGAGGGCCCAGGCGTCCGGGGGGGGGGGCCCGTACCAGGTGCTGGAAGTCGCAGACCAGCCCGTCCTGGGGGCTGTCGCCCGCCACGAGGGTTTTGCTGTTCGACGTCAGGATGTTGAACTTGCGGAAACTGCGGGGCAGAGAGAGGCCAAGGGTGGGGGCCGCCGCGGCCGGGACCCCCCCTGGGGCCAGGACCCCCCCCCCCAGGGGGCCGGGGGGGGCGAGGGGGGGGGGGTCAGGGCCGCCCCAGACCCCTGCGCGCCCCCCCACCTGGGTTTCGTCCCCACCTCTGGAGCAGGTAGGTGAGCAGCTCCTGCAGCCGCTTCTCCAGGAGGGGCGGCTCCACCTGCAGCGGGTCCCTCTCGTAGGTCACCTTGTGCCGCAGGTCCCCCAGCGCCCGCACCAGCTGCAGCAGCTGGAAGAGCCCCTTGCCCAGCGTCGTGAACCTGCGGGCGCCGCGGCGGGGTCAGCGGGGGCCCTCCGCGGCGCCCCCGGCCCCRGCCCGGCCCGGCCCTACCAGGTCTCCAGCTGGAGCAGGCTGGTGTCGGCGGGGGCCCCCAGGCAGGCGCTCTGCTGCCGCTCCCGCCAGGCCCCCAGCTCCTGCTGCAGGAAATCCCGCAGGGTCTCGCTGCGCCCCAGCAGCTGCTGCATCTGAGCCAGCACGTCCTGGGGGGGGGGGGAGGCGAGCCTGAGCAGGGGGCGCAGGGCAGGCCCGGCCCCCCCGCCCAGCCCGGCGYCCCGCTCACCCTCCGGCTCTGGTCCAGCTTCTGCAACTTGGCCTGGAGGCCTTGGACCTGCTTGGTGTATTCGGGATCGCTGGTCCTGTTCTCGCCTGCGGGGATTGGGGTGAGGGGGGGTCTCAGCACCCCGGCCCTCCCCAGAAATGTGCCAGGGCAGGACCAGCCTGGGGGGGGTCGCAGGAAGGATTTGGGCACCCCGAACGGGCCTTACCCGGGAGATAGTGCACCTTGTAGCAGAAGTCAAACATGTCCTGTGCATCTTCCAGGTGGCGGAAGGCGCGTTCGGCGTCCTGGGGGCAGAGCGGGAGGTGAGGGGGCCAYGTCGTGCCACGCCGTGCCGCACCGTGCCGTGCCGTTCCGGCAGGGGCCGTTACCTGCAGGGCTGCCTGGAAGTCGGCCAGCCGGCGCTGGATCTCCTGCTGCCGGTCACTCTGCGGGGGTGCGCTGGGCGCCGGGGCCGCCCCCCCCTGCGGAGACACAGGGCCCTTGGGCTCTGGCTGGCCCTGCGGGGGGGGGCGCCCGGGGCGGCCGCCGGCCCCCCTCCTACCTGCTGCCCCGCGTACGCCAGGCGCAGGATCTGCTGCTCCTCCTGCAGCAGGTTGGCCACCACGTTGGCGAATTTCTCTGGATCCTCCTCGAAGGTGGCCTGCGGGCGAGGCTGGGGGGGTCAGCGGGGCGCGCGGCCCCCCCCTGGCACCCCCCGGCCCAGTCCCGCCGCCTACTTGGAGGTCGCGCCTGGCCTTGCGCAGATTGTGCTTGAGCATGAAGTCCTCATTGCCCAGCCCCGGGCTGCCCATCCGGTCGTCCAGCAGCGCCAACAAGGAGTGGAAGAGCATCCGGGCGTGGGAGGAGAGCGGCTCGGCCGCCTGGTGCCTGCCGGCGCCGTGCAGGGTCAGCGGGGACCGGCACGGCCCCCCCCCGCTCCCCGGGGATCCCGGCCCCCCCGTTACCAGTTCTGGTCCTCGATCCAGGCCGCCAGGCACTGGCGCACCTCCATGGGCAGCGCCGAGCCGCTGTAGAGCTGGTGGACTTGCTCCAGGGAGGCGTTGGCCAGGCTCTGCAGCTCCTGCCACTGGGCCATGCTGGGGCCGGGCGAGGCGGCTCCGCGAGTGGGCTCAGCCGCGGGCCATGCCCCGGGCCCGGGGGGCGGTGCAGGTGCCGGCAGCCCCCGTCCTGGCCCGGGGGGAAGCCGGAGCGATGGAGAGTGTTGGGCTGGGACAGGGCTCAGGACGGGCACCCTCGGGGGGGCCCAGCCCACCCTGGAGCAAGGGGAGCGCCCCAGGGCACCCCCCCCCCCAAAGGCCACCCTGCACCCCCTAAACGGGGCTCCCTGCACCCCCCAGGGGCACCCCCAAGGGTCTCCAAAGCCCCCCCCGCAGGGCCTCCCTGCACCCCCCCGGGGGC